>NC_052621.1:2265379-2571559 GCF_016545825.1 Eucalyptus grandis | reverse complement strand
TATGACTACATACATGCAATATCTTTCTTTTTTGCTCATCACACGTAAAATCTATGTAAATATGTAGGTTTTGTGATCCTCATTTAGAGAATATTCTCTAAACCTCTTTTAATAAGTGCAGCTGGGATTGACGTACTCCATTCATTGATGCTTGGCTACTTATGTCACTCTAAATCCGTGTTATCTCTAACCTCATCGATAATTCTTTAATGTGCAAAAATACTTCATTAAATATGAGGCGATGAGTTTGTCTCATTTAATTAGTACATTACCCGAAGAATAGAAGTACATAGGCGTTGAAATCCTCTATTTAAAACAGCAAAATCGTCGCTCTCAATTACCCACAACAAACACATTGTAATTCCTTACATTTGATAATCATGGGGAGGTATTACTTTGTGACATCTTCATCATGGCGAGCCTCTTGTGCTCCATCCGTTACAGCAGGTATGAGTCACTCCCTTTGCTCTCTCTCTCTCTCGTTTCATTTGACTAAATTTTCTCCTTCCGACACAGGAGATTTCTGACCCTCACACAATGCAGTTGTCATCCTCCTCTCAGTGCGTGCCGCCTAACCCTGCTCAATACCGTGAAGTGAAGCCTCCCTCTCACCCCAGGTCGACAACTGCAGAAGACACCAAGTACACCTGCAGTTCCAGACCCCGTTACCCCTGAAGAAGCCGCCCAACCCTGTTGAGTTCTGAGCGTTGTATTTAATAAATAATTAACAGTGGCAATGTGCTTTTGAGTCTAGCCAATAATGTCGTTGGCATACTCACATAAGATTGTGCTAAATTTCTCATCCCGGATCACATCAGACTTTGAGTTATTCATAAGAAGCATGAGCTTTTTCCTTGCGAAAGTTTGGTAGTATGATATACCTTTTGTAGTTCAAGAAAAGAATTGGAGGACCTTTCTGAGTTTAATGGAAAGACCGTTTCCTTTGCACAAATGCAATATCGTTTCCTTGTTATCATAAACAACAGGAAAATCTGGCAATGTATCTCTAACATCCACCTGGCCATGTTCCTTGATGAGATGGTTCTTAACGTTGCCATTATTTTGTCACGAGCAGCTAAATACAGAACGAGTTAATTTCCATAAGAATCTCAAAATTTTCGTTTATGTACTATCTTGTATCTGAGATTCTTTCTCTGTTCAAAGTCGTTCCCCTTGTTTACTTTCATGAGGAGATTGGAGAAGAACAAAGGAGACTCTATGACTCACTTAAATAGCTGTAGGATAAATTGATGACAATCCATCTCTTGGAAGTTCACAAATCAAATCACAAGTTTTACACAGGTTCACATATGAAAGCATTAGGTCTCATATGATCTGCATTCTTTTGTCGAGCTATTGACATTCTTATCTGTTCTTTCTACAATCCTTTAGCTAACAAAAAACCACAGTTGGTACTTCTAGATCCTTGGCCTCTATAAGGACGAGCGTGTCTACTAGGACTTTAACTATGCTGCTCTTTGGAAGGTATATTACCTCATTACTTGCCAATGCGATATAGACAAGATAACATTTTTTCATGATGATTTCACATTTTTGATAACATAGGCTGGTTTTTGATGCTAAAAACAATTTGAGAAAATAGTGTGAAGCTGGGAGGGGGA
This sequence comes from Eucalyptus grandis, assembly GCF_016545825.1. Lineage (NCBI taxonomy): Eukaryota > Viridiplantae > Streptophyta > Magnoliopsida > Myrtales > Myrtaceae > Eucalyptus > Eucalyptus grandis. Next base: position 2,569,937 of record NC_052621.1, on the reverse strand, counting down.
GGACCTTTGTGCGCTATTTGCAGGAATTTTGACCATGAGGCCACGGAATAGAGTTGTTGATCCAGCTATTTGACCATTTGGTTATACAAGCCACACGATAGTGAACGTTCAGATCTACAGGTGATCGTTTCCTCAAATACCACTGATTGTGCTTGTAGAGATCTATTTATTCTTCATATCATGTCTACTTTCCTTTTGTTACTTATTCTCAGCATGATTATTTTATCAGATAGTAATAGCTGCTTTAACTTTTCTAGCAGATGTGCATCTCAGTATTTCTCAGAGATCTCAGAACTTCTGAGAAGACTGCTTGAAATAATTCTGCTGATGCTGAAGACAAATGACTGTCCGTCTGTAAACAGTGCGCTGGTATTGCATGGCTACCTCTTTATTTGCATTTATAGAATCCGGTTTATTGTTTTACCGTTTGGGCATTTCTGCCTTCTTACCATTGTATAGTCTTCTGTTGACGGTGGTAGAACTTGTCAGACAGGAATTTGTACTGAGCCAGATGAAGCTAAATTATTGAAGCCACTCTGTTCCCCTCGTCTGTCTAAATTATATAAATTACTAGCTTCTTATAATGTGTTTTGGTTGACGAGTGGATATTAAGATCCCAAATTAGAGTATTTGATGTTCTCTCTGATTATATCCTAAATTACTAGCTTCATATAATGTCTTTTGTCATAAGATGGGACTACTTGACCTTGATTGTAAGTAAGGTCATTAAAATCCCGAATTAGGTATTTGATATTCTCTCTGATTTTGGCATAAATTCGGTCTACTCTCTGCTATGCTGAATCGGCTATTAAGGTCCTTTCTGCTGATAAGAATAATAAGGACCATACAACACTCTGATAAACAGCTGGTAGCTTTGGCTAGGATATTGGTACCTCCAGTTTTGGAAGCTCATTTAGAACCCTAAGTGGGTTATTAGCAAGATATCTGAAAAATTTTACCAGCTGCAGGAGTACAAGGACACTTGTGTTACCTGTTTGTGGACCATCTTGTCTTTGTATTTTGCAGTTTATATATTATATTGGAGAATTATTTAATGTGTAAATTATAAAGTTACACCTAATTGCACGTCCTCCTGCTAGTCGTGCCTTTTAACAGTGAGGATCTTCACTGGAACATTTCTTATCATTTGGGAAGATATCTTCAAAAGCAGTTCTTGAGGCAAGAAGTACGAAACAAGATCTCTCGTACGCCGGTTGAGCACGTCTGGTTGGAGGAAATTTCGGTGGAAGCTCGTCTTCTCGCAATGCAGTTGGCCCTGTGGCTTTTACATCTTAGAAAAGCTTTTGCCATGGTGAAAACATAATTACTCAGCGCAATGATAGTTCCTTCTACCCTTCCCTGAGCATTAGTTTATGACCTTCGCCTAATTCATATTCTTTCTCTCTGGGTTTAGAATCTCTCCATTCACATGGAGGATTATCAGTCCCGGATCGACAGATTGAATTTTATATAGGAAACGAGCAAATAAATGTTGTCGATACACCTTTACCGGCACCTCTTTATTTTTTTTTGAGATCTCCCCATAAAGTGAAGTGGGAGAATTACTGTAAGAACAAAGTTCGATTCTTTTCGAGGACTCATATTCAACCCAGTTAAATGAGATGCCTGCTACTTTAATAATTGCTCGATCTCAGCCGCACAAGAGAATGCACAACGAGCACCTTTCTGTCTTTGTCGTGCACTGTTTATGTTGCGAATCTTCGACATGGGGACACGCCGGAGGTGATGCCATGTCGATGCTGGAAATGGGATTCGGAAAGTGACGAGACTGTTGCGTCACATTTATTTTTCTAGGCATTTACATAATTATATACTCTCCATTTTCTCGCCAATTTAATGAAAGTTTCCGTAGAGAGAGATTATATAATCTCAATTTCTACGCCAATTTTTCTAGGCGTCATCATGACGAGGATCTGTCCTAGCATGTTCTTGCTATGGACCTGTGGTATGGGCCGTCGGATCTCGTCATGAATATCAAAAGCGATTTAGATAGGTTCAAGTGAAAGAAAGATGAAATCACACATTGGTCCAATTGTTTATGAAAAGATAAATCAACAAGCCTTTCGCAAGAGGTGACTGCAAAATGACATCATTCATTGCTAATTATACTTTTTCTATGTTTAGGTAGACTTTTAAATACTGCCCTCATTTATTCATGGAAATATAGTGTTGATTGCTTTGGCTTCTTCCGTTCCACGGTCAATAATTTGAATGAAAATTAATTATGCAAAAGACTTAAACAAGTCAAGATTATCTAGGTCAATAAGTAGGTGAAACCAACCCTTTAATCAATAAATAGGTGAAGCCAACCCCTTAAGCGTTGCCTTATTGGCTTGGTACCCACGTCTACCTTACACACTTTAATCAATGTAATGCATACCTATATTAGGTCGAAAATGTTCGACAACCTAATTTCCTCTTCTTCTTTCTTTTTTTCTATTTTGGAGATCAAAAATAGTCACCCAAAACTCTTAAATAATTGGACCCTATTTCTTCTTTTTGGCCCCCTATTTTTGGGTCAGAAAAATCACCTCCGAGTACAAATTTTATTGGCCGGGAGGCGGAGTTAAACGACGTGCCGTTTTGCTTGGGTGGCTGTTGGGAAGCTCGGAGTTTTTTCTATGGGGCTCGAAAGATATTTTCAGAGAGAGAGAGAGTGGGTTACTTTTTGCCAGCGTGAGCTTGTCCAATAGGAGGCCTCCGTAAGATATTCTCGTTTCCGGGTCTCACGACCCATTCCCTCGCATCCACGGCGCATCCTTCTCTTCACTCATGACTCCTTCCACCTAATTCTCTCTCTCTCTCTCTCTCACTCTCTCTTAAAAATTTAATTATATAGTAAGATTGTGATTTAGCAAACAAAAGAGAACAGAAATGCAGTAAACCATTCGAAAAGTCTCTGAAACTTATAATTAAAGCCAAAAGAAAAAAAAAAAAAAAAAAGAGGAAAAAATGACGAATGATGAGAAGAAAATATTATTTTCCTACGTAAATTTTAAATATAATGCATTCAGAAAAACAAACCTACCACTAAAATATACGAAGCTCACCCCCAAGGCAATGAGAATAAATCCATTGTAAAGTCTTTCTCTCTTATTCCAAATTAAAAACAAAATTGATAGTCCGTTTATTTGAAGGAAAACTGTTTTTGAAAATTTATTATTATTTTTTTTTTTGGTGGTTGAAACTATGGAAAATAGATGGATTCGCAAAAATTTTATTTCACAACCCGAAAAACAAATGAGTTTAGATCCAAGGACAATATCTCCCTCTAACAAAAAAAGAAATTACTTTTTCTTAAATTAATTGAGCAAATGAAAAACTAACTAATTTCCTTTAAAATGTTTCTTATGAAAAAAAATTCAAGGAAACAAATTCGCCCTTATCCAATTTTGTCAAGAAGATAAATAGGGTAAGTGAAATTTAAAAAAAAATAAATTAAAGTAAAATGACAGAAATAATGATTGAATTTTAACTCAATATGTAATTCGATCTCCTAAACTGTTAATTTATTCAATAGAGTCCTTGAAAATTTGGTATACATTCAATATAATCTCTCGATTGTATGAAAATATTTGATGTAATCCCAATTTTGAATTAATGAAGTGACTACTTTTTTAATGTTTTGATTATATTAAATATGTTCATGGATCATATTATACATTAGTCGAAACTGACCATATTGAAAAAGGTAAAATTTTATGTATCAAGTTGTATATTAAATCAAAATTCCATAAACCATTATTTTTGGAAAAATTAGATCCTAAAAATTGGTCGTGATGGACCTAAAAGGTGCAGTGCACGCCCTTTCCGGCGCGTACATGCAGCCTCGCCGCCTCAAAGAAAGTATAGATTCTCTCCGAAAATATTAACGGCGCAGGAAGAGCTCACGAAGAAGAAATGTCCGCCGCAGCCGGGTGACGACCAGCCCCGCCTCGGATTCCTCCCCGCCGCCCCGCCGGATCGAGCAATGGACGCCGCCGCCGCCGCCGCCCGCAACCGCCGCCAACAACCGCCGCCACTGCCCGTCCTCCGCCAAGGCCAACCCCTCCACCGTCACCACCGCCACCACCGCGCGCGCCGGCGACTCGCTGAAGGGCTCCCCGTGGACGTCGAGTGACGAGGGGCCCTCGTACGACCCCGAGGTGTGGGAGATGTTCAACAAGAACTTCCGGCAGGTGCAGACCGTGCTCGACCGGAACCGCTCGCTGATCCGGCAGGTGAACGACAACCACCAGTCGAAGAGCGCCAACAACATGGTCAAGAACGAGGCCCTGATCCACGAGATCAATCAGAACATATCGAAGGTGGTGTCGCTCTACCCGATCTCTCCACGGATTTCTCCTCCGCGTTCCACCAGCGAGAGACGAGCGGCACCGGTTCCGCGTCCAAAGGAAGCAGCCCCTAATCGTGACCCCTTATCGAGAACCCCTTCTGTAGGATTGGGAATTTTTTCTGCAGGAGTGAAGGTCGGTGCTAGCTAATGAGTCGCTAATGAGTCTTTTAAGCGTCCTGGGAATAAAAATCGTAACTTGCTTCGTGTTCGAGTCCGAGTCTGAGTCAATCGTTCCGTCTCGTCCCTCTCGTCTTGTCGTCAGTGATGTAGAAGAACTCTGCTATGCTCGTTCTGGGCTGTGTTGTGGTTCTGCTTTGTAACTGCTGTTTCTAGTAACTGTGAACTCGAAAATGATGATGACGAAAATTGCTGCACTACGAACCCAGAATTTTAACAAGATGCAGGGATCAGAGCGTATGTAGTAAGGGTGTAGTTTTTATCTAGTTTCTTGCAGATGGTTTGCTGGGCAATCGAAGGATTTGATGTTGGAGGGTTAAATTCTTTTGAAGTCAGCTCCTTTGCTGTAGATTGAGTTGCAGGATTTGGAGGCTTTAGTTTCAGGCCTCTGGATCTTTAGGTCTCCAGCTCAAGTATACTGGCAGATTTTTCTGATTTCTCAGTATGAGATAAAGAGCTTAAGTACAGTACGCAATAGGTGTATGCTTAACCCTTGTACATCCTAAGTGATGAGTCTTGTGATCCATTTCTTTTATCTATATGATTAGGCTTTTCTTGGATAGTAGAAGCTGTTTGGGGAGAGCTCTTAGTAGATTCTGTGCTCATCATGATAACTGACTTGGAGTAATTTGTGGTTGGATTTTATCTGTGGATATTCTGATTCTTGAGAGGCCCTCCTTCATGTGATTAGCTTTCCCTATGAAACGCCCGATCTCTTTAATAGGTGTCATATAATGTTTAGTCGTCTGGGGTAGCTTTATCACTATGTAGGGTTTCTGCCATGAGTCAAAAATGCAAGTTACAAGGTACCTTGGTTAATTAAAACAATGCTTTCTCGCCTAAGTCCTTTAGATCAAGGATGAAGTCAAAACCACATAATAGAAACTAAGAATCTCTAGTCCTCAATCCTCATCATCGGTATCTTATGTTAATACTCTCTGATGGAATCTTCACTTGCCTCAGTCCTAGATCTGCTATCAGACTGCATTAAAATTCCAGTCTACAATCAAACGGAATGAAAGCATGAAATTGATTAGCTATAGTGGCTGCAAACAAAAATCATGACTACAATTGTCCTTTACTGCTGGGGCAGTTTCTAGGAAAGGAGGAGTGGAAAGTGAAAATTGCAGAATCCATAGCAAATTAGGATGGACTTGGTGTGGACTGCCTGGTGTGAGCTATCTGGTTCTTCATGTGCTTCTCACATTACTCAAGTGGTCTCGTGATAACATCCATGTACTGAAGCATCAGTCTCATTTGGTATGATAGACAGGCCATCACTTATGATGATAGTATGACTAGCATCGTGCAAGTTTATGCTCAGAACACTGAAGGCATTGTGGAGAATGTCATTCCAAATGATAGGATTAGCAGGTCTTATGTGGAAATATCATGAAGCGGGGTTGTGTACCAAGCTTTGTTTTTATTTCCATATCTGACTCTTGAACTAACCTCAATATCTCATCATCCACAGGTTTGTAGTGGCATGCGGTATAAGTTTGGGTAATTATGAATGCATGGGTCATCCATGTGGGAAGTCTTTCTTCCGCTTGGTAATTATTCTCCTTCATCTATGGTTGGCAAGACCATTATACCTTCACAGTGCCTGTTCAGATCTCACCACTTGAGAAGGATGTAGGTCAGCACTGAGAAGTCCCTTCGTTTAGATAACCAAGTCTTTGACATTCCTGCTCCTGGGCAATGCAATGAACATAAGCATATGTGCAGCAGGAGAACTCTCTCTCTCTCTCTCTCTCTCTCTCTCTCTCAATGATGCAGAAGAAGTAAACAAAATTTGGCTGTGCCTAGGCCATGACACAGGCAGAATATTTGCTCAAATGTGCTCTCGATATAAAGAACAAGTTTTGGTTTATTTTATATTGGCCATGAGCAATTTGACAGATCTTTGGGTTTGGTTTGACTGAACCTTTGTAGTGAAGTTCCAATCAAAAAGTAGTTAATTCTTGGGAGGTGGTAGGTCAATGTTAATCCATTTTTGCAGATTGAGATTGTTGACATCAAGATTGGTAGTTAGGGTCATTTTCCCTGTTATTCATCTACACTCTGTATTTAATGCACATGAGATATTTCTTAGTCAATTCTTTGCTGTTGAAGGTCCAGTTGCCTCGGGTTTGCAAATTAGGGCGACTAGCAGTTGCCATGAACAGAAATTCTCTGGCTTCCGTCTTTGTTCGTGGGTGTTGATTTCATCAGATTTACTGGGCAAGAACAGATGGATTGCGCTTTTAGGAGCGCTGTAATGACTATCGCCCAACTTTGATCTGATGTAAAGAGCTCGATCTGTTCTGGCTGTCTTCCTTGTATTCATACACTTGCTATGTCGCTTCGGTAAATCTCACAGTATGGGATGTGACCCTGTAATTTCTCACATCTAACCTGAACTTAGGCCTTATCTCCCAATGACCACCCCATTGTCATTGCGCATAAGCCCTGATTGTTTGTGGTTGTCTTGCTTGTGATAGCTGTCGCCTAGTTGATCAGGTCAATGGACGGATCTCAATTCTTATTGGCATAAGGGTGCGTATTTGCACGATCTTCCTTTGCTCTTGTCGAGAGCAATATTGTCGCTCGTATAAGTTAATGTCAATGGACAGAAAAGGTGTCATTACTTCAATTTTTACTTCTTAAGTGGCTTCCGAGTGCAGTTCTTTTATGTCCCGATGAGTTTTGGTTACTTTTCTTTTGAATCTGATGATTAGATCCTTGACTCTCAGTTGGTGAGAGTTGGATCAGTGGCACAATGCAGTTCTGCTCCACCAACAACTGCTTCTTCAGAATTTCCTTTCTTCGCAGCTGCTTCTTCCAGATCTTTCAGGTCCTTCAATAGGCCGGTGTATCTGTGACGGTAATTTTTTAATGCAATTGTGACGCATTGGGAACGAGGTAAACACAAACCTTAAAGAAACCCGAATCCACAGCAGGAGCCGCTACATCCAATTTGCGAAAAAAGAGAGAATTTTCTTAATTTACAAATTAAGTAGTGATTACAGAACCATACAGAACCACTCTCGATGTATATGGAACTCTTTTGGTTTACCAGAAGTCTTTTGTTTTGTCTATCATTTTAGAGATATTGTTTTCGGTTTGAAGATAGTTTTCACTCAATTGCAAATATCGTGCTGTTGGCATTAGTTTTTACTCATTCAATCGGCCGGAAGATACAAATAAAATGAGTTTCTTCAGAAACGACTATCTTCTCATTTGGATAATGGATTGAAGATTTTGAATTACGAAAAAGCAGAAAAAACATCATTTGCTCTCATTTTTTTCAGAACAAACATCCTGTTTTCTACATTTCATTCGGCTATTTGCAACGTAATATCCAATTCACACTCAGAAAAGTTATCTCTATTCATGGCTGGCTTCTATGATCGGTCCAAGCTCTTTCAAGTATGTCCCAATATCAAATCAACAAGCTTGCCTCGCATTTTCTTCTTCACCATTAAAGAAAAAAAAAAACATTTGCATCAAAGCAGTGCACGATGCCTGAGCCCTACATTCGTGTTGAGTAAGCTATGAGGTCAAACTTGTCAAGTGCAACCTGGAGGGGAGTGTGCAGGGGAGTGCTCATAGATCTAATTCTCCGCTGTCCGAAATGACAACGATACTTTTAGGTTGGCCGCTCTGTCTCCCTTCAGCCTCAATCTTGTGGACAACATCCATCCCAGACAGCACCTTTCCAAACACAACATGGCGGCCATCCAACCTACAAGAGATGGCCAGGAGTTTAAATCCTTGGGTTAGTTTATGATCAACCTAACAAATCAAAATATTACCAAAAGAGCCTATGTTAACTAAACTATGACGATAATCCATGATAAAGTTGCCAAGATGTAAGTAGGCAGTAGCACAACTTTCCCCTATAAGGTTTGAGATTAAGTTAACAATAGCCTCGAACTCATTCAAATCATGGTAAAATCTCCAGCAGTAACATCAATGAGCTGAATGTAGGTGACAAAATTTGCTTATCAAAGAAATGAGATAGGGAAGATGGTCAATTACCAGCTAGTTGTCACAGTGGTAAAGAAAAATTGTGACCCATTTGTGTCTGGCCCAGCATTTGCCATCGAAAGGCGCCCTGTTACAAGGTAGAGAATTAAACCTCTATGTGTGCTCCTTCATGTGTCACAGCTCAAGAAATTAACTTCAGGGTTACTACAAACTTCTTCGCAATTCTTTTGAAAGCACTAGGAAGTCCAATTATACAGATACCTGCATCTGTATGCTTCAGTTTGAAGTTTTCATCAGAAAATTTGTTGATTTAATTGTGAACACTCTACATCGTATCTTCCCAGTTTTGATTACAGGTAGTGTTATCTCTAGCCATATATGTGTTATCCTCCTGAGGAAGAGATTACAAGGAGTCTTTATTGCCGCATCATTATATGACTACATACATGCAATATCTTTCTTTTTTTGCTCATCACACGTAAAATCTATGTAAATATGTAGGTTTGTGATCCTCATTTAGAGAATATTCTCCCTAAACCTCTTTAATAAAGTGCAGCTGGGATTGACGTACTCCATTAAGTGATGCTTGGCTACTTATGTCACTCCTAAATCCGTGTTATCTCTAATTCTTCATCGATAATTCTTTAATGTGCAAAAAATACTTCATTAAATATGAACGTGAGTTTGTCTCATTTAATTAGTACATTACCCAAAGAATAGAAGTACATAGAGCGTTGAGAAATCCTCTATTTAAGCAGCGAAATCGTCGCTCTCAATTACCACAACAAGCACATTGTGAATTCCTTACATTTGATAATCATGGGGAGGTATTACTTTGTGAGCATCTTCATCATGGCGAGCCTCTTGTGCTCCATCCGCGTTACAGCAGGTATGAGTCACTCCCTTTTGCGCTCTCTCTCTCTCTCGTTTCATTTGACTAAATTTTCTCCTTCCGACACAGGAGATTTCTGCCGCCACCCTCCACGATGCGGTTGTCATCCTCCTAAGTGCGTGCCGCCTAACCCTGCTCTCAATACCAGCGAAGTGAAGCCTCCTCTCAGCCCCAGGTCGACAACTGCAGCAGAGGAGCCTGGTACACCTGCAGTTCCAGACCCCGTTACCCCCTGAAGAAGCCGCCCAACCCTGTTGAGTTCTGAGCGTTGTATTTAATAAATAATTAACAGTGGCAATGTGCTTTTGAGTCTAGTAATAATGTCGTTGGCATACTCACATAAGATTGTGCTAAATTTCTCATCCCGGATCACATCAGACTTTGAGTTATTCCATAAGAAGCATGAGCTTTTCCTTGCGAAAGTTTGGTAGTATGATATACCTTTTGTAGTTCAAGAAGAAAAGAATTGGAGGACCTTTCTGAGTTTAATGGGAAAGACCGTTTCCTTGCACAAATGCAATATCGTTCTTGTTATCATAAACAACCAGAGGAAAATCTGGCAATGTATCTCTAACATCCACCTGGCCATGTTCCTTGATGAGATGGTTCTCTTAACGTTGCCATTATTTTTGTCACGAGCAGCTAAATACAAGAACGAGTTCAATTTCCATAAGAATCTCAAAGTTACCTTTTCGTTTATGCTTTCATCTTGTATCTGAGATTCTTTCTCTGTTCAAAGTCGTTCCCCTTGTTTACTTTCATGAGGAGATTGGAACAGAACAAAAGGGAGACTCTATACATTCACTTAAATAGCTGTAGGATAAATTGATGACAATCCATCTCTTGCGGAAGTTCACAAATCAAATCACAAGTTTTACACAGGTTCACATATGAAAGCATTAGGTCTCATATGAAGTCTCTTGTTCTTTGTCGAGCTATTGACATTCTTATCTGTTCTTTCTACAATCCTTTAGCTAACAAAAAACCACAGTTGGTACTTCTAGATCATGGCCTCTATAAGGAGCTTGACGTGTCTACTAGGACTAACTATGCTGCTCTTTGGAAGGTATATTACCTCATTACTTGCCTAATGCGATATAGACAAGATAACATTTTTTTCATGATGATTTCACATTTTGTGTAACATAGGCACTGGTTTTGCTGATGCTAAAGCAATTTAGGAAAATAGTGTGAAGCTGGGAGCAGGGGAGGACCTTTGTGCGCTATTTGCAGGAATTTTGACCATGAGGCCACGGAATAGAGTTGTTGATCCAGCTATTGACCATTTGGTTATACAAGGCAGCGATAGTGAACGTTCAGATCTACAGGTGATCGTTTCCTCAAATGCCACTGATTGTGCTTGTAGAGATCTATTTATTCTTCATATCATGTCTACTTTTCCTTTGTTACTTATTCTCAGCATGATTATTTTATCAGGTAGTAACATGACGCTCTTTAACTTTCTCTAGCAGATGTACGCATCTCAGTATTTCTCAGAGATCTCAGAACTTCTGAGAAGACTGCTTCGAGTAATTCTGCTGATGCTGAAGACAAATGACTGTCTACGATCTGTAAACATTGCGCTGGTATTGCATGGCTACCTCTTTATTTGCATTTATAGAATCCGGTTGTGTTGTTTTACCGTTTGGGCAATTTCTGCCTTCTTACCATTTGTATAGTCTTCTGTTGACAGTGGTAGAACTTGTCAGACAGGAATTTGTACTGAGCCAGATGAAGCTAAATTATTGAAGCCCACTCTGTTCCCTCGTCTGTCTAAATTATATCCTAAATTACTAGCTTCATATAATGTGTTTTGGTTGACGAGAGTGGATATTAAGATCCCAAATTAGAGTATTTGATGTTCTCTCTGATTATATCCTAAATTACTAGCTTCATATAATGTCTTTTGTCATAAGATGGGACTACTTGACCTTGATTGTAAGTAAGGTCATTAAAATCCCGAATTAGAGTATTTGATATTCTCTCTGATTTTGGCATAAATTCGGTCTACTCTCTGCTATGCTGAATCGGCTATTAAAAGGTCCTTTCTGCTGATAAGAATAATAAGGACCATACAACTGCTCTGATAAACAGCTGGTAGCTTTGGCTAGGATATTGGTACCTCCAGTTTTAGAGCTCATTAGAACCTAAGGTAGGTTATTAGCAAGATATCTGAAAAATTTTACCAGCTGCAGGAGTACAAGGACACTTGTGTTACCTGTTTGTGGACCATCTTGTCTTTGTATTTTGCAGTTTATATATTATATTGGAGAATTATTTAATGTGTAAATTATAAAAGTTACACCTAATTGCGCACGTCCTCCTGCTAAGTCGTGCCTTTTAACAGTTGCAGGGATCTTCACTGGAGACATTTCTTATCATTGGGAAGATATCTTCAAAAGCAGTTCTTGAGGCAAAGAAGTACGAAACAAGATCTCTCGTACGCCGGTTGAGCGTCTGGTTGGAGGAAATTTCGGTGGAAGCTCGTCTTCTCGCAATGCAGTTGGCCCTGTGGCTTTTACATCTTAGAAAAGCTTTGCCATGGTGAAAACATAATTACTCGCGCAATGATAGTTCCTTCTACCCTTCCCTGAGCATTAGTTTTATGACCTTCGCCTAATTCATATTCTTTCTCTCTGGGTTTAGAATCTCTCCATTCACATGGAGGATTATCGGTCCCGGATCGACAGATTGAATTTTTATATAGGAAACGAGCAAATAAATGTTGTCGATACCTTGTCGCACACCGGCACCTCTTTATTTTTTTGAGATCTCCCCATAAAAGTGAAGTGGGAGAATTACTGTAAGAACAAAGTTCGATTCTTTTCGAGGGACTCATATTCAACCCAGTTAAATGAGATGCCTGCTACTTTAATAATTGCTCGATCTCAGCCGCACAAGAGAATGCACAACGAGCACCTTTCTGTCTTTGTCGTGCACTGTTTATGTTGCGAATCTTCGACATGGGGACACGCCGGAGGTGATACTCCATGTCGATGCTTTGGAAATGGGATTCGGAAAGTGACGAGACTGTTGCGTCACATTTATTTTTCTAGGCATTTACATAATTATATATACTCTCCATTTTCTACGCCAATTTAATGAAAGTTTCCGTAGAGAGAGATTATATAATCTCCAATTTCTACGCCAATTTTTCTAGGCGTCATCATGACGAGGATCTGTCCTAGCATGTTCTTGCTATGGACCTGTGGTATGGTCCGTCAGATCCTCGTCATGAATATCAAACGATTTAGATAGGTTCAAGTGAAAGAAAAGATGAAATCACACGTGGTCCAATTGTTTATGAAAGATAAATCAACAAGCCTTTCCGCAAGAGGGTGACTGCAAAATGACATCATTCATTGCTAATTATACTTTTTCTATGTTTAGGTAGACTTTTAAATACTGCCCTCATTTATTCATGGAAATATCGTGTTTGATTGCTTTGGCTTCTTCCACCGTTCCACGGTCAATAATTTGAATGAAAATTAATTATGCAAAAGACTTAAACAAGTCAAGATCATCTAGGTCAATAAGTAGGTGAAACCAACCCTTTAGTCAATAAATAGGTGAAGCCAACCCCTTAGCGTTGCCTTATTGGCTTGTACCACGTCTACCTTACACACTTTAATCAATGTAATGCATACCTATATTAGGTCGAAAATGTTCGACAACCTAATTTCCTCTTCTTCTTTCTTTTTCTATTTTTGGAGATCAAAAAATAGTCACCCAAGCTCTTAAATAATTAGGACCCTATTTCTTCTTTTTGGCCCCCTATTTTTTGGGTCAGAAAATCACCTCCGAGGAGTACAAATTTTATTGGCCGGGAGGCGGAGTTAAACGACGTGCCGTTTTTGCTTGGGTGGCTGTTGGGAAGCTCGGAGTTTTTTTCTATGGGGCTCGAAAGATATTTTCAGAGAGAGAGAGAGAGAGAGGAGTGGGTTGCACTTTTTGCCAGCGTGGCAGGCTTGTCCAATAGGAGGCCTCCGTAAGATATTCTCGTTTCGGGTCTCACGACCCATTCCCACTCGCATCCACGGCGCGTCCTTCTCTTCACTCATGACTCCTTCCACCTAATTCTCTCTCTCTCTCTCTCTCCTCTCTCTTAAATTTAATTTAATTATATAGTAAGATTGTGATTTAGCAAACAAAAGAGAACAGAAATGCAGTAAACCATTCGAAAAAGTCTCTGAAACCATAATTGTAAGCCAAAAAGAAAAAAAGGAAAAAAAAAAGAGGAAAAAATGACAAATGATGAGAAGAAAATATTATTTTCCTACGTAAATTTTAAATATAATGCATTCAGAAAAACAAACCTACCACTAAAATATAAGAAGCTCACCCCCAAAGGCAATGAGAATAAATCCATTGTAAAGTCTTTCTCTCTTATTCCAAATTAAAAACAAAATTGATAGTCCGTTTATTTGAAGGAAAACTGTTTTTGAAAATTTATTATTATTTTTTTTTGGTGGTTGAAAGACGGAAAATAGATGGATTCGCAAAAATTTTATTTCACAACCCGAAAAACAAATGAGTTTAGATCCGAGGGACAATATCTCCCTCTAACAAAAAAGGAAATTACTTTTTCTTAAATTAATTGAGCAAATGAAAAACTAACTAATTTCCTTTAAAATGTTTCTTATGAAAAAAAAAAATTCAACGGAACAAATTCGCCCTTATCCAATTTTGTCCAGAAGAGAGATAGGGTAAGTGAGGAAATAAAAAATAAATTAAAGTAAAATGACCGAAACAGTGATTGAATTTTAACTCAATATAGAATTCGATCTCTAAACTGTTAATTTGGTCAATAGAGTCCTTGAAAATTTGGTATATATTCAATATAATCTCTCGATTGTATGAAAATATTTGATGTAATCTCCAATTTTGAATTAATGAAGTGACTACTTTTAATGTTTTCGACTATATTAAATATGTTCAGGGATCATATTATACATTGGTCCGAAACTTAATGACCATATTGAAAAAGGTAAAATTTTATGTATCAAATTGTATATTAAATCAAAATTCATAAACCATTAATTTTTGGAAAAATTAGATCCTAAAAAAAAATTGGTCGTGATGGACCTAGAAAGGTGCAGTGCACGCCCCTTCCGGCGCGTACATGCAGCCTCGCCGCCTCAAAGAAAAGTATAGATTCTCTCCGAAAATATTAACGGCGCAGCAAGAGCTCACGAAGAAGAAATGTCCGCAGCCGGAGTGACGACCAGCCCCGCCTCGATTCCTCCCCGCCGCCCCGCCGGATCGAGCAATGGAGGACGCCGCCGCCGCCGCCGCCGCCGCCGCCGCCGCCAACAACCGCCGCCACTGCCCGTCCTCCGCCAAGGCCAACCCCTCCACCGTCACCACCGCCACCACCGCGCGTGCCGGCGACTCGCTGAAGGGCTCCCCCGTGGACGTCGAGTGCGACCCCGAGGTGTGGGAGATGTTCAACAAGAACTTCCGGCAGGTGCAGACCCTGCTCGACCGGAACCGCTCGCTGATCCGGCAGGTGAACGACAACCACCAGTCGAAGAGCGCCAAAAACATGGTCAAGAACGAGGCCCTGATCCACGAGATCAACCAGAACATATCGAAGGTGGTGTCGCTCTACCCCGATCTCTCCACGGATTTCTCCTCCGCGTTCCACCAGCGAGAGACGAGCGGCACCGGTTCCGCGTCCAAAGGAAGCAGCCCCTAATCGTGACCCCTTATCGAGAACCCCTTCTGTAGGATTGGGAATTTTTTCTGCAGGAGTGAAGGTCGGTGCTTAGCTAATGAGTCGCTAATGAGTCTTTTAAGTGTCCTGGGAATAAAAATCGTAACTTGCTTCGTGTTCGAGTCCGAGTCTGAGTCAATCGTTCCGTCTCGTCCCTCTCGTCTTGTCGTCAGTGATGTAGAAGAACTCTGCTATGCTCGTTCTGGGCTGTGTTGTGGTTCTGCTTTGTAACTGCTGTTTCTAGTAACTGTGAACTCGAAAATGATGATGACGAAAATTGCTGCACTACGAACCCAGAATTTTAACAAGATGCAGGGATCAGAGCGTATGTAGTAAGGGTGTAGTTTTTATCTAGTTTCTTGCAGATGGTTTGCTGGGCAATCGAAGGATTTGATGTTGGAGGGTTAAATTCTTTTGAAGTCAGCTCCTTTGCTGTAGATTGAGTTGCAGGATTTGGAGGCTTTAGTTTCAGGCCTCTGGATCTTTAGGTCTCCAGCTCAAGTGTGCTGGCAGATTTTTCTGATTTCTCAGTATGAGATAAAGAGCTTAAGTACAGTACGCAATAGGTGTATGCTTAACCCTTGTACATCCTACAGTGATGAGTCTTGTGATCCATTTCTTTTATCTATATGATTAGGTTTTTCTTGGATAGTGGAAGCTGTTTGGGGAGAGCTCTTAGTAGATTCTGTGCTCATCATGATAACTGACTTGGAGTAATTTGTGGTTGGATTTTATCTGTGGATATTCTGATTCTTGAGAGGCCCTCCTTCATGTGATTAGCTTTCCCTATATGAAACGCCCGATCTCTTTAATAGGTGTTATATAATGTTTAGTCGTCTGGGGGTAGCTTTATCACTATGTAGGGGTTTCTGCTATGAGTCAAAAATGCAAGTTACAAGGTACCTTGGTTAATTAAAACAATGCTTTCTCGCCTAAGTCCTTTAGATCAAGGATGAAGTCAAAACCACATAATAGAAACTAAGAATCTCTAGTCCTCAATCCTCATCATCGGTATCTTATGTTAATACTCTCTGATGGAATCTTCACTTGCCTCAGTCCTAGATCTGCTATCAGACTGCATTAAAATTCCAGTCTACAATCAAACGGAATGAAAGCATGAAATTGATTAGCTATAGTGGCTGCAAACAAAAATCATGACTACAATTGTCCTTTACTGCTGGGGCAGTTTCTAGGAAAGGAGGAGTGGAAAGTGAAAATTGCAGAATCCATAGCAAATTAGGATGGACTTGGTGTGGACTGCCTGGTGTGAGCTATCTGGTTCTTCATGTGCTTCTCACATTACTCAAGTGGTCTTGTGATAACATCCATGTACTGAAGCATCAGTCTCATTTTGGTATGATAGACAGGCCATCACTTATGATGAAAGTATGACTAGCATCGTGCAACTTTATGCTCAGAACACTGAAGGCATTGTGGAGGATGTCATTCCAAATGATAGGATTAGCAGGTCTTATGTGGAAATATCATGAAGCGGGGTTGTGTACCAAGCTTTGTTTTTATTTCCATATCTGACTCCTGAACTAACCTCAGTATCTCATCATCCATAGGTTTGTAGTGGCATGCGGTATAAGTTTGGGTAATTATGAATGCATGGGCCATCCATGAGGGAAGTCTTTCTTCCGCTTGATAATTATTCTCCTTCATCTATGGTTGGCAAGACCATTATACCTTTCACAGTGCCTGTTCAGATCTCACCACTTGAGAAGGATGTAGGTCAGCACTGAGAAGTCCCTTCATTTAGATAACCAAGTCTTTGACATTCCTGCTCCTGGGCAATGCAATGAACATAAGCATATGTGCAGCAGGAGAACTCTCTCTCTCTCTCTCTCTCTCTCAATGATGCAGAAGTAAACAAAATTTGGCTGTGCTTAGGCCATGACACGGACAGAATATATGCTCAAATGTGCTCTAAATATAAAGAACAAGTTTTGGTTTATTTTATATTGGCCATGAGCAAGTGGACGGATCTTTGGGTTTGGTTTGACTGAGCCTTTGTAGTGAAGGTCCAATCAAAAAGTAGTTAATTCTTGGGAGGTGGTAGGTCAATGTTAATCCATTTTTGCAGATTGAGATTGTTGACATCAAGATTGGTAGTTAGGGTCATTTTCCCTGTTATTCATCTACACTTTGTATTGAATGCACATGAGATATTTCTTAGTCAATTCTTTGCTGTTGAAGGTCCAGTTGCCTTGGGTTTGCAAATTAGGGCGACTAGGGGTTGCCATGAACAGAAACTCTCCGGCTTCCGTCTTTGTTCGTGGGTGTTGATTTCATCAGATTTACTGGGCAAGAACAGATGGATTGTGCTTTAGGAGCGCTGTAATGGCTATCGCCCAACTTTGATCTGATGTAAAGAGCTCGATCTGTTCTAGCTGTCTTCCTTGTATTCATACACTTGCTATGTCGCTTCGGTAAATCTCACAGTATGGGATGTGACCCTGTAATTTCTCACATCTAACCTGAACTTAGGCCTTATCTCCCAATGACCACCCCCATTGTCATTGCGCATAAGCCCTGATTGTTTGTGGTTGTCTTACTTGTGATAGCTGTCGCCTAGTCGATCAGGTCAATGGACGGGATCTCAAATTCTTATTGGCATAAGGGTGCGTATTTGCACGATCTTCCTTTGCTCTTGTCGAGAGCAATATTGTCGCTCGTATAAGTTAATGTCAATGGACAGAAAGGGCGTCATTACTTCAATTTTTACTTCTTAAGTGGCTTCCGAGTGCAGTTCTTTTATGTCCCGATGAGTTTTTGGTTACTTTTCTTTTGAATCTGATGATTAGATCCTTGACTCTCAGTTGGTGAGAGTTGGATCAGTGGCACAATGCAGTTCTGCTCCACCAACAACTGCTTCTTCAGAATTTCCTTTCTTCGCAGCTGCTTCTTCAGATCTTTCAGGTCCTTCAATAGGCCGGTGTATCTGTGACGGTAATTTTTTAATGCAATTGTGACGCATTGGGAACGAGGTAAACACAAACCTTAAAGAAACCCGAATCCACAGCAGGAGCCGCTACATCCAATTTGCGAAAAAAGAGAATTTTCTTAATTTACAAATTAAGTAGTGATCAGAGAACCATACAAAACCACTCTCAATGTATATGGAACTCTTTTGTTTATCAGAAGTCTTTTGTCTTGTCTACCATTTTTAGAGATATTGTTTCCGTTTTGAAGATAGTTTTCACTCAATTGCAAATATCGTGCTGTTGGCATTAGTTTTTACTCATTCAATCAGCTGGAAGATACAAATAAAATGAGTTTCTTCAGAAGCGACTCTCTTCTCATTTGGATAATGGATTGAAAATTTTGAATTAAGAAAAAGCAGAAAAAAAAAAAAAAAAAAACATCATTTGCTCTCCACTTTTCAGAACAAACATCCTGTTTTCTACATTTCATTCGGCTATTTGCAACGTAATATCCAATTCACACTCAGAAAAGTTATCTCTATTCATGGCTGGCTTCTATGATCGATCCAAGCTCTTTCAAGTATGTTTCAATATCAAATCAACAAGCTTGCCTCACATTTTCTTCTTCACCATTAAAGAAAAAAAAAAACATTTGCATCAAAGCAGTGCACGATGCCTGAGCCCTACATTCGTGTCGAGTAAGCTACGAGGTCAAACTTGTCAAGTGCAACCTGGAGGGGAGTGTGCAGGGAAGTGTTCATAGATCTAATTCTCCGCTGTCTGAAATGACAACGATACTTTTAGGTTGGCCGCTCTGTCCCCCTTCAGCCTCAATCTTGTGGACAACATCCATCCCAGACAGCACCTTTCCAAACACAACATGGCGGCCATCCAACCTACAAGAGATAGCAAGGAGTTTAAATCCTTGGGTTAGTTTATGATCAACCAAACAACTCAAAATATTACCAAAAGAGCCTATGTTAACTAAACTATGACGATAATCCATGATAAAGTTGCCAAGATGTAAGTAGGCAGTAGCACAACTTTCCCCTATAAGGTCTGAGATTAAGCTGACAATAGCCTCAAACACATTCAAATCATGGTCAAATCTCCAGCAGTAACATCAATGAGTTGCATGTAGGTGACAAAATTTGCTTATCAAAGAAATAAGATAGGGAAGATGGTCGATTACCAGCTAGTTGTCACAGTGGTAATGAAAAATTGTGACCCATTTGTGTCTGGCCCAGCATTTGCCATCGAAAGGCGCCCTGTTGCAAGGTAGAGAATTACACCTCTATATGTCCTTCTTCATGTGTCACAGCTCAAGAAATTAACTTCAGGGTTACTACAAACTTCTTCACAATTCTTTTGAAAGCACTAGGAAGTCCAATTATACAGATACCTGCATCTGTATGCTTCAGTTTGAAGTTTTCATCAGAAAATTTGTTCCCATAGATTGACTCTCCCCCTCTCCCATCTCCAAGAGTGAAGTCACCGCCCTGGATCATAAATTTAGGAATGATCCTGTGGAATTGGCTCCCTTTGTAATTCAGGGGCTTCCCACTCTTTCCAATCCCTTTCTCCCCTGCAATAAGACTGATAATAATCTAGGAAAGACACTGACATGCTGAGGCAGGAATAACAATTTAGGGATACCTCTCTCTCCTCTACACATGTATGATTCTTTCTTATTATTAGTTTGAAGAGAAATCATTCAGCAAAAAGCCGATTCTTCTTCCTTCAACTTGGTCATGAGTGTTCATGGGCTTAAAGGAAATTCAAAAAGGAAGCAGATGTCACTTGGCTACCCGTGCAAAGAGCTCGGAAGTTTTCTGCACAACAAAGATGTAGAGCAAGTGAGAAAGGTGAGAAATAAGATTTCGACATATAATTCATGACATTGTGAAGCATAGTGCAAATAGGTGCTTACCAACTGTTTTGGGGACGGTTTTGCCAAAGAGGCCCATGACAATTCGACCTGGAAGCATACAAACCATAATGAATTAAGATCCTTCTACCGCAGGAATTCAAAATTTAAGTTTCGCAGCAAAACATTGATTCATATCCATAAGACAAAAAATCAGGCTCTTAATCATTAGAAAGAGCATAGCACAACAGGCAGGTGCAAATTCTTAATAAAATACAAGAGATAAAATAAACAAACATAACAACCACAAAGCACTCATTGTCAAATCCAACTTCCCCAATGGAAAACAAGCTGACTCGCCAACGATTTGACTTACTCTAGGACAATAACTACACCCAGCAGAAGATTCCTATGCACACAAAAGACGGCCGTCAATCATTAATTAAGAGCAAGAGATATAATGATAAATCATAACAACCAGAGAGTGCAGGTTGCCAAATCCAGCAATCCCAAAAGGAAAAGAAACTGACTCGCCAAAGATTTGACTAAGTCGACGACAATAACCACACCGAGGAAAAGATTTCTATGCAAGGATGTCTATCACAATCAGATTCAATCAACTCTTACTTCTTACTGACTTCTGCACATAGAAAGGAGAACGTTCACACACAAAATTCTAGCTCAATCATTTCTAACTCGATGATGATACGTGCTATTTAATCAGCAGCATTCCCAATCTGTTCAGCTATGAGCTTAAATTGTACAGAGTGCATGCATACCCGCTGGTTTTCCTCCGATCTCGACATCGAAAAAAACCTTGTGAGTCACTTCTTCCAAATCGTCCGGCTTCTTCTTTTCCTGCAAACACGAACAGCATCATCATCGATTCTCTCTCGCACTCAGTCAGTAGCCACCCGAAAAACCAAAAAAAAAAAAAAAAAAGATCACATTTTTATCATAATGGTCAGATCACGACATCTTTCAACAAAATGGGATCAATGACGATCTACTCAGGCGCGAAGAATTACCTCACCAACTTTGCGATGAACAAGTTTCGGATCAGACGAAGCTCCGGTATCGCTTAATCGGTTCTGTATGCACAAAAGACGAGTCAAAAGAGTCGGAAACATCCGGAGGAGAAAAGGGGGGATTTTGGGTCGAGCTTGGAACCACCTGGATGAGAGCTAGGGTTCCGAACAAGACCAGAATCCACGCCACCGACATGGCGACCCATCTCGACCTCGTCGCGACGGCCATTCCCCGAATTCGCTCTCCTCCCCCGCTTAAATTTCCCGTCTTTCTCCCGTGACTCGCCGGAGAGGGCGGAGGGCCTTGCGGGTGGGCGGTCGCTGTCTCTTCTCTGCGCTTTGACGGGGGGTCAGTCGTCAGCAGCCATGGGAGATGCTCGAGCTCTCTTCGAGGAGCTTGATTTTCCTCTTTCGTCTTCGACTGCGTAGCGTCGAGGCGGGCCTTCGTTTTTCGACGAGGGCGGACGGCGTAAGTGACGGGCCGAGCCGACCCGGCCCATGGGCCATCTCACCGGCTTTGACCATGTGGTGCCCGGCCTGGCCCATTAATTTGGTGGGCCATTCCTGATGGCCCATGTCACGTCGTGTTCTGCTCGTGCCTCCACTAAGGGTGGGTTTGGTTCGGTTCGGTTTTGACAGAATGTATTTTCAGAAAATATAAAAGCCTTTGGGAAAAAGAGTTTTTTTAAAATGCAATGTAGTGTTTGATAAAGTGTATTTTGAAAACATATTGGAAAAGCAACTTTAATATAAATGCCATTTGGCAAAAACTACACTTTGTAAATATTTTTGTTCATTTTTTTTTTTATAAATAAACTCAAATCAGAAAGGCTGTTGCCCATCACCAATGAGCCACATCAATGATTAACTAGCTTCGCCTAAGGTCGTGCTACTTGGCCTTGCATGAGAGGCGGTGGTTGCTCACCGGTCACTCATTGGTGGCCGAGGCAAATTTAGGAATTTTGAAAATCAGAGTTATGAATAGGAGTGAGGGTAAAGTTGAAAGGGGAAAAAAAGCCTATTTGCATTCCGAAGATGCAAAATTTCAAATTATTTCCAGACTCATCTTGAACTAAAGACCTTTGGAAAGTTTTGGAGATATAATTGCATCTCCCCAAAACAAAGTAAAAAATTTGCCAGATGGCATTCGCAATCGCTAAAGAGACCTTGGGACCCAAAATGTTTTTTAAATACTAAACCAAACACCCTCTAACTATGCTTCCTAGGCTAAAACAATTAACTCGTCGCTAGTACAGCAGCTGGCAACGGTTTTCCCCAGTGACTTTCAAGCCACTCTTGCTCATTAAGTCGAAATGCCCCCCACTCGCTTCTCAACCGTAGACAACCTTGGTCGAATAGGTTTGACTGTAACATGGAGCACGATGATCTTAGCTGTACTTCCATCAACACCACAACGAGGATAACGGTGGCAGGCTTGCTCAAAACGAGCAGAAATTTACAGCTTGCACCAATCATTTTGTCGTGAACACACAATTTCTATAGTAACATTCAGGTCGCCACTAAGACAGGTATGTTGCGATTGCTTTTTTAACTCGTTCAACGTTATCGATATAAGCAACTATGAAAACGGGTATTGTAAATAATTACACCGGAAGAAATCTAAGGCTAGCATTCTTGCGTTCATACTCGGTCTAGATATTAAATCCACCAAATGTACTTTAAAACTATAATTCATCTCGATCTTGTCTTGGCTGGCTACGCATTACAACGTGCGCGGATCCAGAGACAAGATTCGATTTCACCATGTAGCTACTGTCTAGATACAACGACAGGGGAATAATGCGCGATTATAGTTTTCACCTGAAAAAATTATTATTATATGGATATTTAATTTGAAATGAATGAAAAGGTTGCCGACAAGTACAAATGGCCAAAACTTTTTGGAATCAAAAGGATTTAAAAAAGAAAGAAAGACCAAGACTTGTTGATAAGGTCCAAATGTGCATAGGATTCCATGTTCTCAGATCCCTGTTTTTATATCATCATGAACGGGGCATTTTGATTAATGTGAAATGCTATCTCGCCGATCTTGCTCGATAATTAAGGAAGGAACTTGCATATAAATGATTAATCTTATGAAATCATTTTCGATTTTGCTTTGCCCTCCACGAGGAGACTTTCGTATTTGATTGACCTATCAAATTTTTTATACGCGATACGCTGTTGTGAGAAAAAAGAAAGATAGAACATTAAAATAAACAGAATGACGAGGTGAACTAGACATCTAATTTACTTGATTTGGTCGGTGAGATATATCTTATTGAAAGAGCAATACAAAATTCTACTATAAATCAAATGATACTATGGAAACCGGTTTTAAGTCATTTTGGTTTCTAAATAAAACTGGTTTTGAAACTTCTTAAAAATATATATATATACTTTTGCACCCAATGAGATATAACCACGTGATCAATATATGTCTTTCTAAAGAAATGGTTCAACTTTTATGTCCTATTATAAAAATGTCATTTTCACACAAAACAAAAGAAAGTGAGCCGATTCCCAATAATCTCAAATTTTGGAAACGGAAGTTAAAGAATCAGTTCCCTATTTTAGGTCGATAATGGCTCACCTGAGAATCAATTTCCCCAATTTAAGTCAGATAAGTACTTGATTGGGTTTCCTCTATCAAGACACGTGAATTTTATTTTTAAGGTAGAAAGAGTAGTCTTTTACTTACCAATATTTATTTTATTTAATGATAAAGCAGGAAGGACTTCTTTTATTCTTCTCCTTTTATTTTTACTTTTACTTACAGCATTCTTTATAACCTTTTATTTTTAAATAAGGTATAAAGCAGAGGCATATTCCGGGTACAAAACGACAAAGACGCGCAACGCACCTCGTAGACAAACGTTGAATTTTCGTGCTAGCAAAGAAAAAAAGAAGAGAAAACAAAAGGTTAATCTCAACGTCGGCAACTAGAACGATGTTCAGACTCGTCGACAAAAATATTTTCAAGGCACAAAAAGATACAAAAGCAGGAAATAATTGAAAATACGTAATTTATATGGGTCAGCTGGAAATATATTATATACGGATAAACACATGTCGAAAAATGCAAAGGGGTGCCCTTGGATTTATCATAGAACGTTATTCTTTTATTTTTATTTTTATAGAACACACAGTGAAAAGAACTAGAAAAATTAATTATTATTAACAAAGAAAAATTTGAAATAGCTGATAATTAATAGAAAAATAGGGCCTAATACCTTGAAAAACCTCAATATTAAGTTCGATCTCAAACGCAAGCTCTTTAACCGTAAGAGATGCAACACTCTCGAGCACAAGAGATTAAAAACCAACGCAAAATTGAAGATCCTCGAGGAAGATGGAAGGAAGACTCTCTTGAAAGTAGAAGTAAATGAAGAAAGCCAACCATAATTACTCTAATTTTTATCCAAAATTCAGATCCAAGAAGACGTTGTTTGGCTTGAGATGGAATTTCATCTCCAAAATACATCTTCTTGAATTTGAAATTTGAGACTAAAGTAATGATGTGGAAATGCCACATAAGATCACTTAGGGCGATTTTGGACAAGAGGGTTAATGGAGGTTGATTTGTATCTCAAATAAAAGTATTGATTTTTTATATGACAAAAAAAAAAGGTTAAAATTGGAACCAGACTTAAAGCCATGATATTTTTATGAGACAAAAAAAAATTAGGATAGGATTGAGATTGAACATAAAATTGAGAGCTTTTTATGAGACAAAAAAAGTTTTTGGTAAAGTTATGATAGGACAAAAAAGAGAGTTAATAGGTCTTTTTCTTTTTTTGGGTCAGAAAAGTTAATAGGTTTTGAATGAGATCAAAGAAAAAGTTCCGTGTAGAATTAGGCCGACAGAAGTTAATAGGTCTTTTTCTTTTTTTTTGGTCAGAAAAGTCAATAGGTTTTAAATGATATAAAGAAAAAGTTTCGGTGTATAATTAAGCTGACAAAATAGCTTGTTTTTTTTTTTTTGTCAGTCCTACTCTATTCCTGTTTACATCTTCACTCGGCTGCAGACTTGTGCCCCCTTTGCCGGGCGTGGGTCATTCTCAAAACTTACGCGTCTCTATTCCCATCCCCTGAGAAGGTAGGGATTTGAACCCCTCACCTCCCCTTTCCATGTTGGAAGGGTGACTTGAGAAATTGCAAAAATTTAGACCCGTAGGTGATATTAAAAATACTCAATAGTACTATATCGCATCAATTAATTCTATAAATCTCTACAACCCGGTCGACATAACGTAAGAAACCATCGCAGCTAACATCGGACCCGTCGAAAGTCCGACGATTCAGCATCAATAACTCCTCAACCGTAGACCTCGTTTTCCTTCTTCTTCCTCCAATCCCCTGCAACTGCAACCTCTCTCTCTCTCTCTTCTCCATTTGCTGCGAAGAAAAAAGTGGGGGAAAGAAACGAAGAAGCAGATCGATCGGGGAACGAGAGAACGGGCACGGACGATGACTTCGTCGAATGGGGGGAGCTACAACTACACGATGTTCAAGTACTTCAACCGGAAGTTCAAGATCACCGAGATCGAGCCCCCCCAGGACGTGAAGGAGGCCTTCCTCAGGTTCTCCGACGGCGGGCCCCAAATGGGCAAGGACCAGCTGCGGCGGTTCTTGGTGGAGCAGCAGGGCGAGCCGGGCGCCGCCGACGCCGACGCCGCCGCCGCCGCCGCCGCCGCCGCGTCGGAGGCGGAGCGCGTGGTGGAGCAGGTCCTCCACACCAAATTCCACCTGGTCCCCGACCACGAGCAGGGCCTCACGCTCGACGATTTCTTCCGGTACCTGCTCCGCGACGATCTCAATGGCCCAATCTCGTGCCAGGTCAGCGGTCAAACCCCTCTCTCTCTCTCTATCTGATGGTTGAAATGTCAGATGCTCTTTTGTTCCGTTCGATAGACGAGAAAAATGCAAGGGACCGTGACGTTTGATCTCTTGGAATTTGGCGAAAGATACTGTCGGACCAGGATGATGACGTGGCAAACTATTTTTGTTCTTTCCAGTCCGTAACTTTACAAAGTGTTTAGCAGAAATGGCTTCTTTGACGCTCTCCTTTTCCCCCGTTTTAACACTTTTCAGCTATCGAATCCTATTCCGCTTCTAGCATTACCGTTGCTTTTTCCTTTTCTTTACTTCCACTAGCATAAGTTCGATGCACTGTGAATCGAAGAAAATCACTTCTGCAAGGGGTCTTTCCCGAACACGTTGCATCTACATGTGCCCGGATTTCGATCACGAGCTCGCTTGTGGGAACAGTTTCTTCGACCGATGGTGCTTCTTATGAAAAGTAGGAAACGTAGAAAATGCTGGGTACCGCGGTCATTATCGGCCCGTGGATTAGGAAGAATAATCGCCGCGTCTCAAGTTGACAGGCATCCGATACCACTGAGGTCTACATCACAATGTGATGGTGTGGGAATTAATCTTACAAATTGCTACATGGGACAAAATACTAGTCACGACATGCAATGCATATTGTTATATTGATGAGGAGCTTGACATTCGAAGCTGAGTACGATCTGCAATGAATCTTTGAACTTTGTATCTAGCCTGCAATTTAGTCATTGACGAGGGTGATATCTCGAATGGCAGGTGCACCATGATATGACTGCGCCCTTGTCAGATTATTTCATATACACAGGGCACAATTCCTACCTCACCGGGAACCAGCTGAGCAGTGACTGCAGCGACGCCCCTATTATACGAGCTTTGCAGAGAGGTGTGAGAGTGATTGAACTCGACATGTGGCCCAACTCCGACAAAGATGACATCCTTATTCTTCACGGGAGGTGCAAAAACTTCGCCCTTCTGTTTTCCTATTCTTGATGCAGCCTAGTCCTCACTCCTGTTGAAGTTATAGTGTCAGAATGTTGAGCTTGTCCAGATTAACTGAGTTTTAGTTCATGACTACGAACTTCTCCAATAAATCAATGGCTTTGCATTGGTTTGAGCTAATTAAGGTCATATAATGATATTCTAAATCTTTTCATATCGGATTGTAGGACACTAACGAGTCCCGTCACGCTTGTCAAGTGTTTGAAGTCCATAAAAGAGTATGCCTTCGTTAAATCACCGTACCCGGTTATAATCACTTTGGAAGACCATCTTACACCAGAACTCCAGGCGAAAGTTGCGGAGGTTGTATATCATTTCCTTTTCTTCCATAGTTGAAAATTTTTAGCATTCATTTCTGTTGTTTTCCATCCATTTATGGCCTCAGATAGTTTTCTGATGCAGATGGCCACTGAAATATTCGGGGATACATTGTACTTCCCGACAGAAGAATGCTTAGCAGAATTCCCTTCACCAGAGTCACTTAAGAACCGGATCATCATTTCGACCAAACCGCCGAAAGAGTTTCTTGAATCTAAAAGCTCAAAGGATAAGTCTTCATCTTCACCGACTGGTACACATTCATCTGAAGACGAAGCTGGGGGAAAGGAAACACCTGACTCTGCATCTGAGTTTGATTGCGATTCTAGGGTACGACATGGCTTCGCGATTTATCATTTTCTTAAATTTGAGATTTTTTCGTTTTTCCCTTAGAGAGATTGAAATACATCACAGAGTGGGAGCGATCAAGATTGTGAAGACACAAATGCCAGCCAGAGACATGAATACAGACGCCTAATCACAATACACGCAGGGAAACCAAAGGGTAGCTTGAAGGAGGCGTTAAGAGTTTCAGAAGATAAAGTTAGGCGTCTAAGTTTGAGCGAACAGGAACTTGAGAAAGCTACTTCATCTCATGGCACTGATTTGGTGAGGTACTTGTCAAAAAGAAACCATATCGTTGATTTGCAAGTTGTTTCGGTGCTCTTAGTTTTCGCTCTTGTTTATAGCTTGTCCTTGTTTGCTGTTGTTCATGTCAGGTTTACTCAAAGGAACATTTTAAGAGTGTATCCCAAAGGAACAAGAGTCACTTCCTCAAATTACAATCCCCATGTCGGTTGGATGCACGGTGCTCAAATGGTCGCATTTAATATGCAGGTTCATTCGCTTTCCTTTCCATTTCCACAAATTGAGGATGGCATGAATCAGAATTTCTAGATTGAGCTCTACAACCGGACATTTTTGTCTGTCCTTCTCTTCTGCTTTTGAGATTGGAATTATTGTTCTATGGAACTCGAGAGTACGGCGTGAATTAGTGCCACAACACATCCAAGTGATACGAGAGCACAGTACATATCTGGTATTACTATGTCCGGGTCAGTTCTGTATGTATGGGTGATGTAAAATAGTAGTCATGCTTGATGTGGTCTGATGAAGATTGTTTATGCAAATATCAATCTATGTAGTAAAGGACTTCTCTTAGATTGTTGGTATCCATTATGAAGTACACTGTAGTTCTATTCCTCTATTTTTCTTGATTCAGGTGCTTTCGCCAGTTGCAAATACTCGGAAATGTTGAGAAACAATTTTTATCTGACATAGTCCGAATCTGAATATCTCTCCTCTCCAAGCAGATTCTTCTGTAAGTGCTGTTTGATATACTTGAGCTTTCGCGTGGCAGGGACACGGGAAATCGCTCTGGAAGATGCACGGAATGTTCAGAGCCAATGGAGTGTGTGGTTACGTGAAAAAGCCTGAGTTTTTGATGCGGCAGGGTCCTAACAAGGAAGTACACGATCCGAAAAGAGAGCACATTGTAAAGAAGACGTTGAAGGTTCGCGACACATCCTAATATACTCTAGTTATTTTGGTCTTATACTGTTGAATTCACTTGAAACCGTGTTTGGAAAATCAGGTCAAGGTATATATGGGGGACGGATGGAACTTGGAATTTAGCCCAACGCACTTCGACACTTTTTCGCCTCCAGACTTCTACACAAAGGTTAGAAGAAGTTTGCTGTGATCAGATAAAAAATTCCTAACGTTAGGTAGTTGAAGGCCAAACAGTTTCGGCTTCCTTTGGTAACTTATGTTCGAGTTCAGACTGATAAAAATTCAGGATTGAACTTAATCTTTTACAGATTTCTGAACAGTTACATGAAAGAAAAAACTGAACCAAAATGAACCTTCAAATCTGTCCTTGATTGATCCTAAGCCACTGATTTCTTTCCATTTCAGGTGCACATCGTTGGAGTGCCAGCCGATAATGCCAAGAAGAAGACGAGGATCATCGAAGACAACTGGTTTCCTATTTGGGACGAAGAGTTCGAATTCCCGCTGTGCGTACCTGAGCTGGCCTTGCTTCGGATTGTCGTAAGAGAATACGACAGGTCCGAGAAGGACGATTTCGGCGGGCAGACATGTCTTCCCATATCGGAGCTAAAGACCGGATTCCGCGCGATCCCGTTGTACGATAAGAAGGGAGAGAAGTACAAATCCGTGAAGCTTCTGATGCGATTTCAATTTGTATGATCAGATTAGCAGAAAAAACCTATCCCATCCCATCATCATGGGCTAGATTATATCGCATTTGCATTGTCGTGCAGAAGGAAGATGTCATGTAGGGATTTCTCATCTGCAGTTGCGTTGAATGACGATGACACATCATGTCATAGAGAAAGTCGCGAATTCACGCCTGTTCATTGTACATGTTTAGCTTAATTTCGAAGTTAATGGGTGGTTCAAAGATGGTGACTTGTTTCGTGACCTTGCAAAAATGATGTCCTCGATGGATATGTGGTTATTTTTCGTGGCATTGGATCATTTTCGCTCTCTCTCTTTCCTTTGACAGAAATTGAAAGGGGAAATAGAGAAAGAATGCTTATCTGTATGCACGTACATGGACCGTTTATAATGTCAAAGATGATTAAAAAAGAGGAAATAATATACTAGAATCACAACTTTCGTATTTACTGAACTAATAATTGACTAAATCAATTAATCAGTTCGGCACCATGATAAATCTTCAATCATATCTCCAACATCCTTCATTTTCAAGAATCCTGTTCTCCCTCGCATGGCCCAAATTTGGCAATCATTTTTCTTCTGTGGACCTTATCGTGGCAGACAGCTAGGGAGATGCTTTGCTTCTGGGGGTCCTTCTTCTGCGTCCTGATTGCATCAGATTTCGCGAGCCTTCTTCACCCACACCGTTTACTGTCTGGCCGGGCTTGATTGATCCTAGGTCGGGCCGATGGGTGTTGATTTGTTTGTCGGTTTTTGGAGATCGAAAATGACATAAGACCGTCGTTTTCTTCATCTGCCTTTTTCCGCCGACGATAGTTTCCTTGCACGGGAGTTTGTATGAAATGATCTTCTACCTCTTTTGGACCGAGAAAGGGCAGCGGATATTGATTCCTGGTAACTACATGGGAAGAAGCTCTTGTCCTGTTATGGCCAGAAAAATCTGGTGCTGCATTTACTTGCTGGTGGTTGGACGTCCTTTCGAAGGGTAAATCAGAGAGGCAATGCGTGGAACACGTTGAGGACAGGCTCCTTCCAAAGGCGACTCGAACCTGACACTGTTGTCGTCTTGTATAAAATTAAACAGGAAAGTACATTTTTTCTCAACTCGCCTAAATAGTTCAACTCAAAAACTTAATCTAACAAGTGAACAGAAATTACATGTATATAATGATCATATTAGGCTTGTTATCAAGTGATCAGGGACGATATTTCAATACTAAAGATGCCGCTGAAAGGAGATTGTTTTGTACTTTAGGCTATGTTGAACTTTTCAGTTGAGCATAGTTTAATTTTTAATTCGATTTATGATATGATTTCCTTAAAAAAAAAAACCGGGTTTCCTTCTTAAAAAACGATTCATAGAAGAACAGTGGAAGATAAATTAATTAAAGGCATCGGAAAGTTAGGTATCACGCGGCCTATTATCACGATTCACGTCTAAGATAGGGCTGCAGAAGGAGACTAGGTTTCTTGTTGGATATTCTCTCTTTTTGAAAATGACTTGATGATAATTAAGTTTACATAGTAGAATCTTTGTAGGTTACCCTTAAAAATAACCAATTATACGTTCCTTAATATTTTATTTTCTATTTAGTGAATCCCTTTAATGCTCATACGTGGTCATAGCTTTTCTGCAATAAGGAAAACTCATGAGCTACCGTCCCATCATCATTAAGAAGGGCCGACAATCGTGGGGGAAATGGCTAATGGGGGTTGCTAGGCCTGGCCAAGGACTAACGACCCTTGTCGATCGCAAGTGAGGACATGTAGGCCCTTGCCCAGTTTTGGCCAAGGGCCACAAGTGGCAGGAGTGGTATTTTTCGTTAACTAGTGATGAGGTGGCGTTACTTAGGATAGAGAAAATAAAAATAACCACAAATACATTTTCTTTTAATCAAGTTGGACTTGGATAAAGTTAGGAAGGATTTAGATTGCATTAATTTGATAAATTTTATGATTTAATTGTATTTTTTGAAAGTTTTAAGTGTTTATTGAACTTTCATGATAAATTTTAAGATTTATGTTGATTTTTACAATAAAGTACTACTTTATGCATAGATAGAGCTTAACACCTTCTCTCGAATATACTATTAGAAACAAAATATGTCCTCCTCACGTCAGCTTTTGCAAAGAGAAGCATCTTCGTCACGCATCGCAATCACCTTTTCCCTCTTCAGGTATCATCATCCAGATTAAAGTTAGCCTATCCCCAGTAGCTAACCATAATATTCAAGCATCACTTTGTCGGCTAGCCCTTTACCCCCCAAAAAAAAAAAAAAAAAAAAAAAAAACCAAAAGCAAAAGACAGGTCAACTCAAAAGATCATATAATTAACATCTCCCCCTCGAGAAACAGAGGAAAGAGAATCAAATTTCTTGTTACTTTTTCCTTTCTTCTTCTTCTTCTTCTTCGTCTTCACAGTTTATCGACAAAAAGATCACATCCATGTCGAAACAGACCTACCGAGTGTGCTTCTGCTTCCGCCGGAGGTTCAAGCTCCATGTGGCGGAACCACCGGGCGAGGTCAAGAGGCTGTTCGTGCAATACTCGGAGAATGGGACCCTGACGGTCGATCATCTCCACAGGTTCTTGGTCGAAGTTCAGAAGGAAGAGAGAGCCACGAGAGAGGACGCGCAGGCCATAGTGGACAGCCTACGTGAGCTCAAGCATCTTAACATACTTCACCGGAAGGGCCTCAGCATTGAAGCCTTTTTCAGATACCTGTTTGGTGATATGAACCCTCCTCTCTCTCCGGATCATGGGGTAATAAAAAAATCTGTTTCCTTCGTACGTATGGAAATCTCCTTTTGAATGTCAAGATCCAAAGTGAAAACTGATTGGTGCTCCATGAAATATTCATCACGTGATAATCTTTCTTGTTTAAATGAGATCCTTTCACTTTTTGAACCCTTTCCCCACTCTCTTTTCTTCTTTTTTTCCTCTTGGGTCTTCAGACATATGAAATCTAGCTTGATTGAGATGGTTACAGCTTGATGATATGGGTGCTTTTAATAAGAAACGAGGATTTATATCTTTACAAACATAATTTAAAATGTGTGATTCTTCTGGGGATGCTAAGTTAGAAAAGTTGATGATAATTAGTTTTTCCTTTCCATTGTACCCTCCCAGAAGGATGAGAAAAAGAGATTTTTGCGGCAAAGTTAACTCTACTTCTTAGTTTATCCCTATTATTAAAAGAGAGTGGGAACGGTACATATTATTGATTTTATTTCGTTGAAGATACTCAAACTCAAAGTCCTTAGAGAAGGTCAGTACTTTCCTTTTCATTAAATTAAGCTGGAAAAAAAGATGAACAACTTTCTCGGCATGATGTTGACCAGTGCCCCGGTTTAACTCTAGGCACGTACTGAAGGAAAACGAAATGAACACACTTTTTACAGGAGCTGGGAGCATTCTCATACAACAGGTTGGCTTAGGAGTTCAGCGAATATGCTTAGATTTATGACGCAGATCCAGTTCTAATGAGAACAAATTATGTTTGAGCCACTCGTAGGGCATTCGACCATGTGAGATCAGTGGGTACATCATGGCCCAAGATTCACCTACCTAGGCCAACTTAACTTGTCATAAAAGAAGTGGTACAGTTCGGCTTACTTTAAGTCTCGTCGTTCCTGTGTTGTTCTGTAGCTTTTCGTTCATGTGTTGTCTCGCTGATATAAGCAACGTCTGCAGTCTATGGCAACAGAGCATTGAGTTTTCAAGTGCTAAATGTCCTGTCGGCTCGCATTTATCCCTTACTTTTCTTGACAGTAATTCGTAGTGACGTCTTTTTTTCCTTTTATGATCTAATCCAGGTGGGCCATGACATGGATGCCCCTCTGTCTCATTATTTCATATACACAGGCCACAATTCATATCTAACCGGCAATCAGATAAGCAGCAATTGCAGCGATGTTCCGATCATCAAAGCGCTCGAGAGAGGCGTTAGAGTGATTGAATTGGATATATGGCCAAATTCATCTAAGGACAACATCGATGTTCTTCATGGAGGGTACGGTGATTGCGTGCCAACATGATTTTACATGTTCATGTTGTCTAGCCAGAATTATCGCTATAATTCCCTGCATATTAACTTCCTGAAACATTTTAATAATGCGCTACACTTGAAAAGATGATGCTGATATGCTCTAAATGTATGGCACACGAAACTTGTAATCGTCTTGTTATTTTGCTCCTCTCAAAGATAAGATTGCAGAATCTGATGTTTGATCTAGCTTGTTTGCATGCTCCATATGTACTACTATTAATTTCGTTTTATCTATCTAGGACTTTAACCACTCCAGTGGAACTTATAAAGTGCCTGAGGTCTATTAAGGAGCATGCGTTCGTCGCGTCTGAGTATCCGGTCATCATAACCTTGGAAGATCACATCACTCCGGAACTTCAGGCCAAAGTGGCCGAGGCGAGTCTATTTGAAATTTTGTGTGTGAATGTGTACCTGATATCAAATTTTTATATATTATTTACTGTCCTCGGATCTATTTGTAGATGGTCACTCAAACCTATGGAGACATGCTGTTTTGTCCCGGATCGGAAGTTTTAAAGGAATTTCCTTCTCCGGAGTCGCTCAAGAAGCATATCATAATATCAACAAAACCTCCTAAGAAGTATCTTGAGGCCCAGGAAATCAAGGAAAAGGAAATTAAACAGCAAAAGAGCAAGGCCTCAACCGATGAAGAGGCTTGGGGAAAAGAATTACCTGAACTCAAAGGCGGGGACTCTGTAGCTGGTGATTCGGTATATGACAGGAAAGATTCCTTGTTTTGTAAAAAACCATCAAAACAACTTTCTTTAATCACTGAATCACGGTCTTTTGGCAGAATGATTCAGATGAAGAAGACAATAATCACGAGGAAGTACTGGACGACGGTGATAAAGCACAAAGCGATGTGATGCCGGGATATGTGAGGCTCATAGCTATCCATGCCATGAGACGAAAGGGTGAATTGAAAGATTACCTGAGGGTGAATCCTGATAAAGTAACGCGCCTGAGCTTAAACGAGCAAAAGCTTGAAAAAGCAGTCGCTGCCCATGGGAAAGACCTTATCAGGTATTACATGTGCATGTCGTCGGCCGACATCTTAACATTTATACAAAGAAAAGAGGAAGCACGCCAGGGAATTAATGTCAGACTGGTCAAAGCTGGAAAAGTTATGTCAATATTTAAAATGATGCATGCTTGATCTCAGCTCACTGCTAAAGTGTATGAACTTAAATGAAGTTAAAATTTCATCCATAGTTGATGATATGCTCGGCCAGTTATGTCCAATCATGAGTGTTGCTCTTCCATATTTCTCATATTCTACTTAAAATCATACGCAATAATTTTAACCGATCTGTCTATGTAAGGTTTACCCAGAGGAACTTGCTGAGGGTATTCCCGAAGTCCACGCGTTTTGACTCGTCGAACTACAATCCAATGATCGGATGGAGGTACGGAGCTCAAATGGTTGCACTCAACATGCAGGTATGATTCTTTCCTAGCCATTAGTCTTCCCAAAAATCCTTCCTCGCATCATTCCTACTTTTGTAGAGACAATCCAAGCAAAAAAGTTGTTTTTCCTAGGCATTGTCTGTGGAGCAGCCTGATCTTTCAATGGCAGACCTTGTTTTGATGTGAAAAATAGAGCCTAAATGCTGGTGTCGTTAGGCCTTTAGTACTGGCATATGTGAAGATAAGAAACGAGAGGAGATTAAACCAAAGATTTTGCGGAAATTGTTTCATTCTCATAAAAGGGGCAGACGGAGAATAGCAGTTCCTGTGTTGCTGTGACAGAGGGACTAATGGCTATTCTTGTTTTGACAAGGGACATGGAAGACCACTCTGGTTAATGCATGGAATGTTCAGAGCAAATGGTGGTTGCGGTTATGTCAAGAAACCAGAATTCCTAATGAAATCTGGCCCGGACAATGAGGTTTTCGATCCCAAGGCCAAACTTCCGGTGAAAACAACTTTGAAAGTGAGTGAGCTTACTCACTCGACTTTCCATTTGCGAAGGGCCTTCGAGTGCTTGCCATTGTTTAAAATTGCAATCTTTTCTCTTTCGAAGGTCTTACTTTCCATTTTATCGTTTATCCCTCGGCAGGTGACTGTGTATATGGGAGAAGGATGGTACTACGATTTTCATTGTACGCATTTTGACGCATACTCACCCCCGGATTTTTACGCCCGGGTAAGTTGATACAATAGTTAGATGCATACTCTGCTATCGCTTGCCAGGTTCTTATCTGCATCATCATGGTACTTGCTCTATCGAGCGACTTCAGCCATCGTGTTCCAGCAACTATGATACTCAGTCGCCATGAAAGAACAAAATTAATATTTGTTTGCTTCTTATGTTGCTCCCAAGTTTGCTGCATCCTTCCCCAAAAAGAAGAAAGTCTCTGCAGTAGGAAGCAAGTCAGAAATCATGGAGCTCCACACCAGTCTAAAATGTTTGGGAAAGCTTAAAATATAACAGCAAACATCGATGCAGGTAGGAATTGCCGGAGTTCCAGCGGATACTGGCATGAAGAGAACGAAAACGTGGGAAGACAATTGGACACCGGCTTGGAACGAAGAATTCGAGTTCCCTTTAACTGTTCCGGAACTGGCTTTACTTCGGATCGAAGTTCATGAGTATGACGTTTCGGAAAAGGATGACTTTGGAGGCCAAACGTGCCTACCGGTGTGGGAGCTGCGAAGAGGGATACGATCGGTTCCGCTCCATAACTACGAGGGAGAGAAGTATCCATCCGTGAGGCTTCTTATGCGCTTCGAGTTCTTTTGAATATGTTGCCAGAATCACCGGTAAATATGACTTGGTTTGTGTGAAACTTTCCTGAAATGTTTGATAGTTGACATGAACGTGGTACCCTACGTGATCATGAACTATTGAACAAGGCATTTTAGATTAAATAAAAGTTTAGAGATCATTTCTATCATTTTTCCTACCTTGCATAGTCTCGATTAGATTAGCAAACTCCTGATAAAATTAACATAATGGGAAGGCTTTGGGAAAAGTGTTAGAAAAGTCATAAATTTTGATTTTGTACCAATTTATCTTAAACATTTTATTTTGGTGCCGTTTTAAATCTTTTAAAATTCAATTTAGTCTAATTTTGACGGATATTTAGTCCTAAAATTCTTCCGGCTAATTTTGGTCGGATATTGCTGACGTAGCACTAATATGTACAACTTTTAATAATATTTTAATTTTTTGAATTATTTTTTTTTTTTTTTTTTTCCCCCTCATTCTCTTTCCTCCAACAGGTTGCCGGTCGGGCGAGGCTCAACCCTTGCCAGCCTAGCGCAAGGCTATCGTCGTGTCCGTTAGCAAGGGCTTGAGCATCGCCAATAGCTAGCACGATCGAAGTCAACCTTGTAGACACTCGCCCTCAACCTCATTGACACTCGCCCTTGACCTCGCTAGCACTCGCTTTTGGTAGATGGCCTAGTAGGCGACCGGTTGGAGGAAAGAGGAGGAGGGGCAAAAAAATAAAGAAAAGAAAAAGAAAAGGAAAGAAAAAATAAAAATAAAAATTAATAATTAAAAAATTAAAAATTTATTAAAAATTGTTCACGTCAACATCGGTCATATCACATTAGTATTATCTAGCCAAAATTAGTTGGAAGAATTGAATTGGCATTGGGTCAAAAGTCTTAAGATTAAATTAGCATAAAGTCAAAAATTTAGAACTAAATTGACACAAATAAAAGGTTTATGATTGAATTGATACGATGTCAAAATGTTTAGAACTAAATTGACATAAATAATATATTTAAAACTAAATTGATAACATGTTTAGGGCTTTTTTGACATAGGAAAGCTTCCAAAACTGAAAAGAATTATTACACCTATGTAAACCTCTAGACTTACTAACACATCAATTAAGAATAGAGCAATGTTCAATGCAACCTAGTGGCTTTTCTAGAATTTGTTTGCCCAAACGATTTTTTTTTTTTTTTGTTGGTAAAAGTAAGATTATAATGAACTAAGGACAAATGTATAAAAGATCGGCGCCAAAACTTACACTCTAAAAGCAAGGAGCAAAAAGAGTGAAAGGAGTCAATGTAAGAAGCCAGAGGCAAAACACGAAAGCAACAAAGTTGACAATAGCCCAAAGAAGGCAAAAGAAACACGACAACTACAATCAGCCTGGCAACCTCGACCTACATCTAAAAGAAGGGACGAAGAACGGAGAGCCGAAGTAGTGGGAACAAAGTCAATAGATTTTAGTTACTTGAAATAAGATAGAAACTCAAATGAAATCGTTTCCAATGAACAGAGTCAATAGATACTTGGCAAAACTACTTCGTGATTAACTTTAAATAATTGTGGATTGGCAAAGGTTCGGTTAGTTTACGACAATAAAATTGGATTTTGTTTGATATTTGTTTTAGAAAACATTTAAATTCATTGAAGATATGTAATTTAATATTTAAATATCTGTTGGGATAATTTTAGAAAACATTCAAACCCATTGACTTTATGCCACTGTTGTCTTCACGGCCCACGACCCCAAAGTGTTTTGATTCCTCATTTTTACTTACGCGTTTGTTTGTGTTTTTGTTCAAAAAGTGTTCCGGGGAATAGAAATAGAAAAAACTATTTACATTCGGGAACAATTTTTTATCGAAAAAACCGCGTTTGGTAAACTTATTTCGGGAATAAAAAAAAGAATAGAAACATATTTGGTAAATAAGGCCCTGCATGGAAACGTTCCAAAAATGTTTACGGAACACTTTGTACTTTTTTTTGTTCCCGGGAACAAAAAAGAGCAAACGCGTTCGGTTGCGTTTGTTCCTTTTTGTTTTTTTGTTCCGGAACAAAATTGGAGCAAAAAAAAGAAACACAAAAGTTGCTTCTGGAGAAAAGAAACACTTCTTCAAAGCCAAAAAGAAACGCTTCTCTTCTTCTCTCTCTTCTCTTTTCTTCTTCTTTTCTTCTTCTTTTTTTCTTCTTTTTCTTCTTCTTTTCTTCTTCTTTTTTTCTTCTTTTTCTTTGGCCGGTGGCGCCGTTGGTCGGCGACCTCACAGAGCCCCGACGAGGTCGAGCTCGCCCGACCAAGGCGAGGCTCGGCCTCGCCCGCGCCGGCGACACACCGGATGCAGGCGAGCCCGAGCTCGCCTAGCCAAGGCGAGGCCGAGCCACCCCACCACGGCG
Source organism: Eucalyptus grandis (assembly GCF_016545825.1). Classification (NCBI taxonomy): domain Eukaryota; kingdom Viridiplantae; phylum Streptophyta; class Magnoliopsida; order Myrtales; family Myrtaceae; genus Eucalyptus; species Eucalyptus grandis. The sequence continues at coordinate 2,531,461 of NC_052621.1, read as the reverse complement.
AGGCTCGGCCTCGCCGTGGCCGGGCGAGGCTGCCGGCCCCCGTCGGCCTGTCGGCGGAGGCCGGCGACCGGCTGAAAGAAGAAAGAAATAAAAAAAGAAAGGAAAAAATGGAAAATAAAATAAAAATATTAAAAAATTAAAAGAAACAAAAAGAATAAAATTTACCAAACGTGTTTCTATTCATTTTTATTCCGGAACAAACGTTACTAAACGCGTTCTTTTGTTCAAAAACCGTTCCCAGGAACGAAACACTTTTTTTTTTTTATTTGTTCCTAGGAACGAGAAAAGGCAACGTTTCCATGCGGGGCCTTTGTGTTCTTGTTTTGTTTCTTTTAATTTTAATTTTAATTTTAATTTTTATTTTTATCCTTTTTTTCTTCTTTTTGGTCGGTTGTCGGCCTCGGCCATGGCGGCGACTAAGCCGACGAGGGCCGCGGCCTCGCCCGGCCACGACGAGGCGGCCGAGCTCGCCTAGCCATCGGTGAGGCTTGGCCTCGTCGGGCCACCGCTGGCGCGCCGACCAGCGGTGGTTCGGTGACGCTGAGGCCTCGCCGGTGGCTAGGTGAGCTCGGCCTCGCCAGGGGCAAGCGACGCTTGGCCTCGCCGGGGGCCAGCAACACTCTGACGAGGTCACCGACCCTCGACGGCCGATCATGGAAGCCATGGGCGAGGCACGTGTGGCTAAAGAAAAAGAAGAAGAAAAAGAAGAAAAAAAAAAGAGAAGAAAAGAAAGGAGAGAAAAATTTGTTCTTAAAATTTGTTCCAAAACAAGAAACAAGTTTTTTTTGTTTCTTGTTTTTGTTCCAATTTTGTTCAGGACAAAACGCAAACAAACCCGATTCTTTCCTTTTTTGTTCCAGGGAACATAAAAACAAAAAATCTGTTAATGAACAAAATTTATAAACGCAACCATGCACGCCCTTACAATCGGCAAGAAAAGCGAAGTACACCCTCAACAGGACGTAGGTCTTCACTAAAGTGTTTCAGACATATAAATTTTCATCTAGCACTTTTTTGGGGTGGGGGGGGTTGGAAATTTGCCCTATAAACCTTTCTGAAAATTCGACCAAAGGGCAGTACAAGCTAAGAGTTTTTCAACGAATACCGGATCTCAAAATATCACACATTCTTACCACAGTATTTTGATCTTGAAAGGATATAAACTACGTACTTTAACCGATCAAGTAGTGCATTCGTATGAATGTAATCATTACATTTTCGATCGCCACGAGAGTGATGTTCATTTAGAGTTACAACTGAAAAAAACTATCATAGCTGGTAGCCCATTTGGTTTGATTACCGGAATCTGTGATCCCGACACTTTGATTCCTATTTCCCAGTAGATGATATTTTCCTGATTAGCTGGTGCTAGTTTTCAGAAGAGTTTTTTTTTTTTTTTTTAATGTCCTTTTCTTATTCAAGCATGTATCCAGATGAGAATGACAAGGACAGAACTTTAAGCTTGCGCTGAACTCTTGTTTCAGAATTGGATGCCTATTTTCCCTCACAATTCTCTAGCGGTTAGCTGCCCATTCAAAAATAACTAAAGGCAAATGTGTGGGACACCTTAGATTCTTTCCTTTAGAATATGTCTCGAATTTAAGCATATAAGCGAAAACCCAAATTAAATTGGAGTAGGTGGGCTATTTAAAATGCTACTCAAGTGGGGCGTCCAAAAGCATGGCATCGAAAGTCTATAATTCACATAGGAGATTTTCTATTTCGGATATCTATATATATATCCAATGACATCTGAGTATGGAAATTAAAAGTGCTAGGAAACAAAAAAGGGAAGGTGTGAAATCAAGGTACAACTTCATGAATTGAAAATGAAGTTCTAGCCAATAAACTTCAGAGTGAGATTTGTGAATTCATTTGTGAGATTGAAAGATTATTTCGGTAAAAATTATGATGGCTAAACACTGTGTATTATAAGATGTAATTGGGGACTGGAAAACACCAAATCATTTGAGTGACTCCAATGGTTCTAGTATGATTATAATTTCTATCGTATCACTTGATTTATAATGAAATCGCATGTTGCTTCTCCCTTTTGAGTAATTTACATTGACTAAATCACTTAAATTCAATATATGATCTATTTTCTCATCCGTTTTAGTATTGAGCTCGATAGCTTGTTTTTCGAAATAGCTCCTTCCAAAGGCGCCTTCGTCTTCCTAATTTCCAATAACGTCTAACATTTTCACTCGAAATTCAACTATAAAGTAGTTTAATTCAGACAACTAAACAAATGCCAAATAGAGATGGCAAACCGCTATATGAAAACCCTAAAGATGCCACTCAATGGAGATTCTTTTGTACTTTCCGTTATGCTGATACTACAACTCAATTTCATCTTTAATTCGACTTATGCTCCGGTTCCACAAATTTGTAGAAAAACTAAGTTTCTTTCTTTTTAATTTTTATAAAATATTCAAAGTAGAATCATGGAAATAAATAAGATCGATCAAGTGCATTCGGTTCAGTTGCATTTCATCTCTTTCTTAATACGACTCGATGTTAATTAAATATAAATTGTAGAATCGGGTTTTGTGGGGACTCTTCCCAAATAACCAACTGCACGTTTCTTGCTTTTCGATTCAGTGAATCCCTTTCACCAGACCACATAAAAGGTCGTGTCGTGTGTCTTTTTCCCCGCGAATCACGTTACGCGTTTTTGCGTTTTCGCATGTTGGGCATTATCACAATCATGCACGTGAAATTTGATCTACCCAATAACCACATCAAACTACAGATCCGTAAGCATTACAATAGTCAAGATAGTCGGTGGTGCTTTCTCTCGTCATTTTTCTTATTGGCTTCGATGAGGCCAGATTATCAACTTAATAAAATATATGTAATGCTACCTTTGCGTGGACAGACCTATCACCTCTCTACAATATGCTCCATAAGAAACAAACATATCCCCACATCAAAAGCATCGTCATCTTCACAGATCACAATCACCATTATATATAATCATCACTTTATTGGTTGGCCACCACAAGAAAACAAAAGAAAAGAAATGCCGCCTCCATCATCGACTCCCAACATTCACGCTTTCTCTCTTCTTGCTCTTGTTCCTGTTCTCGTTCTTCGTCTTCGTCTTCGTCTTCGTCTTCGTCTTCATTGACAAGAGATCGCCTTTTTTTCTGGGGAACCAATGTGGAAACAGACTTACCGGGTGTGCCTGTGCTTCCGCAGGAGGTTCAACCTCCGCATGGCGGAAGCACCGGACGAGATCAAGCGCCTGTTCTCGCAGTACTCGGAGAATGGGATCATGACGGCCCATCATCTCCGCAGGTTCATGGTCGAAGTTCAGAAGGAAGAGGGTGCCACGAGAGAGGACGCGCAGGCCATAGTGGACAGTCTACGTGAGCTTCGGCATCTTAACGTACTTCTCAGGAAGGGCCTCAGCTTTGAAGCCTTTCTCAGATACCTGTTTGGCGATGTCAACCCTCCTCTCTCTTCAAATCAAGGGGTAATAGAAATCACTTCTTTACCTAGTAATGTAATTTCATTTTATTTCAGATTAAATGTTTGAACGAAGAACATATATTTTATGCCTCGATGCAGCAGAACCATAGTGATTCATATGGAGTAAAATTGTACTGCTGATATAGAGAAGCAAACCGACCATTATTTGATAAAACAATCACGTCATAATACGCATGATGATCTATTTCTGAACGTAAACATCCAAGTCAATCTGATTGATGCTACACGATGCATCCATTACTTAATACACTGTGTTGTTCGCATGAGATGACGTCACTGTTTTTCATCTCTTTTCCACTCTCTTCTGATTTATTTCTTCTTGGATAATTAGATATCTGAAATTTAACTTGATTGAGATTGTTACAGCTTGAGGGTATCAGCGCTTTTGATATGAAACAAGGATTTATATCTACAAGAAACATAATCGAACAGGGTGATTCCTCTGAGGATGCCAAACTAGGAAAGTTAATGAGAATGGGTTTTCATTGTATCCTCCAAAAAGGAGGGGAAAAAGGGAACTTGTGATACAGTAACTCTGGATTTTATCATTCAGGTGTTGTCTTACTGATATCAGGAAAAGCATGCAGGTTGTCGTGATACAGTATGATTTTTTTGTGTTATATATGTACGATCGACTGGCATTATCTTTTCTATTTCTTACAAATAATTGGTGGTGACAATTTTTTTGTTGTTGTTGTTGTTGTTTGGATCAAATCAGGTGCACCATGACATGGATGCCCCTCTGTCTCATTATTTCATATACACAGGCCACAATTCATATCTAACCGGCAATCAGATAAGCAGTGATAGCAGCGATGTTCCGATTATCAAAGCGCTCCAGAGAGGAGTTAGAGTGATTGAATTGGATATGTGGCCAAATTCATCCAAGGATGACATCGATGTTCTTCATGGAGGGTACAAACATCGAGCGCTGCATGATTCTACATGTTCATGTTGTCTACTCAGAATTGTTACCAATCTTATTCCCCGAGTATTTTCTTCCCTGAAACAATATAATAATGTAAATCGCTTGAAAAGCATGATGCCGGTATGCTCTGAATGTATGGCACATCAAACTTGTGAATATGCCTTGTTCTTTTTCTCCTCTCACAGTGTAGATTGCAGAATTTGATGTTCATCTGGCTTCTTTTGCATGCTCCGTATGTACTAATGTTAAAATGGTTTCTTCTGTTAGGACTTTAACCCCTCCAGTGCAACTTATAAAGTGTCTGAGGTCCATCAAGGAGCACGCTTTTGTTGCGTCTGAGTATCCGGTCATCATAACCTTCGAAGATCACATCACTCCGGATCTTCGAGCCAAAGTGGCCGAGGCAAGTCTTTTAGCAATCTGTGCGTGAATGTGTACCTCGAATCAAATCTTTGTACATTATTTATTGTCCTCAGATCTATTTGTAGATGGTCACTCAAATCTATGGAGATATGCTATTTTGTCCCGAAGTGGAATGCTTAAAGGAATTTCCTTCCCCAGAGTCACTCAAGAAGCGTATCATAGTGTCGACGAAACCACCTAAGAAGTATATTCAGGCCCAAGAAATCAGGGTAAAGGAAATTGAAAAGCAAAAGAGAAAGGCTGAGACAGATGAAGAGGCTTCGGGTAAAGAATCATCTCAACTTGAAGGTGGGGACTCTGCAGCTGGTGATTCGGTATATGCCGGAAAGATTCTGTTTCTTCGATTTCATACAAAATCATCAAAACAACTTCTTTCACTCATGGATTGATCATGGTCTTTTGGCAGAGCGAGTCTGATGAAGAAGACAATAATCATGAGGAACTACCTGAGGAAAGCGAGAAAGCACAGCGAGATGTGGTGCCGGAATATGTGAGGCTTATAGCTATCCACGCAGTGAAACGAAAGGGCGGACTAAAAAATTACCTGAGGATTAATCCTGATAAAGTCACACGCCTGAGCTTAAACGAACAGAAGTTCGAAAAAGCAGTTGCTCGTCATGGGAAAGACACTATAAGGTATTGCGTGTGCATGTAGTCGGCCGACATCTTAACATTTAGACAAAGGAAAGAGGAAGCACGCCAGGGAAAATTATGTCAAAAGGGTTAAAGCTGGAAAGATCATGTCAAAATTTTAATGATGCATGCTTGATCTCAGCTCACTGCTAAAGTATACCAAATAAAATGAAGTCTAAAATTTCATCAGTAGTGAATAATATACCCAGCTGGGTATGTCCAATCATGAGTGCAGCTCATCCATATTTTTCATAATCTACTTTAAATCACACGCAATAATTTTAACTGGATCTGTCTATGAAAGGTTCACCCAGAGGAACTTGCTGAGGGTATTCCCAAAGGCCACGCGTATTGACTCGTCGAACTACAATCCAATGCTCGGATGGAGGTACGGAGCTCAAATGGTCGCACTCAACATGCAAGTATGATTCTTTCCTCGCCCTTAGTCTTCCCAATATCCTTAGCTGCAAGAAACAGTTGTTTTTCCAAGGCATTATCCGTAGAGCAGTCTGATCTTGTATGGATAGAACTTGTTTTGATGGGAAAGTAGAACCTAGATTATAGTGAAACGATATGAGATCGAACCAAAGATTTTGTGGAAAGTTTTCGTTCTCTTTAAAGGGAAGGACAAAAAGTAGCAGTTCCTGTGTAGCCGTGACAGAGGTACTGATAGCTATTTTCATTTCGACAAGGGTCATGGAAAATCGCTCTGGTTAATGCATGGAATGTTCAGAGCAAATGGGGGTTGTGGTTATGTCAAGAAACCAGAATTCCTAATGAAATCAGACCCGGATAATGAGGTTTTTGATCCCAAGGCCAAACTTCCAGTGAAAACAACATTGAAGGTCAGTGAATTTACTCGCTTGGCTTTTCGTTGTGAAGGGCCTTCAAGTGCCTGTCATTGTTTCCAATAGAAATTCTCTCTTTGGAAGGCCTTTTTCTCTTTTCATCCTTTGTCCCTTGGCAGGTGAATGTGTATATGGGAGAAGGATGGTACTACGATTTTCCTCATACGCATTTCGATGCATACTCACCTCCGGATTTTTATGCCCGGGTAAGTTGATGCGGTAGTTAGATGAAAAAGCTGCTGTCATTCAACATTTACATTTTCTGCATGTGGTACATGCACTCCATTGAGCAGACTTCAACCATCGGGTTCTGGCAACTATTTATCTTAGTCGCCATGAAAAGACATAATTGATCATTATTTGCTTCTTATGTTGCTCTCGAGTTTGGTACATCCTTCACCAAAAAGAACAAAGTCTCTGCAGTAAGAATCAAGTGAGAAATCATGGACTGTGACATTCTTTTTCTTTGATGAATAGAAGAGTAGGCACTGGCAGTTGATAGGAAGCGTGAGAAATTTCGACTGATTCCAGGGAAATGTCTGGGAAAACTTGAAATGTAAATAGCAAACATCGATGCAGGTAGGAATCGCCGGAGTGCCAGTGGATACTGTGATGAAGAGAACGAGGGCGCTGGAGGACAATTGGACACCGGTTTGGAACGAAGAATTCGAGTTTCCTTTAACTGTTCCAGAACTGGCTTTACTTCGGATCGAAGTGAATGACTATGACTTCTCGGAGAAGCCCGACTTTGGAGGCCAAACATGCCTACCGGTGTGGGAGCTGCGAAGAGGGATACGATCGGTTCCGCTTTATGACCACGAGGGAGAGAAGTTCCGATCCGTGAGGCTTCTCATGCGGTTCGAATTCGTTTGAATTTGTTGCCAGGATCACGTTTGTCAGCTGGATGGGGTGAGGACTTTCCTGAGTTTTTCTGAGTTTCTGAACGTTCCTTTGAGACGGTTTGTGTGAACTTGGTACCGGTGTCTGTCCTAAAATTTAGGTAGACATGGCCAGGAATTTTTTTTTTTTTTTGGTCTAACATGGCCAGGAGTTCAGTGTTGGAAATATGTGTGCAACGAACATGTAAGAATCATACGAGCAAACCTTCTCTTTTCTTTCTCTCTTGCTTTTCGAGTCTTCAGGCATTTGGGCTAAAGTCTGCATGCAACAAATTGCTTCATTGTGATGAATTCTTTTCTTTCTCTGCTGCCCTGCTTTACCCGAGAACCTGTGTTTTTCTCCGAATTCTCTCACCTTTTCACTCGGTTTTTCAAGGATGAATTCTTCTTCTTTTTCTTCTTAAGCTTGACATTTAATTATCCTCTAATAGATGAGTCTTGGAAACCATTATCCTTATGTAAGTCCAAGTAAAAAATTTAGAGGGAAAAGTCCCTTTAAATTTTAGGCAACAATCCTTATAAAAGATGACAAAGTGGCACATCGACGGCACATGCATGACAAAAGGAAATTTCGGTAGACCTTCCATGAACCTTGGAAACACGATTCGTTTTGTCTAGATCATATCGACTCCAATGACCTTCAAATCATGACCAGCTCCCACTATATTGGAATCATGTTCAATCTCACTATCTTGAAGGCCTGGACTTACTCCTTGCTGGTGAGAATTCCACTATGGAGAAGATTATGGAACGGACTCTAGACCAGCGCGAGAGTGCAGTGATCCAAGGAAAAACCAAGTGTTGCATGTCCTCCATTGAGGACATGATCGACTTCACCACCTTGATATTGGATCATGACTGTCGTAGTCCGATCCATGGAGACCGCTAGAGGGTCGAAGCGGGAGGTTTTGATCGAGCTGGCCGAAAGGATCGAGGGCAACGAAGTGAGTAAGGCCATTGCCTAGGAGGGAGTCCGAATTGAAAGGCTCGATCGGTGTGGCAGTATCACTTGAATCCTCCTCCTTGTGGCGAGAGAAGACGGGGCGGAGATTGAAGACTAGGCCTCAAGGCAGTAAATTATGCTTAAAATTGTTGGAGAAATCTATTGGAAAAGATGAAAGTAAGAATTAAATAATCTGGGTGGATAAGCAGGTTAACCCTCGGAGTAGGAAACTCGATATGACTAGTTATAGCGGCATTGTTATAAGTAAAACTTAGGTAACAAATTGGAAAAAAAGAAGAGATTATTATTATTATTATTATTTTGGTATATTTCGATTGTGCTTGAGAAATTCTTTTAACAAACAAATGGAAGTGATGGTTAATAAAGGAAGAGATCACATTAGACGTTATAGCCGTTACAAAATAATAGCTTTCGATTTTTCAAAATTCTTGAAATATCCAATATAAACAAGCTGAATCAACTAGGAGAATGATTCACCATACTTTCTTAATGGCAAACATGCCCAAAACAATCTCCTTTTCGAGCTTGAATTTGTTTATCTTGGTCCTCCCAAACCTAACCAATTTTATATAAAGTATAATGCTACACGTATTAAGATCTTTTACTAAGAAATATCTAGTGATGAAGTGTTGAATTTGATTAGTTACTTAGGGAATTTCTATGAGATGATTTCACAGAACCCCTTGGCCGGTGTTACCGGTAAATCATTGCCCCTCCTCACCAGGCGCTGGAAACTATTAGCCTCGCACAAAATTTGTGAATAAGTGATTGTCTATTACCAAGTTGGAGTATGGTAAGGATAGAGGAAATATCAAATGTGACCTTATAATGCAATCACATTCTTTGGTCCAATTTTTTTGCCCTTTTTGGATGGTAAATATTTCTTTGTAGGATTTCCCCTACAGTTGTCATCACAGTAAAGTTATTGTTCCTGGAAAACTACTTTTCTTATTTTCTGGCATTTGGATAATGAAAAATCAATAATTATATTTTCCATGGATTGAAAACAACAAATTTGGATGTGAGAAAATAATTTTCCTTTCTGGTGAAAAAGGAAATCACTTTCCATAAACCACAAATAAAAACTAACCATTTCACTTAAAAATGATTTTCCTTGATTAGTTTTTCATTTATCATGACATTTCAATGAAACAAACACATCGCGTTTTGTGGAAAATGATTAATTTGAAAAATATTTTCCTTCCAATGATTGTTTGTATAATTTACAAAAGATAAATAAACAAAAAGCAATTTTATTGTCCACGAAAAGATTTATAAAAAAAAATATTATCGATAATGAAAATATTTTTCATCAACTAACTAGCTAGCGATGCAAGCATTCAATTTTTAGGAAATATTATTCAAATAATTCATTTTTCATGAAACAAATGAAACCAATCAAATCATCCAAGTGCAAGGATGGATCACTTTCAGTCAAATGACCAAATGAAAGATTAGTAAATAAACACCATTAAAAATTCACTTACATGGACCACAAAAAGCAAACACCTTAAGAATGATGGCGTTTTGGTTATAAAATTATCAAATAAAGTTGCAATGGAGGAGAATAAATGTGTCGAGCAAGTACTAGTTTAAGATTTTTTTGTATCACAAGAAAACATCTAGATATAAATGTGTCGTAGCAGGTATAATTTTGAATTTTAATATCTGAATTTTTTTCAGAATAAATATGTCACAAAAGACTAAATTTATAGTTTTTTTTTTTTTTTTTTGTGGCTTGTCCCCAAATAAAAGCACAATTGATTTTTTTTTTTGCCAACAAAGTTTTCGGGCCGGGCCGGGCCGCAAGAGTCCGAGTGCATCGCTGCGATCCGACTCTCGAGAAAACCGGTTTTTCTACTTCCATTTTATAATTTCGTCTGTATATTCTCGCCCGATTCTGGTTTGCGAATGCCTCAATCGCGATCGACGAAAACCATCACGTAGCGTCAGCACCATGCACTAGCGGCGGCGGCCGGCCACCGATCCACCGCCGCGACGATCCTCGAGGAATTCCCCGATCCGGCGACCCCATCCGGCCACCGCCTCAAATGGCGACCCCCGCCGTCCGCCCTCGCCCCCCGCCCAGGTGCTCTCCGACTCCGACTCCGACTCCGACAACGCCGCCGCCCCCTCCGGCGCCCGCCCGCTCCGCCACGTGGACCTCTCGGACTCCGTCTTCAAGTCCTACCTCCAGTTCACCGGCCACACCGCGGCCACCGTCGACCTCTCGAAGATCCAGTCCTTCCTCGCCTCCTCCTCCTCCGGCGCCGTGTCGTGCCTCATCTGCCTCGAGCGCATCCGGCCCTCCGACCCCACCTGGTCCTGCTCCTCCCTCTGCTTCTCCGTCTTCCACCTCCTCTGCATCCAGTCCTGGGCCCGCCAGTCCCTCGACGCCGCCGCCGCCCGCGCCGCCGTCCGCCTCTCCATCCCCGCCGACAAGGCCGCGGAGGCGGCCTCCTGGGGCTGCCCGAAATGCAGGTGCGAGTACTCCAAGACCCAGATCCCAAAATCGTATCTTTGTTACTGTGGCAAGGTGGAGAACCCGCCGGGTGATGATCCTTGGATCTTGCCGCATTCTTGCGGTGAGCTGTGTAATAGGCCCTTGAGGCCCCTCTGCGGGCACTCTTGCTTGTTGCTTTGTCACCCCGGTCCGTGCCCCAGCTGCCCTCAGCTCGTGGAGGCCGAGTGCTTTTGCGGATCGGCACGGGATGTCCGCCGATGTGGGTACAAGAACTTCTCCTGTAAGAAAAGGTGCAATAAGTTGTTGGATTGTGGCATTCATCAGTGTGGTGAAATTTGTCATGAGGGCGATTGCCCGCCATGTCGGAAGAGAGGCGTGTATAGGTGCAGATGCGGGAAGAGGGAGGAAGAGAGAGATTGTTGCGATAGAGATTTTCGGTGCGAGGTGCCGTGTGAGAAAGCTCTTGGTTGTGGGAAGCATGTGTGTAGCAGAGGGTGTCATGCTGGGGAATGCGGGGATTGTCCATTGCAAGGGAAAAGAACTTGCCCTTGCAGGAAGAGGGTGTATGAAGGAATGGCTTGCGATGTTGATGCGCCTTTGTGTGGCGCCACATGTAACAAGACGCTGAGCTGCAGTTATCATAGGTGCCCGGAACGGTGTCATCGTGGACCTTGCGTTGAGACTTGTAGAATTGTTGTTACCAAGTCATGTAGGTGTGGAAGCTTGAAGAAAGAGGTAAAAAGTTTGATGCTTTTATATGAAAAATCATGTCGAATTGGTAATTGGCATTTAATTGCCAATTGGATATCATAACTGAATCTAGAATAGGTTCCTTGCTTTCAAGATTTGTCATGTGAGAGGAAGTGCATGAGAACGAGAGACTGTGGACGTCATGCTTGCAAGCGTCGTTGCTGTGATGGGGATTGCCCGCCATGCTTGGAGGTGATTGAGTATAAAATTAAATTCTTTTCCCTTTTTAATTTGTTGTTTCGCATTTATAGGTCTTCTCTGATGGTATGTTTTCTTAACTGTAGAAATGCGACAAGCGGCTTAGGTGCAAAAACCATAAATGCCCTTCCCCATGTCACAGGTATGTTATCTCCTTATTCTCTATTAAGGAGATACCTAATTTAAATCAAAGATGAATAAAAATTAGTCAAAGTCCCTTCATAATCACGAAAACCGAAGTAGGAAACAAAAAAGTCAAAGACCCCAAATATTGCTGAAGATTGAATGACCAAAAAATGACAATGTCATTTTGGAGGACAAAGAAAGGTGGAAATTAAATGGAGAAGGTAAATCCAAGATTGCAGAGACAGATGTAAATATGGGAGTGGAACTACTTCTGCTTTTTAATAAGTATTAGAGTGACTGCAAGCAAGTGCACCAGCATAGTCAACATGGTAAAAACCTAATTACACGGTGATCTGGAGCTAATATATCCCTAAGTGGAAGCCGGCACTTTGGAGGAATCATTGGATTAGAGCGTCTCCATATGTTTCTTTGTTAAAGAAGGCATCTAATTGAAATTGGTAGATTGATGAACTGGCAACTTACTGCTTTTGAGCATGATTTTGCAATGAGAAGTTTGTGCTTTTATGGATCTTATTCTTAGGTTAGCATTCACGTTATTTCCACCATAGAGCAGGATGTAAATTTTGAATTTCACTTTCGATATTTCAGAGGTGCCTGTGCCCCTTGCCCAGTGATGGTGACAATTTCATGTGCATGCGGTGAAACACAGTTCGAGGTGAGTGTGGTTTTTGTGTAATTAATCTGTATGCAATAGTCTTGACCTAATCGTTTCCTCCTTTTATATCATTTGATTATTCATGAAGTTTTAATATTTGGACTGGATTAGACAATGGAATTACCTTGCTCTGCATTTAGAAGGCTTGTAATTGCGTTTAAAAAATTAAGGATATGGACGCTAATTCCTATAACTGTGAAACTTCCTGTTGATGTGCTTTGCATACAATGCTTTCTATTATGTCGTTCACTTAATTTGTGGGCAGTCACCTGATTTTGGAGAAAGTGAAGGTTGAACCTGAAGGAATCTCCATCTTTATGGATCATTAAATTTTGCAACCTAAGAAAAGCTGAGGGTCAATGATGCTTGATTTGCTTCTTCCACACTTCCAAAATCTGGCTTTGACGAGTCTGTTACGTTTGATTGCGCAACAAGATTAGAATAGCATAACTGTTCCAATTTTGAAGCTGTCTAGTACCAGATTGAACTTTGTTTTGTTAGGCATTTAAGTTTTGAGGTTGACATTTTTTTTTTTGTGAGAAGTTGTAATATTTTTCTTTTTAAAATCAAAGAAACATGTACGAATTTAAATAGCTTATCCTCTGTTTAACTGTGTAGGTTCCATGTGGCACGGAAATGGATCAGAAACCTCCTAGATGCCGCAAACCTTGCTCCATTACGCCACTCTGCCGGCATGCATCAATTTGCAAGGTATAATTGTTTATTTTGTGTATCAAAGGACTTCCTAAATTTCATAGACTGAGTTTAAACATAGACATGTATTGGATCTCCTGCATTCAGCAAAATATGATTGGGTCTTTCTAATTTTCACTTAAGCCTTGGGGATTATGTCAGAACATTCAACCTTTTTCCTATGTAGTTATTGCTGGATTATCAAAAGAGCTATGGGGTTTTCTTCTAGCTCTCGAACCATCTTTTCTTCTTTTTTCCCATCCTTTTTTTTGGCTGAAAGCTTTCATTATATTTGCTTTCTTTTAAAACCAATGATGAAGTTTGAACCCTGAAGACAAGATTCGTTGTGATTTAGGAAAGAACTGGTTATTGGTTAAAACACTAGTGATTGGAAGGCTTTCCCTCTATTGTTTGCAACTTATTATGTCTTTGGTTATCTGAGTTTTGCACCTACCTTCTTATTTTACAACTTGGCCCCCTTAGAAGCTGTAGTTCATGGGGTATGGAAACAAATCCCATTCTTTATTTAAGAGCTAACTTCAAGTAATTGTGGGTGATCTCGGCATTAATTTCTCATCTTTTGGGTCCTCAGCCGCATAAGTGCCACTACGGAGCATGCCCGCAATGCAAGCTAATTTGTGAAGAAGAGTATCCATGTGGTCATAGGTGCAAACTGAGGTTTGTAGTCCTTTGCACTGAGCCGATTTGAATCTTCATTTGACAATAATTCTGACTGCTTATATTGTCAATCAGATGTCACGGCCCTAAACCTCCTCCTAATCCAGAATTCACAGTGAAACCTAAGAAGAAAAAGTTTGTCCATCAGAGTGAATATACTCCTGGTTCTCCATGCCCTCCTTGTCCTGAACTTGTCTGGAGATCATGTGTCGGACAACATGTAGGGGCGGAAAAGATGGTAAGTTTTACTCATGCGTTGGCAGATTTAGTTCTTTTGCAGTATTGATTGCTGTACAATATCTCACATTTCTAATACTCATCTGTGCTTCACTTGATACATTATTCAGATGGTATGCTCACAGAGAACACTGTTCTCATGTGATAACTTATGTGGGAATCCTTTATCCTGTGGCAATCATTATTGCACTAAAACTTGCCATGCCTTGAAGAGCCGATCTTCAACATCATCTACGACCAGAGGTGGTGAATCTTGTGAAAAGTGTACTCTCCCTTGCCAAAAGGTTTTTACACTTTAATCTAATCTAGCTCTTGACACGACATGTCAATGTCACTAATGTTTCATGGCCAAGTACTCTGCATATTTCCTTTTCTGTTAGATTTTCTTTGGCCAATTTTGGTAAGAATTAACAACCAGACTTTAATTGTTGGAAAATTTATATTCAGGAGAGGACACCCGAATGTCCGCATCCCTGTCCCCTCCGTTGCCATCCGGGTGAATGTGCATCATGCAAAGTTCTTGTCAAGCGTTCATGTCACTGTGGTGCCATGGTCCATGTTTTCGAATGCATATATTACAACACCCTGTCAGGGGAAGAGCAAATGGCTGTTCGATCATGTGGTGGGCCCTGCCACAGGTAACATTTGGTCTTTGCTTTAAGAATTTCAAGCAAATGCTGGTTGGTTAGATAAGTACCTCCATTGACATTGGACAGAGAGCCTCAACATTCAGGAGCAAAGAGTATGATCATAAGTTGATTACAGCTGATAGTTTCTCTTGTTGAAATATTCTAGGGAGTGGAAAAGGCTTTGTTTGGGATCCAAAGAAAAACTTTTGAAAATTTGGCTGTATGTGGCTTTTGCTGCTAAACTGTCCCTATATCCCAACCCCCACTGCCCCAAGGCTAGAGTTCATATTATTACTTATTTCTATTGTGCTTATGCTTTGTCCATCTAGAATTTGGCATTACTGCTATCGTATTTGTGTTGGGTCATCTTTCATTGTATCATCACCTTCCGTGTGTCATCATATCTTAACATTTCTAAAATTCATGGAAATCATCAAGGTATCAAAAATTAGATTGTGGGCTCTCTTATTTATGGAGAGAGTTAAGTAGCAGATATCTATATCTATTGTTTTAGTATGTTAGACATCTCTGAGCTCAAAAGTTTGCACATTTCCTGCCAAAAGAGAAGTTATCAATCAATTACTCCAAAAGCTGCATTTTAGCACCATTTAAGAAGCCATTTTTCTGGAAACAAGGTGGAAGGCTCTTTGGTGAGCTGGTTATGGTGTCATGGGGTGATGAGTTGTGTGTTAAGTTTCGTCAGCAAAAGCTTATTTTACCTGTGGTGGTTTAAAATGGTTGTTGGTGGGCTACCATGATAATTGATGAGAGCTTATCACTTTCTGATGTGCAGAAAGTTGCCCAATTGTACCCATCTCTGCCCAGAGACATGCCATCCCGGTCCATGCCCATCTCCTGAGAAGTGTGGCAAAAAGGTATTATGCTACTTTTTGTACAAATAAATGGAAAGATCACTTGACATCTTTATTGAAGTTATTAATGGCATACTTGATTGGTAGGTTTTGGATTTAGTAGTTGACTGGAACAATTAATTTACTGTATTTCTCTTTTGAAATCTTCTTTTGCAAGGTTACTGTTCGTTGTGAATGCCAGACTTTGAAAAAGGAGTGGCCTTGTCACAATGTCCAAGCCGCATATCTTGCTGCCAGCCGTGATCCGAAGGACATATCAAAGAATCAATTCGGACATGGACTTCTTCCTTGCAACTCTGACTGCAAAAGCAGAATGCAAGTTGTTCAATCGAACTTGCAACAACGTAAACCTAAAATTTCAGAGGTAAGTCCAAGGTTGTCACAGCTGGAATGAGCACTCACTAGGTTTCAGATGAGCTGTATCTAATGTGTATCAAGTGCAGATACTGTGCATATGAGCATGATTTTTATTGAACAGAAATAGATGCTAAAATGAATTTGGAATTGGATTTTCTGTATGAAACTAATACGCCAGGATAAAACTAGTTAAGTTCAGTCGTTATGTAATGTATGGGTTCTTTTACGTATGATTTGATCTAAATTCTTTTAATGCTCCTATGTGGATCTTGGTCCATTCACGATTTTTCTTGATTTAACTCATGACAATGCAAACATCCTTGCTAATAAAGATTGTGTAACTTTTATGCATGAGTATATTGACTAAAGATCTTGTTTCTTGTAAAAGAAGAGTTTGTTGACCGAACATCCATAACATTTTGCATGTTGTTTCAAGATCGAGGAGCCTGATCCAGGGAAGTCTGCCCCAAAACGTCGGAAGCGACGTGAAAGACTGCAAGAAACAAAGGAAACTTCTACTCTGCAGGTAATAAATTTTGTTGGGCTAAGACTTGCATGAGACGAGAACTCTTTCTCTCTGGTTGATTGAGTAAATTTTGTTGGTTGTTGGACAGAGAATTGGCAGCACCATGCGGTGGATGCTTGTTTGTCTAGCCATTGTGGTGGTCGTGATCGCAGTGAGCTACTATGGTTACAAAGGTCTATTGAGGCTTTCTGATTGGATGAATGAGATCGATAGGCAAAGACAACGAGGACATCCTCGAATCTAGTTGTAATGTATGTAGCATTGTCTCCTTGCATCTATTTCATAGGCATACATAGATAAAGTTCTGCACAGAAATTCGCCACCGACTAGACATGAGTCTAAACACCAAAACAATTATCCAACATGTTCTAATTTATGACAAACGCTGAAAAATCCTTATGATTTTAGTATTTTTTGCTTTACTAAGGAACCCAATCCAGGAGACACTAGGCTGGTTATTTTTGTTCTTGTATTTTGACATATCTGTCATAATAGCCAATATAAGGTTAGTATTTTTGCTGCGCTGCGATGTGTTCGAGTGGTTCTATTGCTGCTTTGTGCATTGTCTTGAACTACCAAGTTACATTCACTCGAACATCCGAGAACTGTAACATCATCGGAAGCTTTTCAAGATCTTCCTCTGTAGCATAGCTGAATATGCACAGGGCGGAAGATTCACCGAGACCTTGTTTGCAGTAAAAACGAAGTAAACGCGATATATGTTTGAAGTCCGAAAAGTCATGCTGTCTTTGTTTGGTATGACCAATCAAGAGTAGTGGACTTGGCCTTCTCAAGGGAGCTTCTTTGGACATTCTTCCTAAAGAGCATTGAAAAGTTCAGGAGACGATGACTCGGGAAGAAAGCGAGCGCTCGGGTTGACGCCATGTCTTTCAGTCAAAGAAAGATGATTCATGGAGTGTTCAGTGGGATCGTTCTGCTCTTAGCATCCTCCTCGTATAACAACGAATGGGGTGCGTGTGCGCGTGTGTGCGCGTGCGTGCGCGTCTCTCTCTCTCTCTCTCCCCTTCGATGGAGCCATCTACAGACGTTCCTCTCGTTCATCGACGAGAAGGAAGGGGCGGTGAAAAGGCCGGTCCGAGAGGAGACTAATGCAGCGGGCCTCGGATAGGAGCACGAACGAGGATGGATCGGTGAACAGTTCCAAGAAAAGGCAATATCAGATACTCTTCGAACGACAGAACTGATCGCAATCTAGTCTATATGGGAGTACCAAGAAGTGCACATAAGGTGATAAATTGCCGATCAATCCTATTAAAACCAGATTGCATAGGTAACTTTCTGGATGTGTCCTTGATTCCTCGAGTGCTCCCCTATCTTGTCTCATTGCCGAGACAGGGATGCTAGCGCACAGTGGGCGCAAGCGAACCTCGAAACCAGATTGCATACTGCATAGGTAACTTAGGAGACATCCATCTCACTGTTTAAATTAGGAGTGGTCACTGTTTAAATTAGGAGTGGTCAGTTCCCAATCGGATTCAGTCCAATGGAGTTGGTCACTTTTTTTTTTTTTTCCCACTATTTGATGTTATATGTTACAAAGAATTTTTTTTATTTAAAAAAGCTGATTGTTTTTATTTTTTTAAAGAAATAATAAAAATATATATAATCGATTCGGTTAGGTTTCCCTTTGGAGATGGGAACCGGATCAACACCCCAGGAATCAGACCTAGTCGGCTATTTCAATCTAGTTCGAATTATCTTGATTCAAACAGTTTGTTTTGCTTTTCTCTAATTTAAACTTTCAATGCCTTATATAGCACAAAAAATTACGATAAAACTCATCAATTTGTGATGTGTTCGGTGTGAGTCACGCAATTTCTTGAAATACATGATCACTGGCCTAGATTTATTAGAAAGAGTTTAGGCGATGAATTCTTTTTGTTTTCCCTACGTGTTTTTTTTTTTTCCCTACTTCTTTCCTTAGCGCCGTTGAAAGGCCAAAATTTGCTCATTAGGTTTTTCTTGACACCATATTTTCCCTTTTGTCCATGAGCAAAAGACCCTACTAGTGATTGGATGAACTAAAAGAGACCCACCACTTTTGATAGCCAAAAAGCCTCCGACAAGTTTTTGATTCTACTAGTGGTATAATTTCTTAACGACTTGCATATATATAGTGTAAAACGTTTTTCAAATGATTTTGAGTCTTTGGTTATAACAATGTTAAAGAAATTGAAATCATTTATAGTTATCTCTTATTTTATGAAGCGAATTTCGATCAAGTACGTAATGACGCACTCCTCATCACGTCTGCACCTTCTTCCAATCTCATCTCGTTGCCGATATGGGGATACTGGTGAACTGTGTGCACAAGGAGCTTTGCCAACCTGTAGACCTTTGCAAGCATAAATTTCCTCTTGAGTAAGGCGAGAATAAAGATCTTAATAATATAAGTTAAAAGTTCGCTCAATTAGCCAACCTCGAACGTATATTTTACAAATAATGAATAATTTGAAAAATATATTCTTAAAAATAACTGTTTATATCATTTAAAATAATTAGTCAATAATAAATTTTCATTATTGAAAAATATTTTTTTATAAAAATATTTTTTATTCATTTTTATAAGCGATAAAAGTTATAATGTCCAAATCATAAACAAAGTGCCTAAAAAAGAAAAGTTTCGGTCCGGAATTTGAGCAATCAAGCCGCTGGACCGGTCGAACCGGATTGGTCCTTCTCCTTCTTCAATCCCACTGACTGCACCGCCGACTGGAGGCAGAAAGAGAAAAAAGCCGCTGCTCCGCCTCGCCTCCCGTTCATCAGCCGAGAGAGAAGCGAAACGCGACGCCCAAACTGAAGCTCAAGCTCAAGCTCAAGCCGCCGTCGCGTTCGTCTCCGCCGCCGCGAACAACGCCGGCGACTTCCGTCGGTTCCGCCGTCGAAACCGCGAAGCAGCTCCCCTTCCGTCCCCTCCCTTCCGGCCGCAGAAGAACAGAGCGCGCGCGCGCTTAGGAGCTCGGAAGGGCGAACCACGCCGAAGCATGCTGCACAACAAGTCCTTCGTCAAGAAGACGAGAGCAGGCAAAATCACCAAGGTCTCTCGCGCTCGACTCCGCCACATATTTATCTTCCGAGCTTGTTAGGTTTGGCGTCTAACGATCTTGTTCCGCGTTCCTTTTCGGTCGCCGCAGAATGTGAGGGAGCACTACTTGCGGGACGATATCTACTGCGGAGTCCCGACGTGCAAGGTCTGCGACGCTTCCGCCGCTCGCCTCAGCGGCTCCGCCTCCTCCCCGATCCTCGTCCTCGACACGAACGTCGTCCTCAATCAGGTGAGCACTTTTCGGTGCCGCGGTTCGGTTGGGAATAACGGAATGTGACTTGGGATTGCTGGTGGTGGTGTTTTTTAGATTGATTTGCTGGAGAATCCGGCGATCGATGATGTGGTCGTGCTGTCCATCGTGCTGCAAGAGGTCAGGAACAGAAATTTGGCCGTCTATAATAGAATCAGAGCGCTCTGCAGCAATTTGGCGAAGAAATTCTTTGTCTTTTCGAATGAGCACCACAAGTGAGTACCTGCTTTGTAATTCTATTACCTAGTGGAGGTAAAGCTTTCATGTTCTATAGGTAACAGATGCTAGTGATGTTAATAAATAGAAGTCCTTGCCGGTGTCAGAGAGGTAGTTTTAGTAATTTGGGTGCTTGTCTAAGGTGATACGTGAGAAAATTCTCTGGGATTAGTAGAAACAACTTGCTTTTAGTTTAAATTTCATTCAATAATATACAGTGGGAGACTTGATTTGAATGGCTTCCTTAAGTTGTATTCGGGCCCTTGCATTCCTGGGAGTGATTGGTAACCCATCTTTGTGATTCATTAGATTTGACATCACATTGCTTTAGCAAGTGCAACTTTGATCATCATAGCTTTCTACATATCATTATTGCTTTCTGCATATATGTCTGTTTCATTTTTACGTGTTCCTAGGTTATTGGTGTGGAAGTGTCATTGGTTAGGAACTCATTCTACAATCCTATGTGGTTGGTAGTTTTCACTATGGTTGATTTTTGCTTCTTATGTATTGTCTATGTTGCTGCTGTACCATTTAAACATATCAGCTAATATTTATGCAGGGATACATTTGTCCAGGACATGGCTGGTGAAAGTAAAAATGACAGGAATGATAGAGGTCTGATTCTCTTGCACCGTTACTCTTTTAAAAAAAATTCCCCAGCCTTTTGATGGTTATTGCTCAATTGCCTGTTCAATATGTACAATGCCATTCAGTAGTTATTATTTTAGTGTTTCATCAGACACAATTATTTGGTTAATTTCCAACTGACACTCAAGAACTTCTAATTCAGCTATACGTGTGGCGGCTCAGTGGTATCAGAGTCATCTTGGTGGTGCTGCCCAGGTTCTGCTCATAACCAATGACAGGGAGAATAAAAGGAAAGCTACAGAAGAGGGCATTCCAGCAGAGACCAGTATGTATAACTTTTTTACTTTCTCCTCAGTTTATTCCTTACCCGATATGCTTTTATAGATTCAGAGACTATTGTAACTATTACCTCTTTGTGCACCCCATCTTAGACATGGCTTTTATATAGATCTTTATAACTACAAATAATGTTTTGTGATATGTCTGGTGAGTATGCATGGTGAATGTGCTGCTTGTTTGTAATTTTGACCGATGTTTAATTGCGGTGATGCAGTTGAAGCGTATGTAAAATCACTGGACCGCAAGGATCTGCTAGATTTGCTTGTGCGTCCTGCATCAGAGGATGTAGTCATGGAAGGAGTTGAAGATTTAAGACCATCAAAGAGGAAAGTTATATATACTGAGGTATGCCTTGAGGTCATCCCATCTAATAAATTGGAGTAAGCTGTGGGTATGTTTGAATGAGCTGAAGATATGATATAATGCTGTTCTTAGCATTTTTTGTTTTATGCAGCACAAGCCCCTTTCTGAAATTACTTCTGGGTTGCATCGAGGAATATATCACCAAGGGAAGCTTCGCGTTAATCGATACAATCCTTTCGAAGCATATGTTGGAAGTGAAAGTATTGGTGATGAAATCATTATATATGGGCGTGGAAATATGAATCGAGCTTTTGATGGTGATATCGTGGCAGTGGAACTCCTGCCTCAAGATCAGTGGCAAGAGGAGAATTCTTTATCATTAGCAGATGAAGGTATGGTAGCTTATATGGTGCATTCTTTAAGGAATACGTTTGCTTTTTCCGTTGACTCAGCTTTCAACCGGGTACTCTTTTAGATCCTATGATTCTGTTTATAATTATCATTATTTTTATTTGATACAGAGGATGAAGAGGAAGGAGTTCATCTGGTCCCAGGCAGTGCAGATGATGCTCCTAGGACTACAAATCTGGTGCAGGGTGCTTCTGGTCCACCTCCATCTCGCCCATCTGGCCGGGTTGTTGGTATCATAAAGAGGAACTGGCATTCGTAAGTGGATTATTATGGTGTAACTCTGTTATTTGTATATGGGAGTGGCTACTTTTCTGTTGATGCATCTATTAAGTATTAACTCTAACTTGGTGGTTGGACTGTGAAATACATGTTTGCATCACTAGTATCTTATTCCATATGGTGTGGCATGCATTCTGCTGTTCAGTTGACCATCACTGTTTGATGTCCGGACTGTCTTTAAATATATGGATAGTGTGAGTAACTTGTATATGCTGATAAATCAGCTTCCGTGATTTAATGACAATGTAGTTCGCTATCTTTCTTAGTAAGTGCGTGGACCACTCTGCACTTGATTTACCCTGCTAAAAGGAAGCATTTAAATGTATTATCTCCCTAATATTTGCTTCATAGTTCTCATGAAATGAATACCACTACTTAGTTTTTGGAGTTAACATCCAATTGTATGCTGAAAAATGGTTATTCCAATATCTTGGTTCTTTCTCCATTATGTACCTATTTCCTAGTATTTGCTTAACTCATTTTGAGCAGTTATTGTGGATCATTGGAGCCCATGCCCATGCCGGCTGGAGATGGGGGTGTTGCACATGCACTATTTGTTTCTAAGGACAGGAGAATTCCAAAAATTCGCATCCAAACTCGACAGCTTGGGAACCTTCTGAACAAGAGGATTGTCGTGACTGTGGACTCCTGGGACCGTCTTTCACGTTATCCTTCTGGTCATTATGTTCGTACAATTGGAGAAATAGGTGATAGAGATGCTGAAAGCGAGGTACCTGATGATGCGTTTTTTCTTTTCATGCTTGTTTCTGGTTTTGTGTCCTTTTGGTTGTGTTTGGTTTCATGGACAAAAAATTTGTGGAGAGATTGAAATTTTCATGTTGTAAATACTGATTTTTAAAAGAAACAAGAAATATCTGTCCTTTTGCTCAGCGGAAAGTGAGATGGAATATGACATTTTTTTTTTTTCCTTCAATGTGTGTGTAGGTTGTATTGATTGAGAATGACATTGATGCAAGGCCATTTTCTTCTCAAGTATTGGCATGTTTGCCTCCATTACCATGGTCAGTCTCCTCAGAAGATTTGGCAAATCCCATCAGGCAAGATTTACGGCATTTGCGTGTCTTCAGTGTGGATCCTCCAGGTATCTAACTTGTATACACTTGCTAATTTCCAATTCTTTTCCCCTTTCTGACATTTCTACTCTTTAATGTTTAATATATGCTTCTGCTTTGGGCAGGATGCAAGGATATTGATGATGCCCTGCACTGTACAGCCCTTTCCAATGGAAATTTTGAAGTTGGAGTTCGTATCCTTAGAGTTGGGCTTCCCTGGGGCTTCATATTTAGATTTAACATGGTTGTGACTTAAGATTAATCTTGCCATAGTGGTTTTTCTAGAGTCGTTTGCATAGGAAAGTTCATGGCCTGTGTTCAGGTAAACAGAAGTTGAAGTTGATGTCATGTCAGAATACTTAAATTAATGGATACAGAACCTCATCTGGTTCGGTTCTGTTTCTTCCCAATCCTTCTGTGGATTTTTATTTTCTTTAATCTTAACTAGCTGCTTATGAAACTTCTACTTATCCTGTGAGTATATGTTCCGATAATAACTTCTCTGGTGCACCCTGTTTGTTATCAAGCATATTCAAGGAGTATTTATCAATTTCGTCCTTCAGTTTGTAGTAAGTGCCACCATCTTCTGAGGTGGTCCTGCCTTGACAAGGATGCCTTTCTTTTTACCGAGTCCTTTAGCATTACCTTCTTGCCGTGGCATTTTCTGGCAGAAATGTTTTGCTGATTCTAGTGAGTGAGGCTTTCTTGGGCCAAGTTACTTTTAGTTGCTTTTGTCCTTCCTAATTTCCTCTTTTGGTCCTTCCTTGAGCTGGGTAGAGATAATTCCTGTGCCTTTGTTTCTGCACATATTTTCCCCTCCAATTTCTGAATTTGATGATTCTTTGTCTCCAAAATCTCTGACAAACTCTCAGTAACTTGATTTACAAGCTTTATGTAGGCTATCAATTTTTTGAGCATGGTTCAATTTGACTCCATATTGTGGGGTCGAAGTCAATTTTGTTCCACACCAAGGTACCCTGGCGTTCACATACTAAGGAGTAAAGAGTTCAAGGGCCCACAATTTCAACAATTTAGATTTTTGGTTTTTGAAGACTTAGCCAGGAATTTTTCTTTAATGTTAGTCACCTAGATATTGCTGATGTGACAAATTTTTTGCACCCTTCCACACCACTCGATGATGAGGCTGCGCAAAGGGGCACTTCTGTTTACCTTGTTGAGCGCCGCATTGACATGCTTCCAAAGCCTTTGACAGAAGGTAATATGACATTTAGAGCTGTAAAATCGTCTCTTTGACGTCAGAGAAAAGACTGATTGTGGTTAATCCATAGTCCTGCCTATATCAAACTTAACATGTGAATTTATGTTGCAGATATATGTTCACTTCGGGCTGATGTGGAGAGACTGGCTTTTTCTGTTATCTGGGTATGTTTCTTGTTCTATCTTTGTCATTCGCTGTGCTCTTTTATGTAAAGAGGATTGCATGTCCATTAGCCGCCATCACCAGACTACACCAAATGATAGCTCATGTGCTGACTAATCATGGATTGTCAGCCCTGTGTATACAAATATATTGATTGATCTTCCCATGAAAGGAGAACAATCTTGTTTACTGCCCATTTTCAGGAAATGACACCTGAAGCAGAGATAATATCCACAAGATATACAAAAAGCATTATTAAATCATGTGCAGCTCTGTCTTATATTGAAGCTCAGACAAGGATGGATGACAGGTAATCATGTAAATATTGAGAAGGCTATTCCTCTGTTCATATGAGCTCTTTTCTGGTGTATAACCTCTCACACATTGTACTAAACTTGTTCTGATAAATTTGTCTTTCAAAAAAACTCAGTCCATACTTGTTCTTTTTTCGCTTCTTATCTCTGGCATCCTATAGATATTTATGTTGAAATACCTGAAATTTTTTTTATCTCCTTTACATTTTTAAATTCCAAGTTTGGTTGTTATGAGGTTTGCCTTAAAGGTGGCTGGTGATGAACCTGAAGTAGAAAATGGAAGCAGCGTGATCTTATCGACTGTTCATTCCATGTGTAACTTTTTGAACTCTTTAAGATCGGGAAAAGCAAACATGGCCACAAAAGTTGTGTATAATTGTGTGGCACTTGCGGAAAGAAATTCTTGATAGAGTTTGTAAGTCCAGTTCAGTTTGATCATATTCTCACCTTGCAAACAAGTCTGCTCTTGCCTAAAGAGAGTGTTCAAACTTCCTTGTGGCAGCCATGGACAGCGATATGGTATTGGCAGTGATGTGAGGCATAGGAAATGCTTAGACAAATATTGGCAACTCAAACTTCAGTTAGACCATGAGAGATATCAATCTTTTTTCTTTTTTTTTCTTTTTTTTTCCTAAAAAAATTCCCTTTCGTCTTTTGATGCTTTTGCTGATTAATCAACACGCTTATCCACACGACTTATTCTCTGTTCAATAAATTTTCACATTAGCATAATTCAGCAGTTCCTATTCTTGCTGGTGAGTCTTTCATGATTATGTCTAGTATACTGCAAGGAGTTTGTTTGGGTAATTGCTGGATTACTTACTTTCTTTTTTGTAGTCGGTTGGCAGATCCCTTAACTACAGATTTGAGAAATATGAATACATTGGCAAAGGTGTGCATGCATTCCCAACCTGGTCTGCTTATTTATTGGGGAAACTGTCTTTCTCTAAACAGTGCATTATACTCATGATGTAGATTATGAGGCATAGGCGTATTGAGAGAGGAGCCTTAACACTTGCTTCTGCCGAGGTCAAATTTCAAATTGACACTGAGACTCATGACCCTCTTGATATTGGTATGTCGTGTAAACTTTAAAGATAGAAAACAATTTCTCTTAAGTCGTTGAAATAAAGTTTTTTTAGCTGTGTCCTCTATTTGCCATCACTCCATTCAATTTTAGAACAGATGACCATTCATTTTTCTGTTATTATTAGGCTGTAAGCAATAGTGAAACATGGCTTGTATATAAGTGTATTAAACCAAAAACTCCAAAACTCATCTCTTCTTTTGAATTCATTTGAATGGTTCTGATTTTGTATCTAAATTGAATGGCTAAAGGAGGTTTACCTACTGATAGGCTTCCTTGCTAAAGGGAAAAAAATTGTCATTTTCATACTGTTGAAGCTTGTTTTACTGCCAAATTCCAGTGTGGTCATCTTCAGTCACTATATTACAGGATGAATCAGATTACACTTGATTATTACACTTGAAAGTGGAGGTGCTAGTTACTTTTGCCAGTGCCAGCATATAGTTACTGCAGTCATTTTATAACTAAATGCATTTTCACCTACCTGCATATCTTCAGGCATGTATCAGATTCGAGAAGCAAACCAAATGGTGGAGGAGTTCATGCTTGCTGCCAATGTTTCAGTTGCTGAAAAAATCCTTAAACACTATCCTCTATGTTCTCTGTTGAGGTAAGCTGGTGTTTTCCGTTATGTCAATCTGGGATTAGCTCTCCTAGATTTCCTGCCTTTTGCTGTCATCTTGGGTGGCACTGTTTTATTTTCACTGCCATCCTTTCCAATTTCCAACCTTTAAGTGACACCAGTGCATCGCTCAATGCGCAGTTATTATTAAAGCTTTCCGGAGTAAAAATGTCTTGAAATAATGACAAAAATGGAGCCTCATCCTGTACTTCAGTTACTGAAGGGTCCTACTTTTAGTCCTTTCTCAATTTACTAATGGTTATATGAGTGATTTCACTTCTTTTTGGAGTCCGACCACCTTGCAAGTGGCTTCATAATTTCAAACGATGATTGTGGTTTGAGTATAAACTAATTCTATAGTACTTAAATGGTAAAAAGTCTTCCTATGTTGTGCCCCCATTATACTCTTAACTTCCATTGAAAGAAGCCTGATTCTCACGAAGTTACTAGATATACTATTACCCTGTGATTAGAGGGAAAGCTATAAGTATTTTCTTATAGTGAATCTGAGATTATATGAATCAATGCAATTGAACATCACCACTTGTATTTTTTTTTCCTTGTCTTTGACAGTATCTCTCAGATTAATGTCCATTTGGGGGGTTTCTGGCTATATAACAGATATCTGTGGTTGATTGCTTTCACAGGCGGCATCCTATACCAACAAAAGAGATGCTCGAACCCTTGCTGCGTACAGCTGCTTCTGTTGGTCTTGAGTTGGACGTATCTTCATCAAAAGCACTGGCTGATTCACTTGACCGTGCAGTGGTGAGTTTTCAATACTTGTGCTTTATCATTGTTTTTTCAGCTGATGAAATCCATAACCTTCTGTTTGTGTGAGATAATGACAACCATCTCTAATTCGGCTCAAGTGGATTTCTTTATTCTAGTTGCCTTGCTGATTTAATTTGTTCACTTGGATAAGCTGACAGTTCTAGATGGATTGCCTCAGGATTGGTCCAGCTTGTTATGTGCTTCTCAACTTACAATGCTATATATATCTCACTCTCCTAATGTCAATAAAAATCTACAGGGAGAAGATCCATATTTTAACAAATTGATACGAATACTTGCAACTAGATGCATGACACAGGTGATTTTAATTGAATGTAGTAAACCTGAAAATTTCTTCTTCTTTTTTATGCTCTTGTTATATATGATCTATTTCCTTCATCTGTCGTACAGGCAGTATATTTCTGTAGTGGAGACTTGACTCCGCCAGAATACCAACATTATGGGCTGGCTGCCCCATTATATACTCATTTTACTTCACCTATCAGGCGATATGCTGGTAAAGAACCAGTTCTCTTCTGATGCTTCTCTTTGTGGTAAATGAGATGGCACATGCTGATTTTGGAACTAACATATTTTGCAGATGTCATTGTGCACAGGTTGCTTGCTGCATCATTAGGAATTGACAAGCTTCCAGCCATATTTCAAGACAGACCCCAGTTAACGAGTATTGCTGACAGTAAGACAATAATGATCCAACTAAGCTTTTTACTGTTCCGTTTCATTGCCTCTCTCTTTCTAGCTCTGAACATTCTTGTATTAGTGGTATGGTCATGTACTTTAGTGTTGCTCTATCATTCAGCCACATAGTTACAAGGTTGAACTGCTCTATTTCTGATTTTTTTTTTCTTTTTTTTGGGCTTGTTTGATCTTCTTTTACTTCTTAATATTCTCTCTCTCTGCTTCCAAATTTACTGACTTCATTTTCTTTTCCGATATTATTTTTCCAGATCTGAATTACCGACATAGAAATGCTCAGATGGCTGGTAGAGCCTCAGTGGAGCTCCATACACTCATCTACTTCAGGAAGCGGTACTTTTCTCTCTCTTTCTCTCTATCTTAAACTTATGCTTGGTCGCCTGCATGCGATTAAGCACACCCAAGGACGCTTTGATTCAGACTGGCACATGAAAACGCTACTATGTACTGCAGGCCCACTGACACTGAAGCTAGAATTGTCAAGATTCGATCCAATGGCTTTATTGTGTTTGTACCTAAGTAAGTGACTTTCTCCTTGATTTTGTTTATGCTTCCTTTCTTTGTTCAAGTTTCTTTCATACATCCAACGGGTAAAACGGGAGTTAAGACTTTGACTGATTATGACATTCAAAGACTTTGCCTTCCTCCTTCTGACAAGAACAACATAAAGTAACAAAAAGAGTCAAATGGAAAGTTATGGTATGTGAAAGCAGAATGAATGCGTTGCCCAATTCAGTCCATACATTAAATGCAGAATCTTGGCAAGAAACACATCTTGGTGGAAGATAGGAAATTTGACCATTCAGCTGAAAGACTTTGGAGCCTATTGACTGCACATTTGAATATATGGGCTAGCAAGCAAATTGATGGTTTTTCTAGGGCACCTGTCTTTCCATCGATAAGAAAAGCAGGCACTTTCTTCCTTTGAAAGTTGGCTGGTGAGAAATTCTATTCTCGTCATAAAGAGAACAGCAAAAGTCTATGATCTCTAGAAACATGCACTCTAAATTGTCAGAACACGTAAATAGTAAGAAGGCTTAATCAAATACACCTTAAACTTTTAGAATAGTCTTGCCATTCCCACATGATGCCTCAAGGAGGCTTGTGTTTGCACCTCTTTGGGCCCTCATTGTTTCCTCGTTTACGATCAATTTTCGCTATTTATTTCTAGGCGAAATTCCCGCTTACATGTGCAGACAAGTGTCAAAGCATTTAAATATTTAAACCATCACTTGATGGTGGTTCAACAATTTCCGTATAGATTTTAGAGAAATCTTGGGACTTTTACCAATGACGCCAGTTCAGACCTGCCTTAATGTATGCAGCTGCGGATTGATTGGGTCGGCAACTTTCTCTATGGCATTCTTTCCATATTGACTGTGTTGCTAAAAGAACTCTCGCTCATTGTGGCTAAGTGTGGAAAGAACGTGGCTTTTGTAATATATATGTCTGGAAGGATCTGCAGTCTACACGTATGATACGTACATCTTTTATGTA
The DNA here is from genome assembly GCF_016545825.1 of Eucalyptus grandis. Lineage (NCBI taxonomy): Eukaryota > Viridiplantae > Streptophyta > Magnoliopsida > Myrtales > Myrtaceae > Eucalyptus > Eucalyptus grandis. The sequence goes on along the minus strand of NC_052621.1, from coordinate 2,502,141 downwards.
TAACTAACAGATCGATCACTCTTGCAGATTCGGGATTGAAGGACCCGTATACTTGACAGAGAGAAGTGAGAAGGGAGGAGGGGAATGGTTTGTTGACGAACAGCAGCAGAAGATAAAAAAGATGGATGGAAGCATTAGTTATGGGGTCTTGCAGAAGGTGAACATTCACATGGAGGTTGTGGAGCCTCAACCGAATCGGCCAAAACTTCAACTTGCCCTGGTTTAGGTATGTTAAAATAGACATGTTTAGTGTAGCAGCAACACCATGTCAGCTATTGAGTAATGGAGCTCGTCCATCAAAATTATGGTAAAGAACTTTGCCGATCTCAGCGCCTCCGCAAAATCAGAGTTTGTCGGGGGAGCAATGTAACATAACATATGGTGTTCGCCTGCATAGATTAGATTCTTCCTTTTTTGCGGGGTGAGGGTGCTGCAAAGTACTTTTATAGACGGCCATTCAAACTGTTTGTTTTTATTCTCCTTTTATTTCTCTATAACCTGTTTTCATATACTTTTGATATGAAGTGGGAATTTTTCTTCTTTCTTTCTTTATTTATTTGTTTTGGTTTCTTATGTAATTTTTTTTAATCTAAGTTACTTGGACAAGTTGTACGAGTCAGAGGCAATAGAACGTATTTACGAATTTTGTTTTTGAATCGCTTTCCCTAGAGTGACAATGTATCGTCTTCTTACTATGTGAATTTTTTCTTCGCAATTGTGATGTTTCTAAAGATAATGAGGAGAGGTTGAGCCTGAACGTTGCTTTTGAACTTAACGCAATTTCACGATCCATGGCTTTCTGTTTCTGTTCTGTTCTGTTTCTATGGACCTATGTTTGATGGACATATTAATAGACTTAGTTTGATACCTTGAAACTGGCCACTTCCTCGCATTACTTGGGGAAGAGATGTTAAAAGCGTGAGCATTGCCTCCATCCGCGGTCAAATTCTCACTTCATTACATCGCCAAGTTGGTCGGTAAAACAATTTCAAGTTCCTCGATAGATAATGTGAGAATATAGCACCTTTTAGTGACGCCTAGTCCGAGTCACTTGAAATTTTCACTACGATCGAACTCAAGTGCTATGGCCTGATACTGCTTACAAATCTTCCGGCTGTGGCTGGTTTCAATAGGGCACATATTAAAGCTTGCTCCAAATCCTATTACTGTCCGGTGTTCATTGTCTTCTTCTTTGGGTCTCATTCTATGTCATTTAATGGTGCTGGTTGACTGTTACCTTCGGTACACTAGTGATAAAACACAGGTAATCTATTCCCTTGAGTTGCGAACTCCTGTGACATCTTTATCTTGGGCCAGTCAAACCAAATCCATTCCTTTTTCCTTGAAGGCAAGTCTCGAAGATCTTCCTCTGTAGCATAGCTTAATACAGACGGGGCCGAAGTTTAGGCAAGTACCTGTTCGGAGCGAAGATGAAGCGAACACGGCAAATTCCACATCCGAAAGTCGTTTTGTCCGTTACCGCACGGCCAATCCCCAGGAGGTCGACTCCGGTCTTCTCATGCGAGCCTTCCCCTGCACGTTCCTTCCCTAAAGTGCATGGAAAGTTCATGCGACAGCGACGCCCGAAGAAAGTGAGCGAGCACTCGCGGGTTGACTGCCGTGAGCTTCGGTCCAACGTTTGATGTCGTGCTTCTTTCTTTCTTTGGTCCGATCGCTTTTCAGGGGGCCAGGGACGCAGCTTGAATGCGTAGGGGAGTGGACGCAGGAATTCAAAGATGATGTAAGAGCCCTCTTCCTTCTTCCATATGCCTTTCCATATGATTTATTTGTTTAAATGTTGTTGTCGCTATAATTCATCCCCCATCTACCACTCTGCTTTCTACCCACTTCCCAGCTTGGAGTTTGCTTCTCCAGGATGGATATTCTAACCCCTAAATTTGGTACATACGTAGGATTAGGAACCTTATATTAGAAAATGATTTTTCGATTCAAATTGATATGGTATGGAGATAACGGGCTGAGTCGATTTTGTTGTCCTTGTCAATCGTTGTACAAAGGAAAACGAAAAATCCTTTTCTTTTCCACCAAACGAAATCATTTTGAGGAGAGCACCGAGAACGAGAGAACAAAAAAAAAATTGGTGGGGAGTCACCGGCCACCGGGAGGCCCACTTTATCACCACCACCGCCCGTAATTAATCCCTATTTGTTATATAACTAGCAAAATGTTGTATATAATATAATATGTGTAAACTCTTTGGTGGATTGAAGAATTTAGTGTTTGAGATCGTTATAGGTAATCTCCCTCTTTTGTTCCTGCTCCATTTTCTTTTTCTCTCTTTTGCCTGTACCTTTCTGCCTCCTTTGGGTAAACATGGTCCATCTCGACTTGACTAGTTGTCTAGTATCATTGTGGTAAAATTTACAATTTTTGGATGTAATGATATTTAACGTTCATTCATGAAAGCACGTCAAGTAATTATTGAAGGATTAGGGTTGGTATTGATGATGATAGTCCACAAGAAGAAAATATCAAAGAAATGGAAAATTTCATTTGTTTCACGAAAAAAAAAAAATTAAAAGTACTTTTCCTGAAAACAATTGTCTGTATGCTTATAAAAATGAATTAATAAGAAGTATTTTTATCATTATAAAAATATTTAAATATAAATTATTATCGATAGGAAAATATCTTCCGGATGAAATTATTACATGAACGTGTAAATGTCGTGAGAATGATGCTGAGAACCCTATATGAATCCTACGTGGCTTCCTTTGACCGTGAGGCTCCACGTGTTGACATGGCAAAGGGCCTTCTGCAGTTGACTGCTTTTTCCAAATTTACAAACTTATCCGACCCCATCTAATCGAGAAAATATTAGATCCGTCCAATCTGTCAACTTAGCTCACCTCTCTCTCTCTCTCTCTCTCGAGAAAATGTCGCGAAGTTGCCAACCATATACGCAAGTTAGGCCGACGTGGAATTGACACGTTGGACACAACCACGGACCACGTATCTTAAGGCACAAAATAAACCATCACGATCCTTGAAAATTACTCTACAATACATAAGATCAAATAAATCAAACTCATTTCTATTATTGAATCTGAGTCTTATATTGATACGCACATTAATGACATTGTCAATCATTTCTGGCATAAAAAGAAGGAGAACATAATAATCGACATAATCATAAAAAAAAAATTGGTTGTCCACTTGAAAAACAATTTTGGGAAATAACAAAAGATAAAATGTAAAAATACAGCCTTTGCCTAGATGAAAATTTTCCCAAAAATCTACGGTTAGGGGGAAAAAAAGGAGCTACTCTTTACAAAATGTTAGAATGTAAGAGAAAAATTGAAGTTTACAACGAAACAATTCAGGCAAAAACAATTAAATTAGACAGAGAAATCTGGGAAAAATAATGAAATTTGAATCTTAGACTCTCCCTCGTGTGGTTTCTCTTCTCAAACTCTTTCATTCCGAAACAATGGAGATTCCGCCGCTGGAGATGCTTCCATGGCTATCCCCCTCGCACAGGCTCAAAGCTCGCTCCAAGTTCGCCACAATGTCGCTCATCGTCGGCCGGTCCTTCCCTTCCAGGTTCGCGCAATGCATCGCCGTGTACGCCACCAGCTCCACCGCCTCCGCCTCCTCCATCTCCGGCGCCGCCACCCTGCCGTCCAGCACCCTCCCCACCTCCCCGGTCCTTATCGCCGGCACGGCGTAGTCCACCACGCTCACCGGCGCCGCCCCCTCCCCCTCCCCGTCCTTGAAGATCGCCCTCTTCCCCGTCAGCAGCTCCAGCAGCACCACCCCGAGCCCGTACACGTCGCTCTTCGCCGTGAGCACGTTCAGCCCGTAGTACTCCGGATCGATGTACCCGATGGTCCCGGCCGCCTTCGTCGGCCTCTGGTCGGAGTCCGAATCGTACTGTTGCTGCTGGTGATGATGATGACGATGACGATGATGATGTGATGATGATCCATCAGAGACAGGCCGAAGTCGGAGACCCGAGCGGTCCAATTCGAGTCGAGCAATATGTTCGACGACTTGATGTCTCTGTGAATGATCGGAGGGACTGCATAGCTGTGCAGATACTCGATACCTCTCGCCGCATCGAGCGCAATCTTGATCCTCATTTTCCACGAATTCAGGAGGCTGCTCGATACCTCCACGTTGTTCTTGTCGTGCAAGTGATCGTAGAGAGCTCCATTTTTCATGAACTCGTAGACCAGGAGCCTCTCGTCCTTCTCCACGCAGTATCCGACCAGCCTCACCAGGTGCTTGTGATGGACCCTCGACAGGAACGCTAGTTCCGAATCGAACGCGCTCTCTTTCTCCTGGAACTTGTTCGCCTTCGACCCGGTCTCCCCTCGCTTGATCGCGACCACGCGGCCGTCGGGCAATTTGCCCCGGTAGACGACCCCGAAGCTCCCCGAGCCGATCTTGCTCTCCAGGGAGAAGTCGTCTGTGGCTGCGGCGAGCAGGGCGAGCGAGAATTCCTCGGCCCTGTCCGCGTGCTTAGAGGAGGTCCCGCTCCTCTGCCGGCTCATTACTCTCGAGCTCTGGCGCCGGATGGTCGACGATCTGAAGAGGTTGCCGCTGTTCGAGTTCATCGCGTTGTTGGAATTCGCCCTCGTGATTGTTGGCTGCACCGAGTTGTGTACCTTCTTGTGCCCGAAACACGCCCCCGTATATAACAAGTATGCAGCCGTGCACAGGCCTGAAAAAGCCCCGACAGAGCCGACTACTGCAAATGCTAGTAGGCTCGTCCTCAAGCCTCGTGATGGAGCAGAGGTAGGAGAGACCAATGGCGGCTGAGGCGGCGACGGCAGCGGCGGCACAGGCGTCAAGAACTCGAACTGGCAAGGCTTACAAATCGTACCAGAACCATGACAGAGGCCCTGAGACTGAGTGTATATGCCACAACCACAGGATTGAACGCAGGGTCCTGGCAAAATCCCTGTCAATGGAAGCAGCTCAGGACCTGATCCATTGTTCCATCCCGGACCCCAGCACATTATCGAGTAGTTGATCGTCATCAACCCGCAAGTGAAGTTCGTGCCTGAAGCGATCGCTTCGAAGTTAATTCCCTCGGTTTCCTTCGTGACGAATTGCCCTCTGCCACCCCAGCAGATCACGGTGTTGTTCAGTCTCCGGATTGCGCAGCTGTGATTAGCACCTAGAGACAAGAGAGAGTACTCCATGGCTGAATTGAAGGGAACATCTAATTGCCCAGCTTCATTGCTTCCTTTGCAGACCACAAACCCAGTCGCGTTCAATCCACAGACATGAGAACCGCCGCTTACGACGCTCGACATCGGCATGGTTCCGAACCCATTTTCTATATCCCCCGCAATTGGATTGCTTCCCCAACATCGGACACGAGTCGAATTCACCGAAACCCCACAAGAAAACCCGAACCCAGATGAGATCGAAGTGAGTTCATCGTCCTCAGGAGGTAAAGAGAATGATTTGTTACCTCTCCAGCATTTGACTGATTTTGTACCATTGACCTGTGCACAAATCTGATAGTCACCGACCGAGATGTTCTCCAACAGAACAGTGTGGTCGTTGTAAATCCTCTTGGAGACGAGGGCGGAGCCGTCAGCCTTGAGGGTGTCCCAGCAGAGGAAGCTGTAGCCGCCAGAGCGGAGCCCGCAGACGGAATTGGCACCGCCGGAGATGGCGGAGAAGGAGGTGTAGGGGCTCAACTCCACCACCTGCCCCCGCCGGTAGCATCTGATCCTCTGCTTGGGCTGGGCGGAGGAGATGCCACACACGGTGGCGGCGGCAGAGGAGTAGCTGACGGCAATGGTGGAGCCGGTGCCCAAGGCAAGGGCCACGGTGGTGGCCGAGAGCACGACCGCAGCGATGGCGAAGACGACGGCGGAGAGCCGTGGCCTCGTCATCTAAAAGGGCGGCGGGTGGCGGGCGTTGAGCTTCATTGCCGGAGAGACAGAGACAGAGACAGAGTCAGAGACAGAGAGGAGGAACAACAGAAAAGAACCTAGAGACAGAAAGAGGATAAAGGCCTAGGAGAGGAGAGAGAGAGATATGCAGATGCTGCTTTGATTAGCATCAGTTTGATGGCTTGAGTTTATGAACATTGATGAAGACAACAGTTATGGAAAAGTTTCTGGGTGAGAAGTTTGGCATTTTTGCTTCAAAGTTGAGGAATGTCAAATTTGACGCGAGTCTTTTTCACCAACTCGGACCGGAGACTGCCACCGGTCTATGACCAGTACAACCCAAAAACACATGCAGCCCACGGTTCACATGCTTCTGCTGCCGGGAGAGGGTCACATTCTCACGCTAAAAACGCTTCTATATCGCCACCGGCCACAGCCTCCGTTTGTTCACCACAATCGATCGCTGCAGCGCACCTCCGGCCACCTCGGCCCACCGAAAGGTCTTCGACCCTCAATCGAACCTAGGTTCGAGGTCGAGGACCTCTATTAGGTCGACGTACCTGGTCGCGCCGATGATTTATGCACGCGCCGAAAAGAAATTTTGTGGATGAGGAAGGATAGGGACATGGAGGCAACGACGGTGGTTGAGAGATGGGAGATTCATCTTCTGTTTTCAGATACGTAACTTTTAGAGTGAATGAACTACCTAAGATGAAATAGATGGGACACTGAACCTTTCTTTAATTGCCGGAGATTAATTTTATTTCCATCAATGCTAATTGTTGTCGGAATTTGAACAAACTTAATGATTCTACAATATGTTTTCTCTTCTTTTTAAAATTTTCTATCGCAATCATCGATCATCAAACTAAGTCCGCCTCACTGGTCCACTTGGTAAAAGAACATTCTCATTGAAATTATGAGGAATTACTCCCTTATTATAATACGGCATCAAATACGAGTTAAATATGAAAAGTCACGTCTTTTGAGACGCAAAATTTCCGTGGTTTTAACACTCAACCAATCCCTCAAGATTTTCGAAATAAACTATTCTTTCCTCTCTAAACCCTTGTTCTCCCCCTAGCTAAAACCATCTTTTACACGTTGGCCCCCCGTTCATCTCGCAGGCAGAGAAATTCTTGTTCTTCTTTGCGTGTAGGAAACCCCCAGCTTCAGAAATTAGTGGAGCGACTTCTAACCTTTTTGACAGAAACCTAACAGGTGATAAATAGTCTCTTTTGCAAGATTATTGCGAACTTCTGATCGGCAAAAGACAATTCACTAACCATTTAAACTTATGATATAAAAGACTATTAAGGATTTCCATAAGTTATACCGCCGATCGGGCCGTGACAGTAATTAATGGCCTTTACTTTTTGCATGAAGAGTAGTGCTTCACCGCATTGACAATGGATCTAATGATAATCCTTAAAAAAAAAAAAAAAAAAAAAAAAAAAAAAATTGAAGAGACAAAAGTTTATGATTTGCCCTTTTTTTTTTTTAAGTCGCGGAAAGTTTGCTTGACTGATGATGCCTTAAAACAATGGAGCAAGAGTGAGCACCGATCCAAGATAGACTCTAGAATTAGACCGAACTAATCCTATCCGAGCTGGTTTTGATCCAGGAACCAATCAACTTCTCAATTCCAATATTTGGAATAAGCTATTACCAGGCCGGTGTTAAACTAAACGAAGAAACCTAATTCTTTCATTTTAGTTTTACCTTGCATCATGTATTCTTATTGTTACTCTACTATTTTGTTGTAACTATTATTAGTCTTGGTAGTCAATAAGGAAGTGTTTTACAAAAGTTTGTCCTTTTAAAGAGTAAAGAAAATGGAACAAAAAAAAATGAATTGGCTAGTTTCCATATAGATCCTGGAATCGGACCGGACCAACAAGGTTGGCTCCAAGATTAGTTCTAAGATCTATAAGATAGGTTTCAAGTTTCAAAATTAGAAACTAATTCCAACATGAGAGATTCCAGGTTTAGCGTTTAAAATTTACCCATCCATCGTTCACCCGTATTTTAGAGAAACCAAAATGCTTATTGACCTTGATATTGAAAGGCTATTTCGTAGATCTTACTAAAATGCTCTTTAGCATAATATTCGAACGGGCAACCTCCAATTCTTAAAATTGAAAATTCTCCTATGCTTGAAAAGTATGCCGGCTTCAAGAGGCTAAGTACAATAGATAATTAAATAGCTGGAACATATACATCAAGTTAGTTAAAATTTTGGACCCATATTTAATTGGGTGGAAAGTACTTTTCATCATTAAGAGGTTTGACTTTCCACCCAAAAATTGCTAGGAATGCTCTCACCTTTCTTTTTCTGGGCTAACTCTCGAACTGTTTACTATAGTTTATTCATCCGAGTTTGTGCCCAGATCTATCAAAGGCTACTCAGGATATAAACAAACTCGTGAAGATGACTGAGCAATCGAAATGATTCTCTCGAACAGCTCATGAGCCAAAAGCTTGTCAACCACTTTGCAAGAAAATGGTATTAAAATATGTATCTGCCTATAGCCTAGTTGCAATCAGAGCTAACATATGCAAGTCATATTAAAGTTCTTTGGACACCAACAAAGAATAATTTTGACCTGAGTACATTGAGGAAAATGTATATTCTTGTTATACATATGTAATGTTGAGAACTGAGTTTTCAAATGGAGTATTTGCAAGTTGTAATATCATTGTAATCGTGAACTACCATGACATGTCACAAACATGACTAGAGAAATGTGATTTTTTGAGACTATATGTCATTCACTATTGCTAGCCGATGTCACTAAATCCAAGCCAACATCACATCGTTGCTCATTTTGGCATGGTCTGTACTCATTAGAGTATCTGTCGTCAACGCGATACTAGGTATATTAAGACTGATCTATAGAAAAGAGTGCGCAATTAAGTAAGTGAGAGCCATCTCTAACACTTGATACTAATCTACTATGTCATTTAGTATACAAATTTTGTGACCCAAACTAATTAAACATAGTATTGCTCTTTGTCGTTAATAACTTTGAATAACAATGGCAAGTATCCGGATTTCAATCGGTTAGACAATATTTAAAACGTGTTTAGCTAAGCTGTGTTTTTGTGAAGAGCATCAAATAGCAAATTATTACAAGCAAAACGCTCTTATATCTTTTTTCCCTTTCGACATACGGGGTATTAAATTAGGTTTGACCTACATACTTTAGAATACAAGCAACAACATGTGGGGCATACAGCTCATGAGTGTAATCATGGCTGTTATACTTATCATTCTCTCTTTTTCGATCTAAAGGTAGCATGCTTCTTGCGCATACTTGTATTTCGGTTCTTTTCTATCATTTCTACATAGAGCAATTATATGATTTTTAAGGTGAAATAGATGACACGTCAGTCCATCAAATTATATAAGTATAGCATTAATTAACTTTTTCTTCCAAAGCTGGATGTGATTCATAAGTGAAAAATAAGATAGGCAGGAGAGAGAATGAAGGAGACAAAAGATTATCCTTGAGAAAGCAAGGAGTCAAAGACAGCCCCTGAATGTTGCTGCTTTTCATTACAGTGCAAAAGCTCTAGGGCATGCAACCCTGTAAAAAGGTCCTTTTGTTCCTACCATGATGTGCACTTGCATGTGGGTGTCATTGTGTCTAAATATATATCATATGTTATGAGTTTGAATAATGTTAGAGTTTTAAGACAAAAGTACTAAATTGGTTTATAAAGCAATGTGGTAAATTTATGTTCAACTTGTCACGTCACTCTATAAGCCGATTTAGCAGGTGAATGTTAAGTGTACCTAGCATTACTCATATTGACTCCACAGATGTCAAATTGAGACCTCCTCTTATGGCCCTATGGGATTAAAGCTCATGGGAAGAACTCAAAAGGTAGGAGTAGCACGCGTCATGACTCAATGTCAAGTTGTGCTCGAAACTATTAATCGAGACCACCACATTTTGTCACCAACACAAAGGTTTGAATATATGTATCATGACAAAATTGCAGATCTACCAAATTGGAGTCAGAGGATGAGGGAGAGGATTATGCCCAAAATTTGAAGAATATGATAACAATTGTGAGTACGTAAACACTTCAGGGGCAATTATGTAAGTTTGTCTTTGTGAGATTCAATGCTGGTCTCACTTCCGATCCACGTTTCTTAACATGTGATTTCGACTTAGCTGGTCTCGAATGGTGCTAGATTAATTGAGTTAGACCACATCTAAAGTGCCGCAGCTAGTGATTCTCCAAATTTATGTAATATGCTTTTGTTGGTTCAAATACTAGAAATGAATTTCAATTTGAATTTCAGAATTTGTCTATTTTGGGAAATGATTTTATGATTGGCAAGTGTTTTCCTTTCTTCCTCCCCTTTTTAGGTTTAATCTGTTCTCGGCTTGTATGTCATTAAGTTTATGCATCATGTACCTAGTATGCAAGCATCAAGATAGTTAGCTCTTGGTGGGTTAGTTTTGTTAAGGAAGTTTTTGTTTTCAAATTAAAACACCGTCCATGAGAACAATTTTGAAGATATTCTAGATCCTCGCATGGCAATTCTTTCAAGTACTCCTAAGACCACTGAAATAGAGAATTAATGCCATTAAAGAATCTCAAAACTATACCCCATAACAAATTTACTGAAATTTAAATTTCACGTCACAAAAAAAAATCTAAACTGATGTGTCAGGAGACAAATTGAAGAACCAGAAACATATACAGGGTACTCCTGGCTTAGAAACCACACGAAGATAAATAAATGGAGCCCTAGTCCATCTCATAAAGTATAGACTAACCAAAGAAAGCACGTGGTAATATAGCATAGGATGTGTGTCTAGCCGTGCATGGACTATTTGAACCCAAAATTGTGGGCAACGGGCCAAGGCTTCAATAGCACCCGCTCCTAGCAAGAAGTCTTCCTCGTCCACGAGTTCACGTTTGCCAAGCCTGACTCCCCCAAAAGGCCCCGCGTTGGACCACCATTGAACTCCACTCGTATTATCTCTTCAATAATTCCAGACGCCCTCTTCTTAGGGTTCAATTTCATCCGCTCTTTCCAAAATCAACTCTCCGTAAGCGTTCCATTCGTTACTCCAGCAAAATGCATGTGTCAACACGCGTAGCAAACAATTGCAAAATGTATTAGATGTGGTGGAATGATAGATCCGACGTGAAAAATCCACATGTGCCAACACACGTGCATTTTAATGAAATATTAGACAAAATGCTAATGTGTGGTGGATTAGGGTCAAAGATAATGGCTTGAGATTTTTCACAAGATGGAAATTAATATGGAGTAAAAGTGTCACGAAGATACCGCTGTGAGGTTTTTAATGGGGATTAACCTATAATAAAGTCAATCGCATTCATTATCTAAGTGACCTACTACATTTTTTGTTGCATAGCTGGTTATAATAGTCGGTACCAAATAATTTAAGTAAGACGCGATAGAGGGTTTTGCTCGAGCGATGACATAGCATTATAGTAACGTTGGAAACACTTGTAAATGTTTAATTTTGCTAATTTTTTCATCACAAGCAAGTAAAGAAAGATTTTCTCAGGGCCTTTTTGGAGTGGCAGGCCTCTATTTCTGGTTTCGAAGCCTGGTCCAATTCAAGCTCAAAACCCTAGAACAGAAATGTCCAGTTCATGGGATAGACTGAATTTTCTTGACATGGGCCGTCTAAATCTTCAATTTTCTTCCCTTTTTTTTTTTTTTTTTGCTAAATTTTCTTCCCATTAAAGCACACCCTTTTCATACTTTCTTTTTCGAATGAGCAATAATTTTTCTCCCTCTCTTCCAAATTCCCATTCTGAAAGCATAGATTTGGTCTTAGCCACAAGAATAGCTGCTATGAAGAATCTAATGGTTATCCACTTGGCCTCCTCCTCATTAATGGGACTAATTTAATTGCGGATTATTACGTCTCTTGTTCTATATAGTCAGTTTAAAATGCTGCCTTTCATTAGAATTCTAATTCCCAATTTGGCCGACGGATCTGAGGATAAGGAATTAGCATACGGATTCATTTTCTTTCTTCCCATTCTTAGTAAAAGAACCCTTTCTTTCGGGAGAATATTACAACAATTGAAGTATTTTCCAATTGAAATAAAATTCGGTCCCCGATTCTAATCAGTATAACGCTTGTTAGGATTGCAATTGAAAATAATTCATCTCTAAATCAACTATATTTTTTATTCAATTTAGAACAAGGGAATTAAGTAAAAAATAAGTAACTGTATCAAAATATATAAAACAGATAGATACATATATACGTTTGAGTATATATGATAAAGAATTAAAAAAGAGAAAGAAATAAAAATATGAACAGCATCTGTTTTTTTTTTTCTCTTGTTATAATTGCTTGGAGATTACTCTCAAACAAAGGATCCTTTTCCTTGCTTTGATGTAGGAAGAAATAAGTCACAGAAACTATTGAACACAAATTTTCAATTTGAAATTAAAAAAGAGAAGCATACATCAATCACACGATAACTATACGATAAACACAACTTAATTCGTAAGCAAACAAGAAAGAGAAGTCAGATATTTAGAGACAATAGAATCTTAGTATAAGACTACTCACTTCGATCATACTGATTATTCGACCGATCAACAAAACCAATTTTTTTTTCATAGTAGATGTTAGAGATAAGTAGGGATTTCTCTTAAATAATTTCATATGTTAGAGATATTCGATAATTATGTTGATTTTATATATTGTCAAGATTATGCATATATCTCGCTTTAATTGTTCATATTTTGATTGCTATATGTTACTTAGATAGTATCCCATAAAGCTTATAAATAGGTGAATGTACTCTTCACTATGTCGACGACAACTTTTCAATATGTTGCTTGTCTGATAGCGGTGAGTTTGGTGGTGATGTTGGCTTCTCAAAACAAGAATCAGAGCATGTGATGTAACACAACCACCGAGCACTCAGATGCACACCCATCCATCCCCATAACAGTGTTCACCGCATGCCTCGTTCGCTTCTAACCAAGTGCTACAGTAGTAATGTAACAATAAGGGTGATGCGTCGCCAAGTCAAGTTTTTCTTTTTCATGGATGTAATTTTCAACATGGCGAAGTGTCTTCACAGAACTTTCGCTCGGCAAAGCTTGGCTTATTTCACTTGTTCTAGTTATTTCAACCGTATCGGCCGCATCTGTTCAATTACTATTCCGACAACAAAGTCGACTGCAAAGGGCACATGTTGCTGGCCTTTGATCCTCAACATTTTCAATTATTGTTTTTGAGAAGCTAACACCACCACCAAACTCGCTACCGTCAAGCAAACAACATACCAAAATCACGGAAGCTTGGAGCCATGAATTTTGAGTTTAAGAGAATGTTAGATTCAATGTCTATCTTCGTCTTTCCAACATAGAGGGAATATGGAGGACAGTGCAAGGTCTCACACCCCAGGGCGGATCTCCCATCTGTTTCCTTCTTGAGCCTTTTAAGGATCTGCTTAAGGATAATTAGAGAATTCCCTAGAATAATTTCCTATGTTAGATATATTTGATAACTCTCTTGATTCTATGTATCTCTCAAAATTGCGTTATTGCATGTATAGCTCCCTTTGATTGTACATATATTGATTGATATATATTATCTTAAATAGTCATCTTATAAAATTAATTAAATAGGCTGTACTCTTTATTATGATATATTAAAATATATTAAAATTTCTCAATTCTTATGTTCCGCATATTTTGTTAACCATAGAAATGCTCGATTTGATAATTTGATGGTGAGCATCGACTTCCTGTTTCTTCATCCAATCTCTTATTTCAGAAATGAAAATAAAGAGACAGTGACGCATTGCACGAGATACAAAGTCCGGATACATAGACATTTTTAATAACTATTTTTATAAATTCTCAAATTGTTATCAATTGCTTTTGGTTAATTTGTCGTGCATTTTGTCGGATGGATGATGGATTAGCACTGCAATCTAGTGGTGCGTCTTTTGAAATTTCACGGAACTTCGACATAGCGGACAAGTGCCATGCATTGCGACTTTATACACGGTCCAAAAATCCGATTGTTGACGTGAAGTTGTCCATGAAGAGGAGTCAGAGACGTAACGATTTTGACCAGTCCAAAACCCTATGAACGTGAGACTCAATCCCATTCGCAAAAGTCGGATCGTGAATAGCGCTAGACTTTTGCAATAATAGGGGAACCAATCACGAAAAATGTGTTGGGATGTAAGTAGTCTAACTCGAATGTTTTTCCTGATCTTAGTCCAAGCCATTCTTCGGAATCATGTTTTGATCTTCATTTGGATTGACAGACATATTTGGCGGCTATCTACTGAGGGCGCATGCGCAATTAAATCCGCTTACATGGTTATCAAATTCGTATTCAGATGATGGTAAAAACTCAATGATTTGGAACAAAACTTGAACAGTTATTATTCAGGGGCCCACGAGTTCCTGTTGTGGAAGACAACAGCTAATGTCTTGCCTTGTCGAACCAACTCGGGTGGAGTTATTCGCATCCCGAATGCTTCTTGCCAATTGTGTGGAAATTCAGAGGAAAACTAGTCCATTTGTTAACATGTCCCTTAGTCTAGATTTTGTGAGGACAGAGTCCATGGGGTATCATATCATCCATTTGGGACTTCCAGTCGCCGGAAGGGATGGTGCACTACTTTCTTGATCCAGGGCGGACAGCTTAGAACATGGTTCATGGACCGCAAATTCTTCACCCTTTATGCAGAAATTATTTGTACTAGAATGCGGCGTTATAGAAATGTAACGTTACATTCTTTGTACTAGAATGCGGCGTCAAACAAGAATTTATGGAATTTTCGAACATGTTTATGGAAGGGTACACAATCGAGATAAGCGAGGAAGCCGATCCTCCTTGGGAAAGGACGCACTCATGGCTCTCTTACTCTTATCAAGGGCTAAAGTTTAATATCGATGGTACACGGAAGGATAACAAATGGGCCATAGGTATAATTGCACTATTGGCAGGAGGCGCTAATATTTAAGCATGGATGAGACGAGGAAGGTAGAACTCACCGATATAAGTGGAAGCTGTAGCTCTTCTTCTCGCCTACAAATCAGCTTAGTTCCTCAACATCCATCAAGCGGTTTTTGAAAGTGATTGCAAGATCTTAATCAATGATATTCAACGAAAGAGTCCTTACCTTTAGAGAATTCAAGCTTTCGTCTCGAGCCCTCATTTTCTTCTTTGCAACAATATGAGGAGTTCGACATGAGCTCATAGACTCAACAATGGTGATGGTCATGAGCTTGCAAATTGAGCTTTTCATCATAAAGGAACTGCGTATTAATTTCTCTTTAATAATGTCTAATTTAGTCTTTTCGAACAAAAAAAAATGTCTAATTTAGAGTTAATGAAAATAACGTTTATGGAGTCCTCTTTACTTTATCATTTTGACTTGGGTTCTGGTTCTTTTGTGGAATGTTTTTTATCCCCGTGAACAAGCTTAAATTTGTCGTCGGTATTTACTTTATCATTTTGACTTGGGTTGTGATACTTTCGTGACATGATTTTTTTATCCCTGTGAGCAAGCTTAAATTTGTCGTTGGATGTATGCATAAACCCAGACTGTAGAATAGCTGGAGAAGTGTAGCACGTCGAGGGAAAGAGACCTTCGTTCCAGAAGACATTGATTTATATGAATGAGTCCATCAAGGTAGAGACACGAATCAGGCCGTACGCTTTTGGGGTGGCCCAATATATACGCCCTCTGGAAATAAGGGAGAATGATTGTCTTAGCTTTTTGACATTTGATTTCCTTTTGCTAATGCTTTACTAAGCACACGCTTTTAAGTGGCATCCGAAAGATCAACGGGCACACAAACACACACACACAAGCACACAAAGTGGCCACTTTTCCAGCACCAGGAATTTTGCTCGTTCCATTTTTTAATGAGAGGAAGTGATATTTCGTCAAAGTCAGGAAAGCAATGTAAAGGCAAAAGAACCAGGTTCTCCCCACTAGGGAGAGGGAATTGGACAGAACCCAACAACAAAGAAAAACCACGGAATTTCTATTAATAGTAAAATCCAAGTGGCGGAAGAAGTAGCCCACTCAGCTACCCATCCAATGGGCAAGATTTCAACTTTTTTCCCCCTTTTTCCACATCTTTATGATGGCTTCTTTCCACGGAAAAGACCAACTTTTTCCACAGTTCAAGGATCATCACCATCTCTCTCTCTCGTCAATATTGGCCAACCCATGTGTAGACAAAGAAGTTCTCCATTTATTTTCTTTTGGGAACCAGATCTTTCAGAGAAAAGGAAAATCTGGTGATATATCATGGTCACTATCAATGGTTGTAAGCTTGTGTTCAGAAGTTTAAGAATAGACAAGTCACATGTGAATTGAGCCCAAGGCTCCAAATTATTAAGAGCATTTAACATGAGAGAGAGAGAGAATTGGGTTACAAAGCAACTCCCCCACTTGAAAGTTGGAAGTATTATAACTAATTTCACCTCCTGACTTCAAAGCAAAGGTTTCTAATTATCTGAAGTCGGATCACTTCCCTTTAAATTAGTAATTCTTATACCACCATGCATCCGAGTGTGCTGAGCATCCTCAGATTGGTCATCTCACAGTCACAATTTGGAAATAGGATTAATTTCAAGTCAAAAGTAAAATCATGATGAGAATATGTGCATGATTAACAGTTATGTGCATGATTAACAGGGCATCACTAAATAGACTTTGACATGAAATCCTTTAGGTAGAGAGGCGGTGGTGGAAGATGTGCTTTAACAAGCGCCAGTGGCAAAAACAAACTGATTAACCTCCGAGATAATATTATTACATGGAGTAAAATGGAAAAAGGAAAAAAGAAAAACCAGTGGCTGCCCACAAACTTTCGATTGGAATTTGAGGGGTCCTTATGGACACCTGGTGTAACTCCATTACTTTTCTCCAGTCCATACAACAAGGGTGAACCCACAAGAATGATGACTGAAAGAGAGAGTGTGTTTTGGTGTTTGAATGAAGTTTTCATCAGTTGATTTTCTAGCTTAACAGTGATTGATTTACAAGTCTAAAGTGTAATGCGGGGGTGGTGGGGGCAAGGGAAAGGACAGCGCTAGGAACCAGTGTTGTACCAAATATGGAAGTGAAGGTGATGGTGGGGGAGATTCCTCCACAGTTGTGTAGAGTGGCCATTGGTGGATTATACATCTTCGCACCAAACCCATGTCCCTAAGCTACAAGGGTTTTAAGAAGGGCTGCTTTTTCTCTTGGGGGTGCTCTTTGGTTTTTGGTAAGTGGGGTGTCATGTCAAGGGGTCTTCTATAGATGTCTTGTCCCTGTCTCATTGGCTATTCACTCTTCCTTTCTTTCTTTTGGCCTGTCAAATTTTGGGTCATGTCACAAATTGGGAATCCATTCATGGAAATCTCCATTTGCATAAACAGTCCCATCTCTGCTTATCTTCTTCCTTAGCTTTTCTTCTTCTCCTTTGCGAACGGATTTAGAATGTGATTCTGCATTAGAGATAGTCTGAGAAAAAAAAAAAAAAAAAAAAGCATGGCCAAGGAGGAGGGCATTGGATCGTGCGAGAGGTTGTACATGCTGAGGCATTTCCACTTGCACATATTCCGAGAATGCAATAATTGAGGTCGACATAATTAGAAGAAGCGGTCTAATTATATGTCCATATGACAAGACACGGTGGAATCAATCCTTCAAAATTCAAACTATTTCAGATTTAAAGCTCTGTGTTACTGGTGTAATTCAAGTGATTGGGAATTTACTTTGTGCTTGATCCATCATTGAAAGCTTACTCACATATACTACCCGCAACAATTGAATCCACGTGGATTCCTTGGATATAAGGATATCGCCATGTATTTCATCATAAGCAGACATGTCGTACAATTAATCTTTAGCAAAATGACGTCAATTATTTTTAAATTTTAACTCAATGTACAATATCGTCATTAAATTTTTAATTTATTTAATACGGTCCGTAAACTTTTTACACATGTTCAATTTAGTCTATGAATTATATGAAAATATTTAATATTATCCATCAACTTAAGTTAATAAAAGGATAATATTGAATATTTTCACATTAAATAAATTAAAAAAATTAGGGAGGATATTACATATTGTACTAAAATTCAGAGGTCACATTACATATTAAACCAGCGTTTATTGACTATTTCTGTCATCATATCTCAGTGTTTTGATACACAGACGGTTGAGAAATATGCCAAGAAAAAAATTAGAACAGGGAAATTCATGAAAGGTGAAGAAGGCGAGAAACTAAACTCAAAATTTTTACACATATCAACTATATAATTTAAAAGTTTAAAACTTTTAGCTAGAAAAAACAACATGGTTTATATTCAATAATACAATTAAAGGATCATGTTCCTTCCAACCACATTCATGTGTTTTGTAGGACACATGGCTGGGACGATGAGGAAAAGAACTAATAATCCAAGAGTACCAGAATCGAATACTCTCGGACGCGACAACGAGCCACTAAAGGACATGAAAGGATGGATTAGAGCGACACCAATTGACTAATTAATTAAGAAAATTGAAAAGTAAACGGCAAGAAGTGAAGTCATATCCGACCACCCTTTTTGGTGACAAGCATATATGTCTGCAATCCAAGGTGGTGAAGAGCGATTTTCAGAGAGCAAGTGATGGAGATATTGAATATATCCCTTTGGCCATGAGAGAGCTGGTCACATGAAAGCCGCAACTTCTTGCCCTTTAATTTATTTATTAAATTATATTTCGTTGCCCCTTTTTTTACATGGCTTCCGAATATTGAGGCTGATCTAATTAGGACACGTTGTTGGCCCATAAATAGACCGACCCATTTGCTCTTTCGGCATTTTTCTTCTCTTATTATCACCTAATTATGTTTTTTGCTGCCTAATTTTTCCATGTTTTAAGGGTAACAATTAATAAACAACGAGGGATGAAATAGCAATCGTTTTTGGTTGCTCCTTTTTTGCCCTATGGCATTGGGATCTATGCCCCAACGGCGAGAGCATGCCATCAACGTTTCGTCGAATTGGGAGGATTTTTTTTCTTTTGGCAGTGAAAAGACCAAACGTTTTGGCATCAAGTGGCACTCTCGTACGAATGTTCGTTCCTATGAGGAGCATCCCATCTTGTCGAAACAACAGTGATGGCTCCTCTTGTTCCCGAGTATTTGCACGTTAAGCCGTGAAGCCATGTCATTTTCGAATTAGCATTTTCAACGGCTATTGTTAAAGCACGCGAATTTACACATATCAGTACATCGGCCTAATATAAGAGTCCATGAATAGGTACGCACTGGATTTTTTTACATTAAAATTTTCCATCCAAAGGCCGATATCATCATTGTACTGAATCTCAATGGGAGGAACTCGTGCTTTTAAAAGCTATTTTTCTCCCTAATCTCTCTTGATGATGGTCCAATCGAGACACTCAAAATTACAACCCCCTTTGATATTAATAAATAGGTCAATTAGGCACCTGTGGCCAAGGTAACATTATCCAATATCATCACTTGAGCTAAGAAGACCCACTTGGCCAAAACTTTAAAGAAGAAAAAAAAAATAAGGGAATAGTGATGGAAAGTAAGATGGAATATAATGTAAAGAAAGTAGGTTGACTAAAAGTTCATGCGCATTTGAGTGTTGGCCCAACAAAGAATGAAGTCAAATCCCATCAACTCTTCTCACACACACACACACACACACACATATATATAGATATATATAGATATATATATAATTAGATATATAGATATAGATATAGATATAGATATGCATGTGTGTATGCAAAAGAGCTGTGGATTTTTCAACTTCAAAGTGAGAGGAACTTTGAAAAAAATCGTTGCACAAAGTGACACTCCGATTAAAAAATTCGTCGTGGACGATTGAACGGGAGACGCAATGCGGGCATCGGACATGGTCCCCTATCTCTCTCTATCTCTCTCTATCTCAAAGAGCATCATCCCTCAGATATGGAGATCTTCTTGATCTGACTCGCTTGTTTTATGTGCTCCAAAGCTTTTAACTTTCCGAAAGCATGTGTTGCGCACGGCTGATATATGAACATCGATTGCGCAAGCTAATTCATCCTTTTTGATAAGTGCGCATGTTCCGATCTTGATAAACTCCTCACGCCCACATGTCGGAATACGGACCGACTTTTTAAACCATATATTATGGTTCGCACAACACTCGCGAACATTAAAAACAGTCTTAGTCAAATTATTAGGAATTTATTCTATTCGACGGTATGGCTTTTGAGCGGTTGAACAACAAAAACAGTCTTTAGTCAAGTGAAATTCCAGATAATGGCTTTTGAGCGGTTGATTAAGTCCATCTCCGACCCAATCGCACACAGACAAACAAAGTGTAGAGACCCGGTTGAATAATTTGACGAGAAAAGAAGTCTGGGAACCTTCGATACCATTTCTCCAATTCGAAAAGATTAGTTTTAGACCGAACGCCTTATAATCATATATAAAAAACGAAAGGAAGAACTCGAAGACCTAACTTTGTTGCGTTCGTACCGGAAGTTCGTGGATGCCAAAGGCATGATGGCGATGAGCACTTACTGATCTCGTTGATATTCCCCCTCAAGAAGCTGGAGGACAAAATTTGCTTCTCGGTAAGCGACAAAAAAGAAGAAGAAGAAGATGAAATTATTACAAAGGAATCGGCTTCTCAAGAAGTGCTTGTGTTGTGCATTCTCTAGTCCCTTTTTATCTTCCAATAAGATGCATAATTATTTATCTGGTTAGAGATAATCAAATGGAAAAAAGGATTTTGTAAAGGAAATAGTTATCCAATTAGTTCTATACATATTATAAGGATGTCAATTTAATAATAAATTTTTATACAAAATTCTAACATAATATTTCCAGCCAATTATGGCCGGTAATTGTCGACGTTTGTCTGTCATCATTGTCCATAGCCACATTAGTGATTCTTGATGGTAATTAGTCGGATGGATTATTATTGAAATTTTGTACAAAAGCATAGGACTACGTTTGGCGAATTGGCAACCATGTTAAGTGGTTGAGTAATTTTTCCTTTTTGCAGAGAATATGGAAGCATTGCAAGTGACTGAGAACAATCCTAACAGGAATAATTGTGTGACATAGACAAAGACATAATTTTGCATTTTAGGCCATAACTTTTTCTCTTTTTTCCCCTCGTTTACTTTCAATTATTCTTTTTTTTTTCCAGGTGCATCGTAAAAAAGAGAGTCCTTGACGTCCGGATATGAAAAGAACTTGCTCATCCTTCAACATGTTTATATTATCTTTCTGTTTTACTTGTAAATTATTCCAAGAGTATTTATTCCCTCATTCCAGCCGATATTTATGAGTTCTTGATGCTCGCTAGATTTTCTCATAAATATTGAAACTTTTTCATTATTATGAAAGATATACTTTCGATTTTTAGCTGGTGTGAGCATGAAAGCATATTATGACTACGTCATAGTTCATCGTATCTATGGTTTTGAATGCTACTTTCTCGATAGAATTATGAAACTTTCGGAAAACAGAGAATCGATACCTGATTCTGAATTAATTCATCCTAAATAGCAAACCAAGTTCCTGTCTACTGGCTTAATAAACTTTTTGAATTGGGATCCCTTTTAACACCATGCTCAAGGCAAAGGTCGAAGTTATTCGACCTTAAAACGGGACATGGTTCACAATTACAAGTCATTATTCAGCTCAACATATGTGCTGCATGTACCTCTCAATGTACCCAACCCTCATCTTATTTTCTTTTTCCCTTTTGGCTTCCCCGATAATTATCCAATGCCAGATATATTAAGATTAGCACCACAAATCGTATTCATATAGCGACGTCATATCGAATTCAAACCGTCGAACGCGACTCATTCATTTAAGATGCCCCGCTCCTTAGCCGCCTGGTTGGTCTAAGGAATCGATGTAAAAGGACACTAATCAAGTGGCAATAGGCGTGTAGATTCCCCAGCCCAAAGCAATCTCGCACCCGGATTCTCCTTTTTTCCCCGCACACATCTCCATCGCCAGCCCTCTTTTTCTCTCTCTCTCTCCCTTTCTAATGGCCTATCTCTCTATCTCTCTATCTCTCTATCATCTCTTTATGGTGTGTGTCCCTTTGGCCATTCGAGAGGGCAAAGCACGTCTAGAAAATGCACGTCGAAAGCGACCGAGCGCCTGCGAGTGCCGATCCGTCGAGACCAAACCCGCTTCTCATTCAAGGCTTTCTTCTTCCCCCCACCTCGTTCTCATGCTGTGCCGTACCGTGCCATGCCCTTTGTCTAAATCCTAAAGCCGGTGGGGATCTTGTCCTGGCTCGGTCCGGGTGATGCTTGCTTTTCTGCGTCGGCACGGCACGACTTGAGAACACTCCATATCGATTGGATGCCCACGAAGAGTCTAGAATAGCTCTAGACTCGACTCGACTTGATATTTACTCACCATCGATTTGTCTAACTTTAAACTGGACTCAAGTTTGAGTTAGCTCGATAGGCTCACAAGCCTAATTAAGCTTATGAGATTTTGTAGAATTACTGCCGACTATTCTAAATGCAATTTCACAAAATAACAGAAGTAGAAGTCTTAATTTCAAGTTTTTCTATGTTTCATTTGCCTCTCCAATTAAATTTCCACGGTTAGTATTAGGTTTTTTTTTTTAATAAAAAAAAAACAGATTAAATGTGAAGGGAGTGTTAGAATATTTACTCACAAAACTCTTGTTGTTTTTTTTTTTTTTTTTTTTTTTTGCAAAAATATGATTTAAAGAAAAAGGCACAAAATCCTTAAGATTACCCGTGTAAAACCCGAGCTCTTTGTATACAGGTTAATTGTGATCGAGTCAAGCTTGAATGAGAAAATTAATACTCAAGTTGAGTTTTGAGCATCGGCTATATAAGTTGAGTCGAGTCAAGCTAGGCCATCATCAATTTGACTCAACTCGGTTAAAAACCTTAGTATGGACTTTGTTGCATGCAAGAAAATAAAAACTAAAAATAGTAACTCGTCAACCAAAATATATGAAATATTATTAATTTAATTTGAGTGAGATTTATGGAACAAAATATAATTTCAAGTGAGCCTTTAAGGTTTCTTATCTCACAACAGTGAAAAGATATAAATATGTGGAACAATATATAAGTGGAAGGCTTCTAGCCTTATAATTAAAGACTGACTCGGTGGATTAGACCTTACAATAACCATGTGCAGGTGTGTAAATAATAACACAATTATTAGGTGTACTTAGCACTTTACGCGCTCGTGCACCAGAATAACACCAATCAATGGTCCTTTTTAACATGAAAAGTTGTGTCATTCTGTAACAATATGTCTATTTACTGTATACTTCCAATTTGCACAATACAATTATTAGATGTACTTAGCACTTTACGCGCCCGTGGATCAGAATAACACCAATCAACAGTCCTTTTTAACATGAAAAGTTGTGTCATTCTGTAACAATATGTCTAGTTGCTGTATACTTCCAAAAGTACGTAACGTTTGAAAGAAATATCTGTCCGAACATAATTTTACTATTATAAATTTAATTTATTTGATTCAACAATTTTCACTTGCCAACTTTTTCTTAAAATACAGCATTTATTCTCGAATTGCGTTCTTTTAAAAGTAATTCTCATTCTGAGATTTTATTATATCCCGAAACAATTTTGTCATTAATCATTAAACAATCTTATTTTGCAACCAATTTTTTTTTTTTTTTAAGATAGCGTAATCAATCACGCCATAAAATCTAAATCTATTCACCCCAATTATTTTATATATTTTTCGACAACAATTAAGACGCACGGACGATGTCGTACGAGTAAAATCTCCTACATTAAAATCCAGGAGACACCACCACCCCCTGTCCTTAATGGCCTTTTTACGGATACCATTATTTCACCAAAAAGCTGAGTTTCTCCTGACCCGGTCGAGTCAACTGATTTTTTTTCTGCTTTTTTTTGTGGTGGTGGTGGTGGTGGTGGTGGTGGTGGGAGAAAGGTCGATGGTAGTTCAACGTGACTTTCAATTTTTTTTTGCTGGGAAAGGCAACATCTGAGGACAACCGCTCGGTATTCTTTTGGGGGGGTGAAGGGAGGAAGGCAATAGCAGAGGAAAAAGCAGCTGAAAAGGTTGCCAAAGCGAACAAAAGAAGGTAACCAACAAAAGCACCCATCAAATCACTACCTTTTTTAACCTCTCGGCGTGTCCCTCCTCCCATAGCTTCTCTAGAGATAGATAGATAGATAGAGAGAGAGAGAGAGAAGAAGAACCTTTTGATTGGTGGGGGGGGACCGCCCTCGGCTCGGTAACGACGAGAATGTTTATATCACGCGACAAGTTGAGATGTGGCTTTGACGCGAGTTGGACCAAATAATTTAATTTGTCTGGCGGTTGATCGGGTCGTGAAGGATGAAAATCGGTCGGTTTGACGATATCGAATCGGCATATGTCGCGCTGTATGTGCCGGCTAAGCTCAAGCGACTTCTCAACTGCCGTCGCGATCCGAGGTTCGGGTTGCGGTGTGGTGCAGTGCGGTATGGTGTGGTGTGATTGAGATGATGACGATGATGATGATGAGTGATATGTGTGTGGTGGTGGGTGTGGGGTGACTCTCTCCCCCCCTCTTGTCGCTCTCAACCTTTACAAAAGATTAAAATTGGTTCCCACGGGTGAACTCATCAGCTGACTCAGCCACCCGGTCCTACTGGTTCAGCAGTACCCTTCGATAACAACTCGATCCGTTGCGTCCGATTCACGTGAGCTCAGCTCGTATGAAATGTTCGATCAGGTGAGATCCACGTGATCTAACGGCAAGCGCGATCCAAGCTCACGCCAGCCGGATGCACCGACGTCGAGGGTGTCGCTGGCTTGGAACACGGTAAAGATTCTTGGGAACCCTTTTGTCTCCTTTTTGATTTGCCTTTTTTGAGGTATTCACTCTTCCTTTTGGCCCCCTCGAAAAGAAAGTCTACGGCTTAACAAAGGTGTGTAAAGCTAAAAGCTTTTGTTCCGTTACTTGGTCGTAAAATATTCACCTATCGAAATCAAATCGAGCGAAAGATCCGAAAACACTTCCCCCATCACTCCACCCCCCGGGGATTCAAACCAATTCCTCCGCTGGTGCTCCTCGCCGGAGCAACCTCGGCCCTACTCTCGCATTTTACTTAATTCGTCGAGAATTAATTTTCCGATTATCATATTCAAACAAATAATATCAAACGGGCATAATACATGGTACTTGAAAATACGTATAGGCATATACGTGTGTGTATATAATTTTTTGGGTGGGACTATGGTACCGGATGAAATTACACGTCAGCAGACAGCGACG
The DNA here is from genome assembly GCF_016545825.1 of Eucalyptus grandis. Taxonomy (NCBI): domain Eukaryota; kingdom Viridiplantae; phylum Streptophyta; class Magnoliopsida; order Myrtales; family Myrtaceae; genus Eucalyptus; species Eucalyptus grandis. Next base: position 2,476,916 of record NC_052621.1, on the reverse strand, counting down.
CTAATTTGGGGGGCGGGGGAGTGGGCCCACTCAAAAGTTAAGTGGACGCAGCATCTCCTCCCTCATTCTCTCAGCGAAAAAAGCATCGTGATGATGATGTGCACAGAAAGATCTTGAGATATAGCAGAATCTATACTCTCTTCTCACCACCCATTCTTTCTCCTTCCAAAACAAAACCTCCCCCCAAAAAATATAATATCATATCAATATGGTATAAAAGTGAAAGCATGCATTATAATATTACTACTTGGAATAAAAAGATTGGAGTTCTTGTCGCTTAAATTTAATGAGATTTCGTCGCGATATAAAGTAATTTTGGATAGTCAATCGATTCGGGCAGTAATCTCGTGAGCCATAAGTCGTGTTATGATAAGAGGGTAGATTAGAGATCCTCGATTGACGAATTGGGTTCTAGATTGATTTACGCCGTCGATATCTCACCTGCTTACTTTTTGTCGTTTACAATGTCGAGTCCGCTAAACTGTGCGAATAACATTAGAGAGGATAAGAACTCGTAGAAAACACTCTTTTATGAAGTGATGTAAAAAGGACTTATTGGCTACTTAAATAAGCTGATCATTTCACGAACCGGCCGTACTTACCTTTTTAGTAGAAATTCTAGAATTTAATGGGTTTTGAAATAAGCAAGCCATATTACGCATGGATTTTGCCTATTCTTTATCGGAATTCTATGAACAACGTTTTCATTATCTATAGTAGGAGTAAGCAGTTCCAAGTTTCGGATGGATTCCACCCTAGAAACAACCCACTTTAATGGTTCCTTATTTGTTTGAACACAAAACCTACCCAATCACAAATTTAAGAGCTAGTTTTAGATTTTACCGATATTCCATCTATATTATTAATTGAATAACTGCTATGAATCATCATCATTAATGACTATCACTTGCCGTTATAATCCACTAATCGTAACTTATATTTAGACACGAATAAAATGAAACGTTAATAAAATAAAGGTCTTAGTCGTAATATGAAAGCTCATACTAGAATTCATCATTATACGCCATGAAAAATCGAAAGATCACGTGATTACATAGACCAAGGGAAATATAAAAACTTGTTCAAGATCGAAGTTCAAGTTATCTTAATTTTTGGAATCTAGATTCTACCATGCATTTCTTGGAACTTAAAACTTGAGAAGTTCCCACCGGTCCAATTCTTCACTTTCGAATTCTACTTTGAACTATGTTCATCCGAAATTTATAGAATATCTCTTCACGCCGTTACTAATATATAGTTTTTCCTTCCACTTCCTCGCTTTGAAACGGGACATCAAGATATAAAAACCGATCGATTCATCCCACGACATGCATGTCGGCCAATTTTCCATCATCTAACGAATTTCGAAGTTCCAATAACTTTTTTATTGTCGTATTTGGTGATTGATCGGTCACAACGCGGGCGAAACACTCACCCTCCTCCGTCCCTCCCTCCGCCTCCTTGTCGACGGTGGTCTGACCGTCTGATGTGGACCGGAGGCGGGCCCCGCGCACCACCCCCGTCGCCCTCCACTCAACAATCACCAAAAAGCCATCCCTTCCCCACCTCTTCCTCCCTCCCTCCTTCCCTTCCTCCACCCCTCCCCGTCCCTGCTCTAATAAATAATTAATAGCCCGCCCTCAGCAAACGCACATTTATGCCCAAATTTCCCCTTTTTTTTTTTATCTTTTCTGCTTTTCCTCCTCTTTTTCTTTTTTATCTTTTTTTTTTTCTCATAAAAACGCCGACCCGAACTCTCACCACCTCCCGAAAAGAGGAAGGAAGAAGAAAAGCCGGGAAATTTTTGGATTTTCTCGGGCTCGATTATTATATACCGAGAATTCCCTCCCCCATTTCATTCCTTTCCACGTTTTTTTTTTTTTTTTAATCCCTTGTATATAGTTTTCCCCGAAAATCTTACGATTTCCCCTTTATTTTCCTTTTAATTTCCTTTTTTTTTTTGGCTCCCGCTCGCCGGCGATGCCTACGCCGGTCGGTGTGGCCAGGCAATGCTTAACCCCGAGGCGGCCCACGCGCTGGACGAGGCGGTGGGCGTCGCGCGCCGCCGGGGCCACGCGCAGACGACGTCGCTCCACGCCGTCTCCGCCCTCCTCGCCCTCCCGTCGTCGGCCCTCCGGGAGGCCTGCGCCCGCGCCCGCAACTCCGCCTACTCGCCGCGCCTCCAGTTCAAGGCCCTCGAGCTCTGCCTCAGCGTCTCCCTCGACCGGGTGCCGTCCGGGCAGCCGGCCAGCGGCGGCGGCGGGGGCGGCGGTGGCGACGACCCGCCCGTGTCGAACTCGCTGATGGCCGCCATTAAGCGCTCCCAGGCCAACCAGCGCCGCCAGCCCGAGAACTTCCACCTCTACCACCAGCTCTCCAGCCAATCCTCCATGAACGCCGTCAAGGTCGAGCTCCAGCACCTGATGCTCTCGATCCTCGACGACCCGGTCGTCAGCCGGGTCTTCGGGGAGGCGGGTTTCCGGAGCTCCGAGATAAAGCTGGCCATCGTCCGCCCCTTGCCTCACCTCTTCAGGTACCCTCGATCCAGGGCCCCGCCGCCGCTCTTCTTGTGTAACCTGAGCGAGAGTTCGGTCCCCGCTTCGGCCTCCGGCCGGCCCGGGTTCAACTTCCCGTTCTCGGTCTTTCCCGGGTTCTCGGACGGGGACGAGAATGTCCGGAGGATAGGGGAGGTCATGGTGAGGAGCAAGGGGAGGAATCCCCTGCTCGTGGGCGTGTGCGCTTATGAGGCGCTCAAGAGCTTCGTGGACAGTCTAGACAAGAGAAAAGATGGCTCGTCTTTGCCGAAGGAGATTTCTGGGCTGAGCGTGGTTTGCATTGAGGATGATGTTCCCAAGTTCGTGGGAGAGGGTTTCGATAAAGGGTGTGTGGATGTGAGGTTCGAGGAGGTGGGTGATGCGATAAGGCAGTGTTCGGGGAGTGGCGTGGTGGTCAGTTTTGGTGATTTGAGGGCATTGATTTGTGACGGGGTGCGCGGTGACGCCGTGAGCTATGTCGTGGATCGGGTGACGAGGTTGTTGGAGGCGAACAAGGGGAAGGTCTGGTTGATTGGGGCGGCGGCAAGCTACGACACGTACTTGAAGTTCTCGAGTAAGTTCCTGGCTGCCGAGAAGGAATGGGATTTGCAGATTCTGCCGATCACGACGCTGCGGCCGTCGGTGCCTGAATCTTGCCCGAGGTCAAGGTAAGTAGTGGACTGTCTTGTTTGTGCTATCTCGTGATATATATATATATATATATCTGCAGAAGTAGTGATCCTTAAAACCGAGATTTGAAAGTTAGCATTGGTTTTTGATATGTCTTGATTGAGGAATCCTGTTTCTATGACTGGGGCCTCTACTTGATCTTTTGCTCAAATGAAAATGCAGCGTCCTGAGCATGTGCATGTATGTAGTAATCTCTGTGTCTCTTTGTGCTTTTACGATTACAGTCACGTAATTTTTGTCAGACATGTTCTGAGATGGACTGGTGGGAGGATTCGTTTAATTATTTAAATGCTGAGGAAGTAAGAGGCTTTCATGTGTTGAGTTTGATGTGCTTTATTTAAATGAACACAGATACCTTTGTCCATGGTGCTTAGACGACTTGTTGTTCTATCCTTGTCGTCTTACGTACATCAATTGCATAATTTTTTAGGCTTATGGTTCAAAGATTCAAGCGTTCTTTAGATTATGCAGCTCAGGCGTTGTTTGGATCTAGAATTCTGCCAAGTTAGTGGTTAGGGTACCTTTTAGTTTTTGCGGAAAGAGTCCAGGAACTAAATCCAGCAAACTCGTGCATTATTTTGATTATGCGACTGCTGTTTGTTTAAAATTTCTGAACTTTTCATCATCTTTCGATTGCCTTAGGTTGGAATGATACTATTAGATTGGACGGAGGTGGTTTTGGGTTTTTTTTTTTTTTTTTTTTTTTTTAGACTATTGCTTTCTTCCTTGCTGCAGAGACACATGCTTAAATGATACAAAGAATTTTTTTTTCTCTTTTTTTTTTTGGCGGTTGGATTCGCCTGATTACTGCGAGGAAGAAGAGTGCTTCTGCTAGATAACCTGATTTGCAAGATATAAGTTCCGGGCTAATATTTTGGCAAATTGTAATATGAAGTGACTTGTAGACCAATATCACCTACCATGGCTTCCTCTGTTGACAATGGCCAAGGAAAAAGACAAAAGCAAAACCTTGCCACCCAGAGCAGAACTGTTGGGCTACTTGGGATATTATGTCTTGTTTCATCGTTTCTCTAGTGTAAAAGGGCTGAGACCTTTCCTTTCGGGTCATGTCTCATGTAATCATAGAGTATGAGGATCTCATGGATTTTACTTAGTTCTTCATACAAATTTAATTCATAGTCTATTAAAACTATATTATAGAGACAAATTTGTTTCAGAAATGCTGAGAACTGACCAGTTAACCTCTATAAAATAATTTAACCAAATGATTTGGTTCAAGAGAAAGTTTATCAAAAGGCCGGAAGAAGTAACTATATCTGCTAAGTTATCCATAACATGTGAAAGTATCAGCACGCTCAAGTAAGGGACTTAAAGACACTACTGAGGAATGGGACTTTTAACTTCCACTCCATGAAACGATGGAAGGAAATTAACCCCGAACAACCATGTTCCAGTTTTCTTTTATCCAAGTTTTAAGCCATTGTTGTATTGCTGACTAAAGAAATTATATTGTGATACGGTTTCCTTACTTTTATAATCACTCGGTAAGTTCCTGCATTGCCATTAATCAAATAGATTCTCAGCCCTTGAAGTGAAGAATATGCATTTTCTTGACTATATGAGTTTGGAGTAGTTACGCTAATCTTGACTAGTTTTTAACTTGGATTTGACTCAGCTTGATGGAATCATTTGTTCCTTTTGGGGGATTCTTCTCGACATCCTCAGACTCAAATAGTCCTGTGATGAGCATGTCATACCAGTGTGTAACATCCTGTCATCTATACGATGACAAGTGTGAACAAGACAATGTGGCAGCTAGAAAAGCAGGATGTGCTTCAGTGGCAGATCGGTATCAGAATAGTCTGCCTTCGTGGTTGCAGATGGCTGAGCTTGGCATAAAGGGAACTGACGTGAAGGTGTGTTTTGGTTCCTCTCTCTGCATCCCTTTTGCATGACATCTTCGCCAGAATATCTGGGGTCTGTAACGAAGTTTTAAAACATTCTTGTTTCCTGTTTATAGCCCTTAACAAGTTGTTCTGGTTTGAGCAATTTGTTTTGCCTAGAGAACTGAAGGTAAACTTTAAGTCTCTGTCTCGATTGTAGATCTTAAGGATGGCCAATCCAGCGAAACCGTTCTTTTATCTGTTTTGATGGCCATATTGTATCTTTTTTTCCTGCAGGGGAAGGATGACAGCTCAGTGCGGAGCCCGGTGGATGCTGAATTGCAAAATGAATCGGATGAAAGTTGTCGGCATTCTCCTAAGGATCAACCGCTTCAAAATGTTTATCAGGCGGGGTCTGAAGTTCAAAGTGTCGTGGGTTTTCAGTCTGCTGAGGAGAGACAGGAGACCACTGATAATCAAAGCCTCACTTTGAAAACAGATTCATCTCTACAAGAGACTAGATGTAGAAGTGTGAGTTCATGCACATCCACAGAATCCCGTAAATTGATGACTTCACATATAGGCGTCCACCTTCCTCCAATTCCCAAGACTAATAAGGAGAGTTTCTTGTCCAAGTTGTGGGAGAACCCTTCGAGAGTGGAAGGTAAGGGGGACCCAGGTGTAGCTGTGTCCCCCAAATTCAGTGGCTCCAACTCAGTCATCGATGATGAAAGTCGAACATCTCCTGCTTCTGTGACTTCTTTGGCAACAGGTTTAGGCTTGGGAATTTGCTCTCCCATGATGATAAGGAATTGAAGCAGTATGCACATCCCAGTCACTGTACAATTCCAACTAGCGGTAATCTATTCAGCGGATGCGCTTGTAAAAGTTTACCGGAATCTTCATCCAGCTCGTATCCCGACACTGGCTATCCACCTCAGCTGAGAGATTTCAAGGAACTTTCTGGAGCTCTCATGCAGAAGATTGGTAGGCAAGTTGAGGCGATAAATGTCATCAGTGAAAAAATTGCTCTTTGCCAATCAAGAAACAAGGACCGTTCGAGAGCCGGTTCTAGAGGGGACATGTGGTTCACTTTTCTTGGTCTCGATAAAATTGCTAAAAGGAGAACTGCCGTCGCTCTCTCTGAGGTACTACCTGGAAGCAAGAAGGATCTTATCTTTGTGGACCTAGATGCTCAACATGAAAGTGGCCACGCCGACAGAAGCTTAGGTCAACAAATGAATCAGTATGATGTGAAATACCGTGGAAAAACTGTAGTTGATATCATTGCTGGGGAGATGAGGAAGAAACCCTGGTCTGTTGTCTTGCTTGAAAATGTGGACAAGGCTGATGAACAGGTTCAGAGTAACTTGTCTCAGGCTTATTTGACAGGTAAATTTTCGGACTCACATGGGAGAGAAGTCAGCATAAAAAATGCAGTGTTCGTGGCAACTTCGACTTTCACCAAGGCCGACAGAGTTCTACATTCTGGGGAAGAATCTGCTAAATCTGTGGAAGAGAGAGTACTGGGAGCTAAGGGCCGGCAAATGAAGATATTGGTTGAGGATGCTCTTGGAGACGGCGCAATTGACAATCACCTTCTTGTATCGAATACATCAGGATCAAGCATCACCAACCAGCTACAAGTGAACAAAAGAAAACTCACCGGTTCAAATGGTAACGTAGTATTGCGCGAGAATTTACAGGTGGTCAAGCGACCGAACATGACACTGAATAGACATCTCGATTTAAATCTCCCTGCAGAAGGCAATGAAGTGGTAGTAGACGCCGATGATAAAAGCGCCGAGGGTGATGTGATGAATGATAACTCCAAAGCGTGGTTGCTAGATTTCATGGACCAGATGGATGCGACGGTGGTCTTTAAACCCTACGACTTCGATTCCCTTGCTGAGAAAATATTCGAAGAGATCAAAGAGAGTTTCCGCGAGACCGTCGGCCCCGAGTGCCTGCTGGAAATCGACTCGAAAGTCATGGATCAATTAATGCATGCCACTTACTTATCGGACGGCGAAAGAACCGCGGTAGAATGGGTGGAGCAAACCCTGAGCCGGGATTTCGCGGAAGTCCAGAGGCGGCACAACCCCACGTCTCGTTCCGTCGTGAAACTCGTGGCCTGCGACGACTTCTTGTCGGAAGAGCAAGAGACCCGACCCGGCCTCCCCTCGAAACTCATCATCGACTGAGGGGTGAGATAGTTTAGCGCGATTCTCTTTTGAATTAGACTGATGTCAGTAGCGTATAACGTACATAGCGCAAGAGGGGGGAAAAGCTTTGTTTGGCCTGTTCAATGCCCGTAGTTTTAGGAGGAGGAGGAGGAGGAGGTGCTCCTTTTTTCAAGGTTATGGTTTTTGTGTATTTGTGGTGTATAATCTGCAGTCAGGGGCTTTGTGTATGTTCTTAGTTACTCAAAAAATCATCAGTTGGGTCTTAGTCTGTATCATCATCATCAACTGTGTCGCTTCTTTCATAACTGATGCTTTCATTGATTAACTAAACATTGATAACCCATGACTGCAAAACTTGTATAAAATCTATGAAATGCGATCGACCGACGAACTCGAAGTCGCGCGACCCTTTTGCAATCTCGAGCCCTCTTGAGCAATTGGGAAGAATGCTCCTCCATCGTCTCGCTAAGTTCGTTTCCGGGAGGCGAGAGAGATTCGCAGACGGTTCGACGGTGCGAATTACGACGGTTCCCATCTCCAAAATGCGTGGGATTTCGGGGTTGAATTTGCTTATGGTAATCAATTTTAATGGTAGGGTTGTGTACTAGTAAGCGTAATTTGCGAACTCTAGCGAAAATACTGAAGTGGGTTGGGGTGCTTGAACCGAAGCCCACGTTACTCGAACCTTTCGCATCCATTTCGGGCCGAGTATGACGGGCTGCCGATTCGGCCTTGAGCGATACGAATTGGGCCGGCCCACTCCGGTCAAATTGGTTTTGGCCAGCTTGTCGTTGGACCTTGTGGACCCAATTTCTAGTTGTCTACGTTTCCTACCCACCATTTTTCTGGTCGTCCATCCAACGTTAATAGGCAACTTGCCTACGGGAAGGAGATGAATGCGACGTTCTTCTTCCAAAACGGATGCCTCGTTCCGCTTAGAATGGAAAATCTGTTATCTTGTTGTTGCCTTCCTATAGGTAACTTATCTGAACTCGGCGTGAATCTCTGTAAAAATGGGACCGACAGAGGGATCTGTAATCGACCGTTCTTTAAGAATATGTTTATTTTACTGAAAATTCCATAATTGAGGAATATACAGAAATCATTTTAAAGGAAAACAGTTAATCTTCATTTATTCGGCAAGTTAGAGAAAGTAATTTCCTTCATCTTGAAAGGAAAAATAACATAACCGGGTAATAAACTTTCACCCAACAATCAATGTAGTCCCTTCTACAATATAGTCTATAAACTTCTAATTTGTTTAATTTAGTCCACGAACTATGACTTAATATGCAATGGAGTCCATGAGCTTTGAATATGTTAGACATGTCCTATAAGTTCAAGGATTGCACCCAATGAATATGTCGTTTTCCTTCAATCTAGACGTGTTGTTTTTTCAGTCCATGGAAAAACGTTCTTCACGCATTGATCAAGTTTTTTCATCATCCAAGCATCGGAGAGTCGGAAAGCGATTTCTCGAGAAACCGTTCTCCTTCGAATAAAACGGACCCTCGACTTCGCCTCTCTTGCACCGCGTCCGAGCCCACGGGAAATCGCCACCGTCGTGGTTCCTCCGGGGGAGGCTCTACCGATGTGTTGTACTGCAGAATCAGATCCTGTAGCAAGTTCAAGGAGGGAGTACAAGTTTGGGCGGTGCATGAGGACATATTATGAGGATGAAGGCAACGAGAGAATACCAAAACGGAAGTGGGAATGGTGGGAGGTGGGGGCGACGAAGATGAAGATGAAGATGAGGACGAGGATGAGGATGAGGATGGTGATGGTGGTGGGGGAAGGAAGGTCTAACTCGAACTTTCCACAGTGGGAGGATGAGTCAGGCGCATTCTGTCTCCCACCTATTTACATATTTTCTTTTTCAAAACATAATAATAATTAAATAAAAAATCACAAAATAAAAGAGAAAATGGGAAAAGAATTTGAAAAGGGATAGAAATTCAAAATATTATATTATATTATATTATAAAATTGAAAAGGAAATGAGGGAGGAAACGCGCATAGCATGACAGCTTTACACTCTCTCTCCGTCTCTCCCAACCCAAACCCCACTGGCTCTTTCCATCTGTCTCTCTCTCTCTTCCCCCACTCGCGCTCTTTCGCGCGTGCGCGCGTTCCCTACTTTTTTTTAAATATGAAGTCCCCTTTCCTTATTCTAGTATTGTCCGGATAATTAGAGATTATGAGAGAGCATTTGGATTGTTAATTATGGCAATTCGTTGTATTATTTTGATTCTAAATTTGTACGAGATCTATATGAGATTTTTGTAGAATCAAATATTGTAGCAATACACATATACAGATGTGATTTAATATTTAAATAGTCTAACGGGATTTTTTTATTAAAAAAATAAATAAAAAGATGCTCATTGAAAGTGGTTTTGCAAAACAGTTGTAATTCCGGTTCGCAGAGTTCAAATTGAAATGATTTACAAAGTAAATATGGTAAGTGGATGATCGAACGTCTTAGTAAAATATGGATGGTGCATCATTAGGAGAGCACGCGATTGATTTTTCAAGTATGAATGAAATATCGACATATATTAATATTTATCGCTTCTTAATAATATATCCTCTAGTGACTTTTAAGGTAAATCAAATACAAATACTGCATGATCAATTTTTAACACATTTGCTTTTGCTCTTAAGCCACAACGAATTGAAAAGAGTCGGCTTTTTATATTTACATTGAAATTTGATTGGGAGTCTCTATCATAAAAAAAAACTCAAGCAACGAAGAAATAAAAAAAGAAAAAAGCAAAATCGAAATTTTGGAGCAACGACGAACACCGGGGCGCGTGAGGGGAGGGCCCCACTTTTGTCCAAGAGAGGGGTTTTCCTCGGGGACGGACTACCCGTTGAGGCGGTTAGATATTAAGGTAATGGAAGGAAGCGGGCCCCACCCCCCGAAATTATTAAATCCGCATTTGAATTTCCATTTCATGTGGAGTTTCATTTCCCCGAAAGGAACGAACGGCGATACAGAGCGCAGAGAGAGAGAGAGAGAGAGAGAGAGAGTCTCCTTCTGAAAGCTTTTTGACTTAAGACGAGAGAGAAGGAGAGAAGGTCCCCCTCCTCGTCCTCGTCCCCCCGTGGATTTTGAAGAAGAAAAGTCGCACCTTCCTTCTCCTTTCCCACTCCTCCCTCTGCTCGAAGCTTTTCTCTTCCGCAGAATTACATAAAAACCTCGACTTTGCGCATCATTCCGATTCACCTCACACCTTCACTTTCCCACTCGAGGTCTCCCCCCTCTTTTCCTAGCTCTTTCCCTTTCCCTCCCTCTCTCTCGAGAATCGCCGCATTTGGAGGAGCTCCAATCTGCTTTGCTTTGCTTTGCTCTCTTCTTGCTCGGTTCCCCCTCATAAGGTACTTTTTCTTCTTTGATTTTGGGTTCCTTCGATTGTGGGGGGGTTGACTTGCTTTGGGTGTTTTTGGTGGATTAAGTATGTCTAGTTTGATGGGTTAGCGAGGAAATTTCATGGGTTTGTTTGTGGGTGTTAAAGTTTGAATCTTGTTCTGTTGGGTTTGCTCGTTTGGACTCGTTCTCTTTTCTGTGGGGTTCCTTGGCTTCCTTTTCGTGTAAGGAACGTTGACGGAGTGCGATGTTGTTGGACTGGGTCTTTGTTTCGGGTGAGATTGACTCTCTTTAAGGGAGTTTTATATCGCTCTCGGCTTTTGGTATCGTCGACTTTTCGGCTTCTTGGTTGGGAAATTAAGGTGGTGTTGTGAGGCTTGTTATAGGGGAATTCTGGGTCATATTTGGTTTGCCCTTAGTTTCCATTTCTTGTTTTGGAACATACGAAACTAGAGTTAGCTCATCTGCCTATGTTGGTAAGTTACTGATGCCGTGCTTGCGTGCTGATCTTGGCGAGGAATGATTTGAGGAGTTCATTAAATGTCTTGTGGTCATAATTATGCAGGAGTCGATTATGTGCAACGGTTCTTCGAAGGGTAAACTTTTCCCCTCGAGTATGGGCATGGAGGGCGAATTCCACAACAAGGATGGTGAAGCACCCCGTAAATGCTCTGCCTTGCTTGAATTGGCAGCCTCGGACGATCTCTCGTCGTTCAAAAGTGAAGTGGAAGAGAAGGGCTGCGACGTTGATGAGGCCAGCTTTTGGTATGGTAGGAGAATCGGGTCGAAGAAGATGGGTTTTGAAGAGAGGACTCCATTGATGATCTCTGCTTTGTTTGGAAGCACCAAGGTCTTGAAATACATAATCGAGACCGCCAGAGCTGATGTCAACAGGTCTTGTGGGTCCGACAAGGTGGCTGCCCTCCATTGCGCAGCCGCGGGTGGGTCCAGTTCTTCACTTGAAATTGTGAAGCTCTTGATTGAGGCCTCAGCGGATATTAATTCTGTAGATGGCAATGGAAATAGGCCCATCGACGTGCTTGCCCCGGCAGGGAAGTCTCGCTGCAATTCCAGAAATAAGTTTGTTAGATCGTTGCTGAAAGGTGAAAACTATGTCGTGGAAGGTGACCAATCCTTTGACATAGAAGGAGAGGAGAAGCTAGTCGCTCTTCCAAAGGAGGGAGGCGAGAAGAAAGAGTATCCTGTTGATGTCTCTCTACCTGACATAAACAATGGGTTCTACAGTACCGATGAGTTCCGGATGTATGCTTTCAAGGTGAAGCCTTGCTCGAGGGCTTACTCCCACGACTGGACCGAGTGCCCGTTTGTGCACCCTGGGGAGAACGCGAGGAGGAGGGACCCACGCAAGTACCCTTACAGCTGTGTCCCTTGTCCTGAGTTTCGCAAGGGTTCGTGCGTAAGGGGGGATGCTTGTGAGTATGCTCATGGAGTCTTTGAGTCGTGGCTTCACCCAGCGCAATACCGAACCCGGCTGTGCAAGGATGAAACTGGTTGTACTCGCAAAGTTTGCTTCTTTGCTCACAAGTCCGAAGAATTGCGTCCCGTGTATGCTTCCACAGGTTCTGCTATGCCCTCACCCAAGTCCTTTTCAGCTAATGCCCTAGACATGACAACCCTGAGCCCCTTATCCCTTAATTCACCATCTCTGCCTTTGCCTGCTACTTCCACGCCCCCCATGTCACCTTTGGCTGCCTCATCTTCACCCAAGGGCATGAACTTGTGGCATAACAAAATTAACCTGACCCCACCAAGCCTGCAGCTTCCTGGCAGCCGGCTGAAGACGGCTATGAGTGCGCGGGACTTCGATTTTGAGTTGGAATTTCTTGGGCTGGAAAAGCAAGCTTCTCAGCGGCAGCAACTGATAGAAGAGATTTCTCGTCTCTCGTCGCCCTCTCATATGTGGAACTCGGAATTTGGCAGAACCGCAGAGCTGAAGCCCACTAACCTTGATGATGCGTTTGGATCTCTTGACACTTCTCTTTTGTCTCCGTTGCAGGGGTCGTCGATGAAAACATCGACTCCTACCCAGTTGCAATCCCCCACAGGGCTTAAAATTTCGAATTTGAACCAACTCCGTGCAAGCTACCCGTCTAGCAGCTTGTCGTCCTCTCCTGTGAGGAAGACCTCTTCTTTTGGGTTCGACTCATCCAGTGCAGTTGCTGCAGCAGTCATGAACTCACGGTCTGCTGCTATGACGAAGCGGAGCCAGAGCTTCATTGACCGTGGAGCAGTGGGTCAACGGTCTGGACTCATTGGACCTGCTAATTCTCCTCCTAGGATGTCCAACCTTTCGGACTGGGGCTCGCCTGATGGGAAGTTGGATTGGGGTGTTCAAGGGGACGAGCTCAACAAGCTTAGGAAGTCCGCTTCCTTCGGCTTTAGAAACAACAGTATGGCGAACCCAAACAACGTGGCGTCTCCCAGTGCTGATGAGCCGGACGTGTCGTGGGTTGGTTCATTGGTGAAGGATGTGGCTCCGCCCGAAGGGTATCCACAGTATCTGTACATAGAACAGGAGCAGATGGTGGCATAACTAAAGCGAAGAGCACCACACGAACTCTCTCCTGATGGCTTAAGATGACTTGTTTGACATTCTTTATATTCTTACAAACAGCGCGTTCTTAGGAGTTAGCTGGAGGAAAGAAGGAAACGGTATTGAGTTTGAGATTCAGGCTCTTAGCTGGACAGCGAAAATTTGGGGAAGGAAGAGAATTTGGTTTCTTGCCCAACTTAGATAATGATGCTTTTGAAGGCTTAAAAGAAAGATGAAGGCAAACATTCTTTTGTTAGTATTGTATTATTGTTTTAATTTTTCATCCCCTCTGTCGGGGTGTGGTGGGTGTCGATGTTTCTTTCATCAGTAAAATATATAATGAGGTTTACTCATCTATTTTCTACTCTTTAAATTCGTTCTCATCCAGCTGCATTTTCTTCCCATCAGACAAACAAAGATCTCTCTTTTATCATTTTGCTTCCTCTGAATTTGTTTGCCGAACGCCCGTTTTCCCGTCGATCAACATCGTTGAATATTGCTCTCCGTAGCGTTGGAGCTTAAGACGGTACTGTGCCATTATGGCGGTCGCGCTCTACCATCGAACTGCGATCGCATGATGCGCAATTAAAGCCAATTCCGAGTTCTCGGGTTCGTGACGATGTCGGGATCGGAGCCGATCGTCACGAACCCGAACCGAGAGCCGGCCGGAGACGAGGATCGAAGACGGTTCCGTTACCATCCGAACATGTACTGTACTGAAACATCAAAGGGTAAGGAGGAACAATCCGTGTCACAATACGTGGACGTGGTTAGAGGACAAGAAGAGGAGCGCGAGGTACCGATTCCTCGGAAAAAGATCACTCGGAATCTCTCTCTCTCTCTCTCGTTTTCCCCATTTTCCCATTTCTTTTTTTTTTTTTCTCGAGAAAAGGGGAGGAGTCGTTTTTGGGAATCATTAATTTGGACGGTCGGAAAATTCAGAACCCACGTGTGGGCCCCCGAGGCGGTGCGTGGGAAGAAAAATTTTCTGATCGCGACCATAATGACGTCCCTTCGGAAAAATTGAGATTTCAATTCCGGGGGAGGGGAGCCGCCCATGCGCTGAATTTTCAAAAGGACGCGAGGTTGTCCGATTGACCGATTCCTCCCTCCCCACTTTATAAAGGTGTCGCCTTTTTATCTCTTTGAGGTTGTACGAAGGAGCCAGTGGAATCTCGCCAGCCCGCCCCCACCACCACCACCACCATCGTCATCATCATTCATCTGTCGTCCTCCATTTGCAAAAATTGACAAAAGAAAGTAAAGCAAAAAAGATCAATTGATAAATAAATGGGAATGGAAGAAAAAAGGTGGGCGGTCCCGCGCAAAAAGATGTCCCATCTCTCTGTCTCTAGAGAGATCTAGAACTTGGGCCTGGGGCTTTGGCTCATTGGGCTTTTGGGATCATCTTTCTTTTTCTTTTCTTTTTTGGGCAAAAGATTTTATATAAATTATTGATAAATGGGATGCGTGGGGGAAAGAGAGAGAGAGAAAAGGACAGAACCAAAGCGAAGGCCTGCGGTTTTGGCCCGTTGGGCTTGATTAGGACATGTGACTGTTCTTTTTTTTTGGGTAATTTTTCATCTGTCATGTCATGTTACTTTGGGTAATGCTGCCGAATATCTTAAATTAATATACCCGTATCACATTTGCCTTAAATTAATTTTTGTAATACAAAAAATTCACAAATTGATATACCCATACTTGCTTTACTCTAGATTAATTATTGGGTCATTTGGTTCAACTTTAATTCGTGAGATGGCTATCTTTGTCATATAGATTGTCTTTGTGCCTCCATTTTCTCAATTAGTGGATAAAATTCCTTAGCTACTCCATTCCTAGCTAATAGATTAACAACCATTTATCGTGTTTGTTTTATTAAAGGCTTATGGAGCAAGCAAGAAGATGAAAGGAGAGATAGAGCAAGAGCACTTTTCACAAAGCAGCTAAGCTTCAAGTAAGTGCAAGTGAATTTTGAGGTTAAATGTCGTCCAAATTTACTCCAAATTAGTACAATCATGCTACATTCACTCCAAATTTTGAGATTTTTTATGACAATTTGGTTGGAGTAGGTATGGCATGAATGTATCAGTGTAAAATTATACCAAGTTAGAGTTTTTGTAGTATTAATCGTAACTTTTTTCGATAAGAAGTTATTTAATTTGTTAAAGAACTTGAAGGATGCATCATTTAGAGCGCATTTTTTTAAAGGTATTGAGCAGAGATTTTGCTTAATAGAACCACGGGTTTTGCTTAACTTAGTTTAGTATAACTAAATTATTACAAAATGCTCCACATTTGTGTATTTTTTTGGGCTTAATCTGGTTTGGTATTGAGAATTTTTTTGTTGGTGATTTTTCTCATTTTCTCTCCCCACCCCAAAAACCCATAAAGCCATAATCATAATTCTAAGTTTCTAACATAATCTAAACATATCATGCTAACGGAGCATAATTATGTCAATCACATTTTTAAAAAATTGAAAGTAAACAAAATTGTCGAGTCAACGAAAATACAATCAGAAAAAAAAAAAAGTGGACGATATCACTATGGCGAGACATAATTTTAAAAATAGACAAATATTAGTTTTTTTTTTTTTTTGCTACCTAGTTTTTTTAACTAAGTAATTTAGAACGCTAATTTATATAGGCACACCGATTTTGTCAAACCAATAACCCTATATAATTTAATATTCAGTGAAACACCATATTAATTGGAAAAAAATCGTATTTATCCACGCATTAATTATCGTACCCCACGCAGTTTCATTTCCAAATAAGATCGACATATCAGATTTCTTTTTTCCCCGTTAACATTTATCCTATAAGAATTTCATAGATAAGTCGTATGCAGAGTAATCTCTGCAGCCGGAGCGGAGCAGAGCATCCCTCTCGAACGTTGGAAGCTACGAACCATCGACCATGCTCGCAGGTCTCTCTCTCTCTCTCTCTCTCTCTCTGTGCGATGGTTTGATCGTGGGTCTGACGTTCTTAGCTTCCTTCTGGGTCGTTAAAAGCTCGCGACATTCCTTCATTCACCGGATACAGAACGACTGCACGAGTGCCGATGACATTCTTTTGTTGCACATCAAGCGTTCGCTGAATTTCCTGACAGACGCTGCGCTGATCTCCACCCTTTTATCCCCGCTCTCTTTTTTGGTTTGTTCGCTAGTTTTAAGGGGAAAAAAACGTCAACTTGACTGGAAGGAAACGGGTGTGAAACTGTCATTGTGCTTTTTCATGAAGAAGCATTTGTGTTTTCCAATTTTCATCCTTCTTGAAAAGCGGGGGGAGGACATTGTGATGTCAGTGCTCACACCCTCCTGTAAATGCTTCGAGCACAATTCAGAATATCCCCTCTGTTTCGTCTTGATTTAAATAAAGTTCCGTTATGATTGTCTGCGTGCTTATATGGTTATAGTCCTGAAAATTTTTAAAAGTTTGTTTTGAGTATGCAAATGGCCCTTCTCATATGCGGGGGAGTAATTTTATCTTAATGGAGTTTATATTGGCATATTTACAAGGGAGTATTAGAACTAGTACATTTGACTGTAAAAGATGTCGCATGAAGCCGCATTTTCAACTGCAGAAAATTTTCAGCTTCTTTGGAGTGCCTAGATAACAAGAATTGGCATTTTCTTTTCTACAATCGGCAATCATCTATGTGGAAGCTCTTGTTTATGTTTACCATGAGGCATTCTTTTGTCCTTTTCGAAAAGTATCGGTGCCATGATAGGCAATGCTAGCTTGACAAGGCATTTGAATCACCATTGACTGGCTGGATCATGGGAAGATGATTCCTTCAGTCGATTGTATGCTTGAACTAGGGTCATTTTGAAAATGCCAAGTTGTCTGCAAAATCAGATTCGAGAATACCAGACAAACTCATCTCTCTGTCTCCTACAATGAGTGACCATGTTATGTTGGTGACTTTCCTCGTCTGTCATCACCATGTTTACTGGATGAAACTGTAATGCTCTAATTTCATAATTTGCTGTTCCCAGGGTTAGCAGCCGGGTATGTTCAACCCAAAGTTGTAATTACACCGAGGATACAAATCCCAGGTATGTGTTTTCAGATAATGTCCAACACATTAGAATATTGTGTTGCTCATTTTGTTATCCCAAAAGTTCAAGTTCAACACCCTGTCTTCGCTTTCTCCATCTCTCTGTGCACATTCATTGAACATATATATATTTTTTTGGAATTCCCCCAGTAAGTAGTAAATCTCTTCAAGTTATTTGATATATTTGTTCACTTTCATCTTATTTTTTGTATATGTAGGTTCAAATGTTGCTGAACGGGTTTTGTCAAGAAAGAGTACATACATGAAAGGTAAAGTTACTTGCAGGTTTGCTCAGTTAACAACTGAAGCCTCCTTGAAAGATGAGGAACAAAAAACCAGGTGGCCTTTGGTAAAGATGTGTGGAATCACATCACCTAGAGATGCCGCTGCAGCTGCAGAAGCTGGTGCGAATTTTATTGGAATGATTCTATGGCCAAACTCAAAGCGCTCCATATCACTTTCAACGGCCAAGGAGATTTCAAAAGTCGCAAGAGAATACGGGGCTCTGCCAGTTGGCGTCTTTGTGGATGATGATGCCAACACCATACTAAATGCTTCTGATGCAACGAATCTTGAATATGTTCAGGTACATGCTCATCTGGTCCTGACAATCTTGTCTTAAATGTGACAACTTGTGACCTGGTAACATTTTGAAGTAGTGCAGCTTCATGGGAACGGTTCTCGGGCAGCCTTTTCAGTTTTAGCCCAAGAGAAACAGATAATCTATGTTCTCCATGCAAATGAGGAAGGCCACCTTTTGAATCAGATTTCCGATGGAGAATCTTCTTTAGTTGACTGGATCCTGGTCGATAGTGCCCAAGGTGGCAGGTAAGAGCAATCCTTGCGTATGCCAATTCTTAGTTAGCAATTGGTGGAAGCTTTCTTGCCTAGCAAGAATCTTATTATCTCACTGGAGGCAGGCCTTGTTATCAATTTCTTCACGGGGGGTTCCCAACTGTGATGACATTTGGAGCGCATTTGTGGGTGTTCCTGTGCATGTTGGTGTATGGAATGAGCAAGTATGAGCTCGTGTGCTGCTTGTGGAGGGGAATAGCAAGTGTTCTTTTAGTCCCTTGTGTCAGCATATTACTGCATGTGGCGACCTCGTTCCATTTGCTTGATTCTAAATTTTGCTGGCAGTGGCAAAGGATTTAATTGGGGCCAATTTAAGTTACCAGAAATCAAAAGTAAGCATGGGTGGCTCCTGGCTGGAGGGATAAATCCTGACAATGTTTGTGAAGCTCTCACCACTCTCAAACCTCATGGTGTTGATGTTAGCAGCGGAATTTGTGCTTCAGATGGCATCCAGAAGGATTTGATGCAGATATCCTCATTCATGAAAGCCGTAAATTCCATGCGTCATTGATCGTTGAGGAATAGGGCATTATTTAGCTTTTGGTCTACAGATTTGGCATTGAGACGTGTGGTATTTCAATTTTTCCCTGTAATCTGCATTCAATTGAATTCTCTCTTTTCAACATTGTCTCATTCTCAATGGAAAGAGCTCTGTTTTTACTCTCTGATTTCTCTCAGTAACTTCCCTTTTTTTTTATTTTTTATGTGAACGATTAAGGATCCCCTCTTAACAGCTTCTCTGTCGATCTTTGCAAGCCAACTAGGAGAATTATTTATCTTCAGATGAAAGTTGCATAAATATTAGATAATTATGGATGGACAAAGAACCATTACTTAAAAGAGTGGTTCCTGTAAAGGTTAGCCTTGTAGGGTACCCTGGAAATAATCATGCAAGGCCGCCATGCAGAGCTAATGGCAAGGAAAGAACTTCTCTTTTGCCTTTTTCACTTCAAAGGGAGTTAGGGATGTTCTTTCCCTCCAATTACATAAGAAAACTCTATAATCCCCGTGCTACAAGATAGACCTCTGAAGGAAAAATCTTCAGAAACATCTAGCTCTCCATTGTTGGATGCACAAAAGAATGGATGGCGGCATAATTGTTTACACGCCTACAGGGATAAAGGTGGGACGCCAAATGGATGGTCTGAAAGAATTGTCATATCAGCAGGCTCTGGCATTGGTCTTGGGTATCAGGAAAGTCCATTACATCCTCATTCTCATTTGTTTGTGTTAGACCCACTGAGCTTAGGGTCTGTTTGGTAGTACACAATATCTCCAGAATCACTCACATAGTGATCCTCCTTCATGCTCTTTGAGAGGACCCTGAGCAAGTGAAGTGGGAGAGGCCCAGATTTCTTCGGTTCTCTGTAGTACTTGCCAAGCACTGGCTTAGCTGCTTCAGTCTGCAAATGTATGAGCAAAAATATCAGAGATTATCTTGCAGTGGAAGTGGAATAATAACTCAGAAAATAAAATTGTTACTCACGAGTGATTAATGATTTAGCCAGAAAGAAGGAAAATTAAATACTAGTTACTCACTGCTTCTATCAAGTGGTAGTGTGGAATCTGAGGGAAGAGGTGATGAATCACATGGGTCCCGATGTCATGGTGGATGTTGTTGATCCATCCATAATCACGGTCAAGGGTTGTGAGCCCTCCTCTCAGATAACTCCATTCCTGCGGTCCAGAGAACAACAGATCTATGAGCTCTATCCGAATGATATCTGTAACAACGAATGAACCTCAATCTATTCTCTATCAACCACTAAAATTAATCTCTCTCTCTCTCTCTCTCTCTCTCTCTAGCATACAAGGCCATGAATTGAGCACGACATAAACATTATTAGCTCGAAGTCGACTCCACTCTAACTGACTTTTCGCATCTCACATTAGTTCAAGATGCAGATACTTTCAAAAACTTACAAAAAGGTACGGAGTATGATATCACAAAAGGGCCATTCTCTTCATTCATTGGCTAATAAAGATCACACGTTAGCCAAAAGAAAAGAAGGGACCATGATATCCCTTCACGACAACGAAGCATTGAATTACCAGCTCTCCAAATTTGGAGGTAAAAAGGTAGAGATAATCCAAAAGTTTACCTCGCCACGGTACCACGGTAATTTCACGTCATGGCCATGGTGATGCAAATAAGTCACCAAATCCAACCACGCAACAAACATCTGCACCCCAATTCAGGATCAGAATTTCGTCAAACACTTAGAAAACACACACAATCACAGAGAGAGAGAGAGAAGAGAGAGAGAGAGAGAGAGAGCTTACAAAGTAAGGAACACCATAGAGCTTGAGCAGCTGAACAGGGGCCATAACAAAGGAAAGGCATGCAAGGACCGCAACCATTGCAGTCCAACAAGTAGTCGATGTGATCACATCTTTCCTCTCATTCGGGACAAACAAGTCGCTCTTCGGGTTGAAATGAGAGCCTTTCTTTCCAGGACTTCGACTCCACTGGCAATTTCATCATCACACCAAACATCACCAACATACAAACAACGTTAGCAAAACCTGCCAATCAACTATCGTAGGAAACAGCAAATTATTAGTCCCCACAATATTAGCAGATACAGAAGAAAAAGGGCTTTACCAGATAGACAGGGTAAGCCAACATGGGGAATGGCAGGGTGAACCTCATCAATTTGGTGACACTATCCAGACTATTATATATCCTCTCCGACAACTGAAGAAATGATTTAAAAGAAAAGGCCCGTTAATACATTTGGAGAAACCAAATGGACAGAAAACGGGAGGAATTTCCCATGTTTATATTACCGGTTGCCATGATTCGTCGTTCTCAACATGTCCGTGGTTCTGGTGGTGAGTTCTGTGGCTGATTCTCCTGCAGTTTTCATGGAGGATGAGACCAAATTGGTGATCAGGCAATTTATTGAAGCAGGATGGCTATCTAATTCAGAATGAGTCAGAAATCTTTTAGCAACTGACCATCCGTGATACGGGACAAGGATTGAAGAATGAAGCAAATGTCCAACCACACTGTTTAGCTTCGGATTATTAGAGAAACTGCCATGACCACTGCACATCACAAGCACAAAACATTTAACAACACAGATACGAAACTAAATTCCCAATGCAAGATGTCTGAAAATCCATGTACTTCACAAGCAAAGTATTCTGAAAGCAAACGGAATTAACATCTTATGTAAACGTGGAAATGTCTAAACAGGTCCAATTAAAACAGAGTTGCCAAAGAGATCCCCATTTCAATGGATTGAAAAAAACATTACAATGACTCCAAGATAAAAGATTCTCGTGCAAAGTCATGACGGTTTCTTCCACGATTCAAGAATTGAAAAGGTGTTTGTGATGATTACCAATCATGGCCGAGAACAAAGAGAGCCCAGAACATGGTTCCCTGAGCTAACCAGTAGAGTGGCCAAACAACCCAGTTGTTGAAATAGGCAGCAACAGCAGCCAATCCAATAACCACCGCCACATCTCTCACCACATAGCTCATTGACCTCCACGGGTTCTTCACCCAACAATGCTTCGGAATGGCTGCTCTGATATCGGCCAATTTGAAGGGGGGAGGCGCGCTGGGGTCGAACCGACCGGGCTCTTCGCCGAGCCCATTGATTCCGCCTTCTTCCCGTGCTTCCTCCCCAAGTGATGTGGGTTTCACTGGTGTGCTCACATTCAGTGCCCAGTTCCTTTCCCTCGACCCGCTCGAGGCCTTCAACGTGGGGCCAAGAGCATGCTTCTTGCAGGATTGAAAAGGTCTGATCCTGGCTGAAACTGTGGAGCTGCCAGATGTGAGGCCAGTTCTGGGGTTAGGGTATATCCTGGGGAGGGGTTTAAGGCCACATTCTGAGAACATCAAGCTTGCCATTGAAGACCCAGAAGCTAAAAAAAAATGCTTGGTCTCAGCTTTCTGGGTCTCTCTCAAATTTATCAGAGAGAGACAGAGTGGGAGAGGTAGACAGCGTTAAAGGTTCAAACTTTAGAGAGGAAAGAAAGGGATATGAGGAGATAACACAAGGGCTCCTCTCCTCCACAACCACCTACCAAAGGGTACAAGAACTATGCCGCTTGTTGTTTGTCCTCTCTCTCTCTGCCCTCTGTCCCTTCTGATCTGATGCTGAATTGCACGGTGGTACGAGGCCGCCTCTAATCCACCACCCAGCAATCCCGTGGAGTTATAAATGAAGGCGCGGTGGGGGTCGGCATAGGGTTGATTCCCATTGGCGGGGTCAGAGGCGTTGTCCTGCTGAGAAGTGGGGAAGCAAAGAATCCTACGTCGACCACAAGTCCATGGGGGTGGTCCCCCCCACGTGTGAAAGGTCGGGGAGGCGACTGACGTGGTCAAATCTTGCTCGCGGATCCCCCCTTCGTGCGGACGAGCCTGAGTCAGATGTGTACAGCTGCTTGGGAACTTCTTTTCAATGTCCAGTGGCATGCGAGTCATATCTGGTTTTTTCCTTCTTGAAATCCTCTTCTTGATGGCGGGTTTTCAACGTGAAGAACGCGAGGGTCCATTCCGAGAAGCCACTTAGAAAGCAATTTCATATTTTGGAAGTTGATGGGGTCATGGTCGTAGTCGGAGTCGTAGTAGATCAGAGAAGTCCGACAGAGCAGATCAATTCTCAAATGCAATGATTTTTCATCTCCTTGACCTTTTCTATGGGATTTGGTGATTTTTTCGACTTGACGGTTTCAGCAAATGATTGTCATTGGGTCTGTATTAATTCGCGGTGCATAATGTCATGTCGATGCTTTGGAAAATTTCCTTTCCAAAGTATTAAATTCCAACGCATTCTTTCATCAACGAGGAAAGCGTGTGAGACGTCGTGACTTTGAAAAATGAATACTACGATTTGATGACTTTTTCTGGTTTTGTTTTGCCATTAAGAGAGAGCAGTACAAATGGAAATGGTACTTTTAACTTTTAATTTTGAGGTCGGATGCGAAATTTGTATTTTTGCAATAATAATTTTGTATAATAGGGTAACTTGACTGTTGTTGTAGGATGTAATTTTTAGCATACACTATCTTTTCCTTTTTTTCGTGATTCAGAAATTTTTGATAATTCTACTACTTTGTTATCCCTTCTTCAATTTTCCACATTTGAGAATTTTCCATCACTAATCTAATAGGAGGTTTTCTCTCTATAGATATTCCCGTATATCCTTCGCATCACTAATCTAATAGGAGATTCTCTCTCTATAGATATTCCCGTATATCCTTTGCAATTCGGATGTCACAGTTACACTTCATCGTGATCAAAATATTTTCTTATTAAAAAGATCAAAATATTATCTATATGTTAGGACCATATTTGTAAATCTTCTGTCATGTAGTGGGTTTTGCGATTAATTTATTCCTCAACTAACCCGTACAGCAAGAAGTCCATTCAAGCAATACAAAGTCGACGCCATTGCTGGTCATCATATAATACGTTCGTCATTAAGAAGGATAATAATCTATGCAATTGCTCACATCACATCGCATCTCGCATGTAAGAGTTGTATGAATTGAATAATATGTGATTAGGCTCATGTACGAAAAGTAGTAGGACGGAGCCTAACCTAATCTGCCATGTGGGAACATTAGGCATCAACGGAAGTCATAAAGCGGTCGGTTCTTTCCGATTTCCACCACTATGTCTATCTAAAATTAAACATAGTATGAAACAGGATCACGTTTCTCACATTCTGGTCGGCGAAAGCAAACACGGATTCGTGTCCTGATCAATAGTTTTTTAGCGTGTCCATACTGGAGAGCACCGTCTTCCCTCGCTGGTCATGGAGACCATTCATTGAATGCTAAATTAAAGAGACCAAGTCCGCAAACAAACAGTGGAAGGAAACGAAACTTACTCCTCCAACGATGAAAGCGAAATGCACATTTTGCTCAACCAACTTCCGCGATGAAGCTGGGAACATCACCTATACAGATTATGCCAACAACCCACTGGATCTCGGCACCAGTTTAACCAAGACAGAAGGAAATTCATCCATTCTTCACAGAACAAGGATTAGAATGCACAGTCATACCAAAAAAAGTCCGTACGATGGATCGAGGGATGCATAAAACTCGAGTGTTACCATCACAACTTTCCCAAATCTGCACTTGGAGAAGACCAAAAAATCAGAGCTTAAACTGTCGTTGTGCGAGGGATGAACCACGCAACTCATGATGCAAAGGTTAGCAACGGACAAAATTAAAGGGCATCGGGCCATAGGTATCAGTATCATCTAATACTTCTGGACTATAAAATTAAGATCGCAAGATATAATCCTCTTTTTTTGGCATGAGGAACGAAACAAAATCTCGGTTTTCTATTATGTAACAAATGTTACTTGAGGCAAGCCTCTTTACAAGCAGACCGGGTATTGAAAAATCAAGACCGTAAAAAAGAGAGGAGATTTATTTACATTTTAAGATATTGATACACAAAATTTCATAAATAACATTCTTTAACCAAAGTTATTCCCCGTTTCCCCCTCCCAGTTTGTGTTCTTATACTGTACATGCATGGAGGGAAACTGTAATGCCTATAAACAATACGGCTTTGCATGTGCTAGCCATTAAAAAAGCCCAGGACAACTAGGATTGCAGTAGGTATTGATTGGTGCAAAACATATATTAATACTCCACCCTTCAGAACATATTCCACCACTTCCGATTTTCCATTCTCTTTGCAAGTTCATCTGCCATGGAGGCAAAGTCTTCAGCTCCACTTTGCAGCTCTTCAGTTCGTCTGCTAATCCTCTGTTAAAGATGGCGACAAAGTCTTAACATTAGCACATTCGTTCCAAAAGTAAAAGACTCCTACCATATATAAGGACTGTCTAGAGGAAGGTATTGCAGAGACAGGTGATGAGAAAAGTTAATTCTGAAGCCAACTCAAAACCGAAATCGACAATTCTCCAACTCAACATTCCACTATCTACTCTTTGGCCCATTAAGCTTTTAACAGTTATTCAAGGTGATGTGGGATTATTCTCCACTCCTACAGTATAAGTTAGGGCCCTTCATACGAAAATAACACTGTTATCGATCTTGGGACAACCACATCTGAAAAGTTAAATGGCGAGAATCAATTGTCTTTAAACGTTTAAGCAAAAGTAGATGGCTCATTCAGTAATAATCATTCACACTTGCAGTTATCAACAACCAGGGGGGAGGATTTTAGGTGAAAGCTCGAGGGGGGGAGGGGGGTGTGGTTTAACGGGAGAAGGATAGAGAGAGCAAACAAAAGGTCCTCCTCATATACTATATGTTTCATTTGAACACAATAGGTCTCCTCAAGCTTAAATTGCTTTTCCAATTTATGAATATAGACACGAAAAGAAAGGAAAAAATCCGACCTCAAGTTTCTCTTGGCGTTCGACAAGTTTATCCCGAGCTTGTGATGCTGCTGAAGAGGCATCCTGAAATACACCTACTGTAAGTTATGTAAAGTATTAGAGGATTGAGATAATCTAGACCACTAATTCAAATCAATTTACCCCTGTTTTCCTATATTTGGCAATAATTTCTTCACGAGTCCTGGGTCTTGGATTTGTATCAGTACTAGCACCCTCAAATAATCTTTCCCTCTCACCCTTTCTTTCTGCAAAGCAAAAATGGAACTATTAAAACTGCCTTCAAATACATAGAACTATTGTAGCTTAAAGAAATTATGTTCTACCACTTTCATCATGCTTGGTTTGAAGGGATGATGAAGAGACAGTCAAGGGTTCATCAATCTCAATATCGTCTGCAGTAATAAGTTGAATGTCAAGGAGGAGGAGCAAAGAAATGTAAATCGAGTTAGCAATCACGTGAAAGTGAGATCTCTGACCTATATTAAGCTCAATTACTTCATCATGAGTGGTTTGATTTGGAATGGAAGTCTTCAGCATCAGAGGCTCAGAAAATATGCCTTCGAGAATTGAAGGATCAATTGAACCCACTTCACTAAGGAAAGAATTATCGTCAACTTCACCTGCTTTGAGGCCCTTAACAATACCGCCAAAAGCCCCTCGACCGGCAGTTCCCTGCAGCTATAGTTCTTAGATTCAGATGTATTCATTCTCTAAGCAAACAGTGAAGTAAAATAAAGGTAACCTGCAATGTCTTCTGATCTGGAGATAAATTTGTGCTTGCACCTACAGCAGCTGCGATGACTTCATCATGGAGGCAAGGCAAGGAGTCAGGAACCCTACAAGATCACAAGAATGGTTACTCTTATCCAGTGAGTTCACTTTGGACTATGAGTTGGGAATTGTACAGAAGGAGATTATGTACGTCGGGCTGTAATACAGATTGATTTCTGTGATCCCAAGTCACAAACTAAAAACTGAAGTGGGTGCACATATCCAAACCTCTGAGAGAGAGAGAGAGAGAGAGAGAGAGAGAGAGAGAGACCTCAAGTCATTTTCATGGGCTGATAAAGATATGAATGCAAACTCACAACTGTTGACCTAGAAAAAAGAAACATGTCATCAGGAGCGAAGAACCATCAAGACCAAATTAAAGCTACTTCTTCCTTCTCAAGCATCTGCTTACTTCATCTAAGGTTGTTTGTCCTTGTGTGGCACCTAGATAGGATTGATTAGATTACTGGGATAAATCATGTAAAGTTTCTTCATCTTAAGCTTTCCATTGAAAACTCTCTCACCATCTATAAATGTCCATTTTAAGACTGGAAAAGTAGCTCTAATTTTAAAAGCTCCATTCTCTTGTTCAATGAAAGATCTTATTGTATTATATTCAGATCTTGTTGAACATAGAAATAAGAGTTCCAATGATGAAGAATTCTTTCTCCTCTTTCAAGGGATCTAGGTAAGAAAAATCATAATTCTGTTCCCGGGACTGATATTTAAAGAGAATTAGTGAGTTATATTCTAAACTCCAGAAAAGAACTGACCAGGGCAATTATCCCATTGCCACAGGAGAACATCATTTTATCCATGTTGGTCTTAAAGTTCCACCTCAGAATGGACATCAAAGAGCTTTCTGCCACCACTTCCAAATTTAACAAAGACCTGTCCATAAACGATCATTTCCATCAGAAAATTCTCATCACCGGAGATTCTTTGTCAAAACATACTACCAAATGGAAGCTATACAGAGGCAAAACCATTGCCACCGGTCAAGATTGTCCACCTTACAGCAGATTCACAAGCAGCAACACGGAGGAATACAAATAGTTGCCTTACCTTATTTCAATGTCACCAGTCTGATAAACAATTACTAATCCAGAATCCTTCTCATCTTTTTTCAGGACCATTGTCCAACAACATGGTTTTACGAGGTTGACTTGTCGAACGATGCTATTGTCAATCTGCAAGACTGCCAGTTAATAGACTTTCGCATTAAAAAGCATTACTGGAGGTGATGATAAGTTAAAAAGATTGACACCTCAGTGGCAGATGTCAAAGGATGCAAGCTTATCATATCTTCACAGCAGAGCAAAACAAACAATTTTGGTCCCATTCCATGGGGGGTCGCTTGAGAGCAGGCTGCTGATTCAGATAGTAGGGGATTACTTCCCTGGTCAAACTTAGAAGATGCAATTCTCTCTTTGGCTTCACCGTCCTCTGACAAGTTCACCGGATGAGAGTCAAGAAAGACTTCAGAAACAAGCTGACTGCTTTCTGTGTTCAAGGTTGAAACAACTTTCAGGAAATTGCTACTAAAGAATTGCCAAAAGTTAATCTTCTTCACAAATGAAAATTCTTGCCTATTATATGCAGAGATATAGCAGTGTGGTTATTTCCAGAGTGGAAGGACTGAGAACCGATGACATCACCATTGGAACTATCCAATATTGCAACATGGGCATTTTTAGTCAATATGAATACAGGTGGCTTTCCAGGATTTCTTAGACCTCCGCATTCAGATTCACTCAGACCGTTTACCAATTTGCTGCATTCTGCAAATGAACTCACAACTAGAGAAATGACTGGGGAACTTGAGTCCGATATACTGTCTGTGACACACAGAACTGACATAGTGCTAGTATCAAACACTGCCACCTAAAAACCGAGATGGAAAAGTCAAACATTGAACCCAATGGACAAAAGATAGTAATATCATCAAAGGCTCAATCGATGATCCTCACCCGGCCACATTCAAATCCAACAAGAAGTTTCGTTCCAGAATTTCCAAATTTTAGAGTGCCAATGGGGGAATTGAGCAAAGAAAATATAGCTATGCACTGTGGCCCATCCGCTTGGACTATATTTTGAACTGCATGAAAGTTACAGACCATTATACACACAATAACATTTAATGAGCACCAACGCCTTAGCTCAGCAAGTTAGATGGATATCAGTACAAGCAAACTGTTACTGCCAACTGGGGGCGTGAATATTTAGAGTCCACAGATATTGCATGCTTTCATAAGTTGAGGCTAGAGAGTTACATCTCAAAGAGTACTCTCTATCTTTTAAAATAGATAATGTTGTGAATCAAAACCTCCGATAGAATATACTCGATAGTGGGCAAGAGACATCAATATGTGAGATGGCCATTTTGCCTTTTGAGAAAATTCCTATTAGGAAGGTTATGCACCCCCATCATCACTAATCTTGGGGCAGGAAAAACGCTGAAATGTCTTTGGGAGCTTCCAGATCCAATCCAATCTAATTGCTTAGTGCTTTTACAAAAGGGTAAAAGAATTTGCTGCTTGGTTCCTTCAACCTGTTTCATACACCTCCAGAATCCATGACTCCTTCATTTAGTGTCTAGTCATGAAACTTTCTTTAAGAAACATTCCAAGCGGTTGCATAGATCCAAACTGTTTAACAAGTCACTAGTACTTTAATATGATACCTTTATTCTCTGTTTCTGTCACAATGTGCAGGGTTATTTCTCCTGAGCTACTAATCAACTTGTACAGAAAAACCTGCAGAATCACAATTCGAGAAAGAGATTCAGTGCATGGCTAACATTCGGTTGTGGAAACATCATGCAACTAATTTTAAACTCTTACAAGACCACACTCATTTCCAACAGCCAAACTTAAAGTGGTTGAGCAAAAATCTATGGCCGACAATGCTGCATTTGCACCTGGAATCATGATATCTTGCACCTGCACAATACATCAGATTGCTGTTTACTCATCCCCAAAAGAAATGATGAAGAATTGCCTTTGCAGAAAGGCCAGACTGCCAATGGATGAGAAAGTAATGTAAATAAGAATGGCGAAGCAGTCAATGACAGTTGGTGATTTAGGGATACTGCATTGAGACACCTACCCCGAGATCTAGAACATAGATCAGTGACAGAGTTGGACATGTTGCGTCCCACATTCGAACCGATCCATCTCGATAACCTGCTACATAGATCCTCTCAACTTGATTCACTTCTGAAAGGTGAAGTCGACTAGGGACCCCACCAGTTAAAGGCCACTCAGTATGGCTGGTCGGAACATTGCTCTTCAGGTGATGTTTTGCAGCTGCAACTATCTAGTTAAGGGAGAAGACCTAGATTGATATATTAAAATTTCCATGAAAGCTGTACAATGGACCCCTTAGGAGTCAGACAGAGGCCAGAAATAGGCCATACCTTCAAAAAATCTCCAGCAAATGCCCCATCAGCATGTACAAAACCAAGGTGACTCACAGTCATTTGCGGTTCCACAGTAGGTATGACCATCGGATAAGGCAATGGAGACACAGTAGCTTTTGTATCCTGCTGAGACATTAAGGCAGAGAGACAGCCTTCATTATAGACGTGCAGTTGTCCTGGATTCGTCAATACAATGAGGGACTTTGTGTAAACTCCACCAATTGGACTTGAAGTAGGTAACAACACCATATCAGCATAAGAACCATTAAGCCTGAGGTCCACACGCCCAATGCATTTCACTTCTTCAAGCCCAGAAGCCCAATTAAGACTCAGAATCTGCCAAATCAGATGAAACAATGATGCAATATCTAGTTAATTGGTGCTGAATAAGCAACAATCTATGAATCACTGACACCTTCCACTAAGCATTAATCATATATTTCCCATTATAGAAGCAAAATTAGACTAAATTGCATTTTCAAACAACAGAAGAGCTGTTATTGGAAAAACAAACAAACTGGAAAGCAGGAAAACTAGCCTGTACCGTGGTAAAAGAAATCAATCAGTAATTTTTAATCCTTTTACTTTTCCCATTTTAATGACATTAAACTTTAGTGGCCACCGTTACTTTGCAAAATGGAAAGATTTCATCTTTAGTGACATAGATCATTCGCCTTATCACACTATTGATTAAAGAGTGCAAAAATTTGGATTAAAAGCTGACCGTCAACACTTCTTCTGAACCAATTTCATCACCGCCATAGACAAAAAGTTGGCCACCGTGACCGTTCCGAGATCTACTGGCAGACCAGTGTAACACGATGACTGGAAGTCTTCTGTCACCAGATGCTATCTGAAGCTTAACAACATTATTAGACTCTTTTCCACCATGCTGATTTCTGGAGACAGAAGTAGACATGTTCCACAACACTATATCCCCATCGACATAACCAACAGCCAGAACAGACCCATCTGCTGATAGCCAACAAAGAGAGCTTATCTCTTTGTCCATCGGTTCACTGTCAGAGATACTCTCGGAAAACTCATTTCTTGCTCCTTTTGGCAAGGTGATCACTGTTTCCTCCTTCAATTGGAGATCTTTTTGGCCTCTTGCTAAGACGACTTGATTTGCAGAAATATCCCAGAGTACAATCAACCCATTCCCATATGCGATTAACAGCCTGCAGGCAGTCCAATCTCTTTATTAGCATTAATTAACCCAGGACACAGCATATGCTAGAGGGTAGTGTATAAACCTTCTACAGTAATACATCCCGCTGCTTACAGTAACCATCAGTTCAATTTAGAAAGAGAACAGTCTCAACTGTTGACCTAGCTTAATATTTAGTTAAAATTTGGAAAAAAGAATATAAAACAATTTCAAGCATTTGCACCGCAGTATATGCACGATCACGTTAACTTATGTATAGGTTAAGCTGTCATCCTTTCAGGGGGATCCATGGACAACGGGAGTAATAATTCCCAGTTCTTCTACTTATCAGGGTGCTCACATTCCAAGTAAACCAAGCAACCAGCTCAATATACCATCTCCTAATCTTATTTCAATATAAGAAACAAAGTTGCACTCAAAAGCTTGAAGTTGGTTGTTTTAAATTCAGTTTGACATTGTCCAAAAGAAAATGCAAAATAGTATATTAAACAGTCAACAATGATGCACTCCAGGCCAGAAGTCATTCTGCAAAGTTCATTTCAGCAAAATGTTAAACAAATGGTAATCCTTCAAAGGCCCATGGGAAAATGAGTGCTCTCGCCAGGATCATTCAAAGACAAGTCGCCAATCTAAAATCTGTAATCATTAATTTGGCCACCATCGAGTTTTCATGTTGCGAGACAACTTTGATATGACTTGGAAAGTGAACAAATTACATGGCATTGGACAAACTATATAATCAGGCTAAACCATCCAATAAATAAAGATAAGGAGAATAGAGTGCATTTTATTATACCTATTTCCTAGGGAACCAGGTTGTGTAAGAACCCCCACAACAGACTGATGATGAGGCACAGAAATTGCAGCTGCTTCTGGAAGCCAGACAGGATATTGGAATCAATTATGACAGCTAAGAAACTATAGGAACACATAATCGTCAAAATATAAATAGTCACTATAATTCCATATATATACATAGCCAGGTCAACTGTTTTTAATAATCACATATTGTAGGATGTACTGCATAAATCACAATAATATGGCAG
The DNA here is from genome assembly GCF_016545825.1 of Eucalyptus grandis. Taxonomy (NCBI): domain Eukaryota; kingdom Viridiplantae; phylum Streptophyta; class Magnoliopsida; order Myrtales; family Myrtaceae; genus Eucalyptus; species Eucalyptus grandis. Next base: position 2,445,063 of record NC_052621.1, on the reverse strand, counting down.
AAACCATGCTTCTATCCCTTCATGAAGAAAAATGCTCATTATATTTTATCGCTGTAGCAGTGAAATCATTCATCAAACAGTAGACTAGACAATTTCCTTGACACAGATTTGGAGAAAATGCTATTTATTATGAAGGGAAAAAGGCATCTTAGCAATTCATTTGCACCACGTCGATATTAGATGAGGTTAGACAAAGCAGCATAACTGTTTAAGAGTTGCATACATACTTCTAGTTTAGTTTATGCAAGAATTAAACTTTCATATCATTAAGCTAAAGTTCATGCCAGCACATAGAAATTAAAACTTCGAGCTTATCAATTTCTAAAAATGGCCCAGAAAAAGTGGACAGCCCATACATGTGAAGCAACCAAGATCCAAAATAATGATAATGCAGTGAATCCATTGACTCCATTTGATGCTAAAAGAAATGCAAAGGCTAGCCGAGTAGGAAATGAAGTAGCATGGATTTGTTAGACCATTTATATGTGAATGTATTGAAAGATTACCAGCAACTGAATCTGCTGGAATAAGGTAAGGAAGTTGAACAATCTGTCTTTGGCCTGTGTCACACTTTAGCACAAACACCATACCATTCTCATCCCCGATATACCTGAACAGGAGATCAGATCTCATTGGTCTGATAGGCTCTAGATAAAGGAGAATAACTACTAATGGAATGAGTCCAGAGATTGTAATTTGTACATGCATCCAGTCCCCTGAATAACTGAAAAGGCAGTTATATTTGATTCCCACTGAAAAGTACAAGCAACATTCCTGTACTTCATGTCCCAAACCTGCCAATCTCAACAGTCTCTTAAAACAGTCAACACACAATTGAAAAAAGTGCCAACAATTATACCAAGAAAATGAAAGAGAGAAAGGCAAACAAGCATTTTTCAGAAAGAAGGTAACACCAGAAAAGAAATTATATTTATTAGAATTAAAAGATCACATGGACTTAAAGAGTTTAAACCTGTATGTCGTTGTCAGTGGATATACAGACAAGGAAACCTTGATTTTGCAGGAACTGTTGAAGGACAAAATAATGTTAGCTCGTAAGAATCGACTTTGCAAATGAATGGCATGACAGAGCATCATCTTTTTAGAATTCATTCAGAATGATGTACTTCACCAGAGTTACTTCTAAATGCATAAAACATGCAAATGAAGATAATAAATACTCCATCAGAGAAAAATTGACAGACCTCTAAGTGCTTAAATGGCATCTGCTTTGCAGATACAAATAAAGCTTCGATATTCTCACACCCAATCACTTTGATCCGACCATCCCTGCAGTTGAATGAATTGAATCAGGGTCAAAAGTGGGTAGAGTCACATGACCTAGCAGCCTACTTTGCTATAGGCACTTCGAGGGTACAAACAAAATATTTTGCAGAGAGACAATGGTCAAAAACTTCTTCAGAGGATTAACAGTCAGAGAAAAATTCTTTGATGGAATAGGTAATAAATAAACACAGTTTCATCTCGCCTTGAAATTCATTTATGTAGTCAACAGGACATCCAACTCACAAAGTTCCTATTGCCAAAAGGCTCTGAACGGGATCAAGAGCCATAATAGATGCAGTAGAAGGGACACCATAGTGAACGGTAACACGAGGATCCAAATCCATTGATGTCAAGCCTCCAGGTGGCACATTAAGCTGCAAAAAGGAAAGCAGTAATGCAAAAGACTGATCAAAGTTCCACATAAAAGATTAGAACAGACGAGAATTTTTACATACCCAAATACACCCCTTATCCCACAGGGTACAAACTGAACGACGATTCAGACGTAGTTTCAAATTTTACAATCAAAGATCATGGATGAACTCCATGCATTTGGCATTTTGAATGTCAGAACTTATCCTCTAAAGAAAACACCTTTTTTTTTATACTATAAATGGCAAATCCATCTAATGAACGGTTTTGTCTGCATAGCGAGATGACTTTGCACTTTATTCAAGCCTCTGGGAATGGTCAAATTTCGAACTCCATCTAAGGACAAACTCTCCCACATCCAAAAAAACTGAAATGCCCTGCAAGTTGCCTGGTTTATGGAACTACAACACACAGACTCGATTATCCTCAACATGGTAAATTCACCCATCCAACATTTTTCTCTTCTGAAATCGATACCACCGGCATGAGTTCACAACATCATCATGGAAGCTCCTCATTTCACAAGGTCATAACAAGCAGCCATAACCAGAAACGTTCGAGAACTCGGCATTAGCGACCTTGCCATCGCCATTCGCCGTGACATCCGGATAATCAGGCACGGATGGCCAAGTCCAAGTTTTGCAGGCGTCAAGCAGTTGACTTCTCAAATGGAAAACATCAAACTTATCGATACAAGCTAATTCCCCATTGCCTTCCCTTCTAATTTCAACGAAATGTTCACCAACAAAGTTCTCGGTCCAGGGGATTAATACTCCCGTAATAATTCTCGGCGGCTAACGGGAGAATGCTGTCCACCCAAAACCAAATCACATCATCACCCGATCGCGATTTCCTTTCGAATTCGTCCCCCTCGATCGACGAATTGAGGAAAATAAACACACGGACAATCGCTTGGGGCGAACCTGAGGAGCTGACGCTTGTCCTTCTTCTTCTTCCTCTTCTCCTTCTTGTCCGTGATTGCTGCGACGCCGACGCTGCTGCTGGAGCTGCTGCTGGAGCTGCTGCTGCTGCTGCTGCAGCTGCTGCGCGGCCTTCTGCAACAACCGCTTGGCGAACATGGCGGGGATCAAGCTCGCGGAGCTCCGTCGCCTTCCCTGCGAATCGCGGGCGCAATTCGAAGTCGGAGAAATTACTACACGTTTCCGCCGAGGCGGGCAAGGCGCGGATCGAGTGATGCGCGATGCAGACGAGGCGTGCGATCGATCCGTCTGATGGCGAGGCGACGGTGATTTGTCAGCCCTCCGATCGGGATGGCTGATTTGTAGGACTTTTTGAGCTGGACATTTGACTGATTGGTGTTGTTTTTCGGTTGTTTTATCCAGACATTTTTTTTTCCTGAGTAAGCAAAGTATATTCGGCTGGTCCGAATTTAGGTTCGTTGCTGGAAATTGGATTTTATTTTCTGGCATTACAGCTTTGAAGAGGGAAAATAGGCTGGCATTTGATAAAATTAAAAAGACAGACATAGACCCAGTTTCGTAGGTCGGTCGAAATTGACTTTATAAGGGGAATTGCTAAATATTTTAATGTATCTCCCATAATGTATTTATAGTTTTGATAGTACGAAAGGTTTACTTTAGAATTGAAACTTAAAACCTCCAAATGAAATTGACTCGTCTATCATGATGGCATGCAGATAAGGAATATCTCGTAGCATATAATCAAACAATTTGATTCGTTTTCTATAAATAAAAAATTAAAATTAAAACTGAATAATTGGTAGAAATCGAACAATCCAAATGAGATTGGATGAATTATTCCAAGCTAAAAATTTAGGTGAGCAAATCCTATTTCACGATTGATGTCATGTTTTTTGTGTTTAGTGTTGTCATCCCTTCTCTAACTTATCCCAAAATGACTATATCACACCAATAAATCTGTGGCATGCCGTGGACAAACAACTCCATTGCAAAGCCACCAAAGACATCAAATAAAGAGGAAACTCCGAAAGTTCATTATTTATCCATCTCCCTCCCTCTTCCATTGAAATACACCCAAAAAAAAAATGTTAAACCTTTTTTTATTTTATTGTTTTAAATTATTGTCAAGGATAATTGCAATCAAATTTAATATGATGTAGATTAAGCAATTGAATTTCGTCCCCTAAATAATGCTCTTATTTTAAAAATTTCCTCCCTAATTTTAGTATTCCTTGTTTTGGGACAGGAGTCAGAATGGTGATGGTGGGGAACCCGTGCAAAGTCCCGCCTGCTACCCCCCACGAGAGGCACAACTTCCCTCACAACAAGGCAAGAGAAACCGACACTTTTTTCTTTTCCTGCAAAAAGGTCTCGGAATTTTTTGGACTTTGAACCAAAAAAAGTTGCAAAAAATAATTTAAAGAAAAAAAAAAGACACAAACTCCAATATTCATAAAGGAAGGTAGTACTCTTTTGGTCTTTTTCCTGATGTCCAAATGATTCCTTCCTCCAACCCCATCTTAATCCTCGGACAACTAAGTCCCTACGATGCCCCCCTCAAAACCATGCCTTAATGACCCAAATTAGGAATAACCAGTGTGGTTGTTCTTATTTCATTTCCGGTAATATTATATTTATATGTCCCCCTTTTTAGGTACGAATGAGCTGGTCACCTAGGTCCTAGTTGGATGGATCCACTCCACAACCACAAAAGATGGAAATTAATTTGTTTCCCTAATCGAAATAATCACCAAAAATGAACATCTCTAATTTGAAAACCCCTTCGACCAAATTTTTTTCAAAATCCCCGAAAAAATTTAATTTCTCCTCCTAGTGTCACTAGCTCATATAAATTATAATAGCTACATTTCGTTTACATCACACGCACATCATTATACAAAATGTGAGACAATTGTTACAATTATGTATTTGATACAACCTTTGATCGATATAAATCGAAATAATTATGGACCTGAGTAAGTTCTTAAAAGGCTCAAGGGGATGGAACATGAGGGAGATCCGCCTTTCGATAGGAGACCCCGCAATGTCACTCTCGTATTCCCTCTCTGTTAGGAAGACAAAGATAGATAATAAATAAGGGAGCCTCACGGTGATAAAAGTAAACATTACGTCAAGACTTTAGTTGTAGCTACCGCATATACAGATATAGTAGTCTCTTGTGCCTAAGGTAAGTGAGGGTGAGTGAAAGGTTCACAAATTGTTTTTTTTTTTTATTAGAAAAAAAAAAATCAGGGATGGTTAGTGTGCCTTAACAGCACTGTGACGGAACCAATAGGCCAACCTAGTATCCCCAATTTTGTGATAGTGCGTATAACGGCTACATTTCATTTACATCACACGTGCCTCATTATCCAAATTTGTGCGAGACAATCATTATAATTCTATATTCGGTACAATCCACATTATTCAAATTCATGCGAGACAATCATTATAATTCTATATCTAGTACAACCTTCGATATAAATCAAAATAACTCACTTGTGAATCCATAGATGTCCTGGAAAATCAAGTTGGCTGGCTTCCGATATTTTTTTCCATGTCTAGGTCTGAGTGTGGCAAAAATACCATGCTATGGCCAGGTGACATAATTTTGGGAAACTTGTCCCCGAGACAGCTAATCACCTCCCTAAACAGCTTATGAAATTAAATACTTTGCCATTAATCCAAATTTTTGCACATTAATCTGTCCACTCGATCCAGCTATCGATCCTCACTAAAAAATCAGACGCAAGCAAAGTTTTTTTCTTGCTCACGTGTGATATTAAGGCCAACCCCCACTATAAAATCAGACGCAAAGTCATCGACGTTTTTCATCTGTCCCGCATTTTAGCTTCTCCTCCCCCCCTCATAATCGTCGCCGGCATGGCCTCCTCAGCCCACAAGCAGCACCTCCACTTCCCAGACGTGCACGGCGCCACCTCGGCGCCGCCGCCGACCCCATCGACTCTCCCCCCTGCCCCCAGGACAGACTCCGACTCCGCCGCCGCCACGGACTTCCTCTCGCGGCTCATCCACCGCCTCCCGCCGGCTCTCTCCCTCCCCACTCGCCTCTCTCCAACCACAACCAACAGCAACCCCAGCTCCTCCGCCTCCTCCGCCGCCGCCCCTGCCGCCATCTCGAACGTGTCCTACTCGGATGAAAAGAACGTTTCCTTTTTCGAGAGCCTCTCATCGGCTTCGTCTGTAGGGTTTTTCCAGGTGACCGGTCATCCGATATCTCCGGAGCTCGCTCGCTCGGCCGAGTCGGAGTCGCTTGCTCTCTTCGACCTCCCCCTTGACCGGAAAGAGCTGCACTTCCCGAAGAACTGGCCTTTCGGGTACGAACGTGACGAAGACGACGACAGACATGGTGAGTGGTTTGTTTTGGATTCGCTGTGCTCTTGCTCTTCCGAGTCGACCGAGTTGAAGCTAGGATCGCTGCGTGAGCTCGCTCTGACGATGGAGAAAGTGGGCTGTGAGATGATAGAATGGATGTCGCGCGCGATCGGGTTCGAGAACCCGGTCAAGGAGGATCCGACCCGTGTCTGTTCGCTGATGTGGATATCCAAGGGTTGTTCCGACGAGGATCACGAGAAAGCGGTCGTGCCGGGCGCGGGCGGGTTTTACCCGTTTGTAGTCGGGTTGAGCTACCAGATTCGGACCCAGAAGTATGCTCTGTTGGCGGATTCGGGCACGGTTATGGTATCGCCGGAGGTCGGCTCCTTGATCGTTTCGATCGGTGACATTGCTCAGGTGAGTCCTGATTACCGCTTTCATTTTCATAATCTATTTAATTCGATCATCCAGCCAATTTTGGGCTAGGGTGGATTCAATAAAACCAATGGTTTATTCACGGGAAAAATGCAAAAACCCTTTTTCAATTTTGGCCCACATGTCATATTTATGATGGATTTCATCTCGGATAGGCTCTGCTACAACTCGAGCTCATATCGAAACTTATAAGGTCCAAAATAATGGATAAATTTAGGCAGGTTAGATGATGTATACATCTTGGTTTTTGTTCAAATATAGCCTGCTATAGTGATAAGAAGGGAAGACAAGCTTCAATATTAAATGATAGGTAGAGGCCGTTTGTCAAGATGGTGGGTTTAGTGAATAAGAAATGAGACCCCACGGGGGAGAGGAATTCCTGCTTGATGGACGCTGGAATTTGAAATTCTTGGCAATCCGCTGATTAGAACTTGTCAATTTTTGGACAAGCATTAGTACAACCTTAAATAATTGGAGCTTAGTGCATCGGCTGGTTGGAGCGATTTCATTCGTCCGAATAGAGAGAAGAATCACGACCATATAAATGCCCATTCGGGACGTCATTTTTTTTTTTTCATATTTAATTCATTTTCTTGGCCAAAAGATCTTTCCAACATTAATTAAGCTGGCAAGTAATCATTTTCTAACGAAGTCATACTCTTCATGGCACCAATAATTATCGTGATTTCAACATCTCAAAAGGTAAAGTACGATATTAGTTTTTGGACAACACTATGTGATGTTATTAGTTAGTTTTCGTGCATCCGATCAATTAGTCTTTATCGGGATGCGGGTAATCCCTCTCGATGACATGAATATGATATGAAATCACGGCTTGATCAGACAAGTTTTCACCATACGCAAGTACATCAAATGGCAGGTGTGGAGCAATGGGAAGCTGAAGAAGGTGAGAGGGAGGCCGGTGGCATGCGGCGAGGGCAATGGCAGCAAGTCGGCAAGCGCCATAACCGTGTCGCTGCTCATCAGCCTTCCTCTAGAAAGCACGGTCTCTCCCCTTCTTCGGCCGGAGAATATCGTGCTCCATGGCCAAGACGATGATCATGATCAAGAAGCAGAAGCGGAAGAAGAAGGAATCGGCAATTCGAGCGACGGAGAAAAGAGAAGAGATCGAGAGAAGGTAAAGTTCAGATCTTTCTCGTTCGAGGACTATGCGTGGAGGGCGTATCACGAGCGCCTAGTCCTTTCCTCCCCCAAAGACCCGCTCGACAGATACCGCATTACCAACGCTTGAGATCGTATCTCTTGATTCATGCTCTTCATTTTTATTTTTATTTTGATATTATTCCTTCTTTTCTTTTCTTTTTTTCTCGGGTTGGTTTGTTTGTTTGCCCCCTCGAAAACCCTTTTAATTCGCAACTCGCAATTCCCTAAATTATCCATTGAAAATGATGAAAAATAGAATAAACGCCCATTTCCTGTGTTGAAATCACTACTTCACGTACTTTTTCGGATCATGATTTGACTTCTATTGACATAATGATTTGTTGGTTGATTTGGGTTGGCACCGTGAGGGGCTGCCCAATTTATACGAAAGACTTTCTGCCGGTACTTGGAAAATAAGTTAAGATTTTACTGAAGCCGTAACTTCAAGATATAGACATCGGTCATAATTTTTACCAGCCTTTGAGAGAATACGATACTCCCTGTGCATCATTATGTTCCATACCTTGTTATTTTTCAACGAAAAAGCATTACATAATCTCCGAAATACCCTCCTCGCTAACGTAATTTCTTAACCTTATGTAAATGGAAAAAGTAGTGTTAGATCCTTAACGACGAATCCAAGCATCATTATGCATTTCCCAGATGTCATCTCTCAACCCGGGATTTCAAGAATTTCGGACAGTGAAGGTGAGTGGCTTTAGCCCGACATGCAAAACTCAAGTCCTTCTTCTCGATGGGCTGCCGAACATGGAGGCCCACGAGCATATGACGGTGTTCTGCATGTGGAACACTTCCCATGAACAAGTGACGTCAGTTTGAATCGTTCTTCTCGGCGACCAATTCCGTCCCAATCTCGACCGAGTTAATCTTGTCACCCGAGAAACATCTTTGATTTAGTCTCATGTGCGCGGAACGAAATGGTCCCGTGAAATGCCTCGTGCTATCACAACCTTTTAGCCCCGTTCAATTAACGAGGCAAGCTCTTTCCCTGTTGCGGTGCAAAGAAAAGGTACTCTTCGTTTATTTGAAGTTTATCCTTATGCAATCCTTTCTTTTCTTTTCTTTTTTTATTGTCTGCCGACGACCTTACATCGCGATCCCGGGCGATAATTTAATGAATTTCTTGGTACATGAGGAGATGGATCAGCCACCGTTGTGGTAAACGGACCCAATTTGACCTGAGTGTATACGTGATCTGTAGTGCCGAAGTGGGAAGTAGCTGTGTTGTTAAGTGAAAGGGAAGTGGCATCTGCTTTGGTGGTTTGTAACGTGATTGAAGACAGAACCCAGAAACGAAGGAGATCATACAAACAAGACACGGCAAACGCGCGAAACTTTGAACTCGAGATCTTTAGAATACAGTTAGCCACCGGCGGTTAGTCACTGGCACATCATAGAATAGCGAGCAGGAAATAAAAAAATATGTCGGCCTTTAATAGATTACAGCCCCACGTTCTAACAGACTTTTTCTTTAATAGTTTTCATATGATGGGCAACAGATGACAGGTCTGAGTGTCCAGCGGATGATTTCATTTTCCTTGTTGGACCTCGATTGCTCTTTTCCATTTGGTTATTCAGAAAGAAGACACAGATTAAACATGGAAAAATGCGGGGAAAAGCATCAGGAGTAATTCCCAGAGAGATGAGATTCGTTTGCCCCGACCGGCATGCAGGAAATCAACGAGATTTGGGTTCGTTTTCAAGAGAAGTGATAGTGATTAAGCAACAGACTTTGGTGGGAACTTGTGTGGACGGTATTTGCATTAACATGACTTGGCAAGGAGGGCACAGAAGCTTAGAGAAAGAGAGAGGCAAACCAAACGATGACCCCGACATTAGAATGATCTTTACCTGTTGCGGTTGCGAACTGACCACCTGCGAAAGGCACGAAAACCTCTCTTCTGCACTTTGTCTGCTGTCTATCGTTACCTTGCCTTGGAAAAAAAGCGATGTTGCACCTATCAAACCAACACGTCGGATGGAAAAAAATGGCCTCAGCGAGATGGGTTAAAAAAGGAGGCGTGATTCGTCAAGTACAGCAACATCATTATTGGTGTGTACTCAATGCATTTGAAGAAAGAGGTTCCTTGGCTTTTACTTCTCTCAAACATAAATTTATTACTGGTGATCCAAGGGCTTGGCCTCTGTTGTTTGGCTCTTAAAAATTATAGCTGATGATTCGCAGAAAGAGCTGGATGATGGATCGAGTCGGGATCAGAGTTGTTGAGGAAAAAGAAAGATCAATTCCCACCCTGGGGCTTTTTTCGTTGGAAGAGATGGAAAGTCGATCGAGGCGACTTTTTGACTCGCATCCATTGAAACAGAGATTAGACTAATCATCATTCAACCAAGAAAAAGATGTATGCCTTTTGACGAGGATGTGTTCTACCTTAGACTCCGACATGAAACCCTCATCAAATGAGTTTAGTATAAGCATTCTGAACCGTGGAAGATGATCAAGTGCAGATTGTGGAGCTGAGGATCACATGATTACACTCTTGTACGGTTGACTTGCAGTGATATGATCTGTTTGTTCTAGTAGGCAGCACGATCGGCATATCGGGTGCAATGAAAACTGGATGCGAGATCTCATGAAAGTGGCCAGCCTGATTTTTTTCTTTTAGCACTTCTTGTCACGAACTAGAGGAAATGGTTTCTCAATGTAACATGCGAGTCCAAAGCGGCTAAAATAAGTCCTGAAGGTTCGTTCATTTTGACCGTGGAGAGCCACCACATGATCACATGAAGGACCCGTAAATGACTCAGAGTCAAGGCCGTTGAGCCACACAAGCCCCTCATCAAAATATAATAGACACCACGTGAATGTCCAGTTGACTTTTTTTAGTCCATACGAGAGAATCTTCAATACACAACCACCGAATAAGTTAGCAGAACCTTACAACCTGTAAGTAATGTGTGGAAGCTTCTCCTAGAATATCACAGGCATAAAGAAGCAGCAAGAAATTGCCCTGAAGAGGACCCAAGAAAGCCACACCCACAGCCCTTCCCGTTTGTCTCCAAAGTCCAAATCAGCAAAAGAGAAGAAAACTTGTAAAAAGGACCAACTGCTCAAAGCTTAGGATCTACTCTCTCTCTCTCTCTCTCTCTCTCTCTCTCTCTCTCTCTCTCTCTATCTGGCAATTCTTGTTCGATGGAGATGAAGTAGTTAGCCATGGATTAGGAGGCGGGGAATAATATTTTCAGAGAAAGACAACTCTTCAATCTACATCAGCCGGTGACCCCTAACAAGTCTTGTTGAAGAAAACACCATCTCACCAAACCTCAATAAAGAAAAAAAACTTAATACATGTAAGCATCTGCTCTATACACAGGATGCTCAATTCAGTCCCTCTATATTTTTCCTCCTCTCCCCGCCTTCGCTATCTCACTATACCACTCGAATTTTTCCCTCTTCAATGCAGCCGCCTCGCCGCAAGACGAAGCTCTTCTCGACCGAGATGGCCGCCATGAAGCACGCAGCGGCGGGAGGTGGCGGAGGAGGCCGGAAGGGCAACAACCTCTCCGTGTTCGTGGTCGTGTTCTCGATATTCCTGTTCGGGGTCTTCATGTACAACGAGGACGTGAAGTCGATCGCCGAATTCCCATTCTCGTGGCCCAAGAATCAGGAAATCCAAGAAGGGTCGGAACCGACCAAGCTTAATTCCGAGAAGGTTGTGGCGGTGAGTGCTCGATCGACAAAACAGGAGGCTCTCGATGATGCAAAATCGACATCACGAAACAAGGAAGAGGAAGAGGAGGAGCAGAAGATTGAAATGGCGGTGATTGAAGAGGAAGAGGAAGACGTAGAATTGCCACCGCAAGAGTGCGACCTCTTCACGGGGCAATGGGTCTATGACAATGTCACGCACCCTCTGTACAAGGAAGACGAGTGCGAGTTCCTCACAGCACAAGTGACCTGCATGAGGAACGGAAGGAAGGACTCCATGTACCAGGGCTGGAGATGGCAACCGAGAGACTGTTCTCTGCCCGAGTGAGTAAACTCTCTCGAAATTTCGATGGTCAATTAGTCGTTCTCGATTCCGAACCCGAGTCCAATTCATGGGCTGTCCTTGCTTTTTTTTGCTTCTTAAGGTTCAAGCCGAGGTTGCTGCTTCAGAAGCTGAGGAACAAGCGGCTTATGTTCGTGGGCGACTCGCTGAACCGAAACCAGTGGGAGTCCATGGTCTGCCTGGCTCAATCCGTCATTCCTCGCGGCAGGAAAAGCCTGAGGAAAACCGGGTCCCGCAACGTCTTCAGAATCGAGGTAATTCCTCTCGATCTCAACACTAACATAAGCCTTTCCCAGTCCTCCCGATCAACCAGGCACTGTTCAAGTTCATTTTTTTCGCTGACAAAGTCATCGCAGAACAAGGTTCTAGACATATTTTCTCAGTTTCTGCCGATGCAGTAAAATGCTTATGTTCCAAAAAGAAGGAATCGTGCGTGGCGATATAAAGAAAAAGTCTTAATCTTTCGACACACGCAAGGGGAGAGAGAAAGAGATGCCGGGTCTCTATCTTTTTCCTTTTCTTGGCTTCGTCATTTTCTTCAAACCGAATGACGGCATTTCTTAGGTGGGGATAATGTTGTTCTATTAATTAAAGAAATAATTTACGAGCCGGTGCAACCATTCCGTGAACATCATCTGTCAAAAAATAAAAAGGTCCGGACGTGCACATTTTTGATGGCAAATTTTACTTTATCCCCACAGATCAAATGATGATGTGGGGGGGCTCTTCATTTTCAAAATTTCTGTTCATTTGTCCGCTGCACGAGGCGTGTAGTCTTCCCTCCGAGATCCTTACACTGTGCCTTCGTGCTCCTGCTTTACGTAAAGTGGTCGGCCGCCTGCTCCTCCTAGTAAAAAGGCACAAGCAACCCTTTTATTAATTACTTATTTTTCCGATCACTAGGTTACACGAAACTTATATATAATCGGAAATTCGAGAATTCTTAAGACTCCTTAACTTTCTGGGTGAGAATCACAGCACAGAATGAACACGAAATTCGGCAGGAAATGGCGGGTTTAGTGCATCGATTCTGCCGAAATTCCAGGGCCAAATTGAAGACCTTTTTCAAAGTGTCGGCCATATTGACCACATTGAGGAGTACTTGAGTAGGTTTAGGAAAGGGTATGCGGGCCAATTCAAGATTGATCTTTTAACTTTGTTGTTGTGCACTTTGATCATTGTCCAGGACTATAACACCACCATCGAGTTCTACTGGGCACCGTTCCTGGTCGAATCGAACTCGGACGACCCGAATATGCACAGCATCTTGAACCGCATCATCATGCCCGAGTCGATAAACAAGCACGGCCGCAACTGGAAGGGCGTGGACTACCTCATCTTCAACACCTACATTTGGTGGATGAACACTTTCTCCATGAAAGTCCTGTACGTACCCAATTCCGTGTTTTGATCCTTTCCTTTTCACCCCTTTTTTCTGTATGCATTGATTCTGACTTTTGCTCGTTCCTGATTGTGTCGGGTTGTCGGTTGTGAAACAAAAACAGTCGGGGGTCATTCGACAAGGGATCGACGGAGTACGACGAAATTGACAGGCCGACTGTGTATGGGAGAGTGCTAAAGACATGGGCTAAGTGGGTGGATCAAAATGTGGATCCTAACCATACCACGGTCTTCTTCAGCAGCATGTCCCCTCTTCATATCAAGTAAGTCTCTTGCACACCAAAATTAAACTTCAATTTTGATATCCATGTCGTTTTGTTGTTCTCTTGCAGCCATTGGTTAGATCCAGTTCCACCCATTTGTTTCCCCTTTTCTAATTATGTCTCTTTGAGGAAATATTAAGCTAAACTATTATGTTGACGCCATTTTGTCACAAAGAGGAGCTTAAAGAAACATCCTTGCTCTTCCAATCATTCAGACAAGCTTGTCTATATTTGGCCTCGATAAACAAGAACCGAAGGAGTGATGCTCTAGTCCTGAAAAAGTTGGTATTCTATAACGGGCCATACGTACCGCCATTGACTGCCTAGAGATTCTTTTAGCATCATCGTCTATTTTTAGCTGGAGTCGGGTAGTATTTGACAAAGCGGCACTTGTTATGGTCGATTCGTTTCTACCAAATCATTGATCATTATTGTTTGCATGGAGGAAATATTTTATTAATTGGTATTTCTGGGGACGTAGGTTTTAGGTGACCAAGTATGATTGAGCTCATTAGAAGTCACAAAATCCAAGAGCCCTAATTAAATGAATCGTACCTCACCAATTTTGTCCTTTCCTTTACCATCTGTACAATTCACATGTCTTAGGTGAGAGCATCTAGAGGTGGTTACTAAGGGGTCCATCACCAGTGAGGACAATTAGAATTTTGTCAATGATTGCTTGCTTTTCAATCCTCGGTGGGTAACCAACCCCTTTTATTGCTTAACTATTACATGTTGCCTTGGATGGTTGGACCATTGTTTATGCCTTCCGTCCTTGATTTTTGGTCCTTTTCAACTACTGATTATTGAAAACGTGCAACAGGAGCTTGGACTGGGACAACCCGGACGGCATCAAATGCGCCAAGGAGACGATGCCGGTGTTGAACACGACGGCCCAGCTGAACGTGGGAACGGATCGGAGGCTGTTCGTCATCGCCGACAACGTGACCCGATCCATGAAATTGCCCGTGCACTTCATGAACATCACGACCCTCTCGGAGTACCGGAAAGACGCGCACACCTCGGTGCACACGATCCGTCAAGGCAAGATGCTGACGCCGGAGCAGCAGGCCGACCCCCAGACCTACGCGGATTGCATCCATTGGTGCCTCCCGGGGTTGCCCGACACATGGAACGAGTTCATCTACACCCGCATTTTGCAACACTCTTGACACTTGACCTTCATTCATACTTCCTTTTCTTTTCTTTTTTCTTTTTTTGGCCAATTCGTGTCGATCCGCGCCTCAGTATTTGTTTGTTTAATTCTGTGTAATTCTTCCTTTTAAATTCCCCTTCAAATCTTGTAGCTTCCCATTGCTCTGTTTCTAGGATTAGATGATCGGCTTTGGCTCTTTGTTCTGCCTGGCGGCTGAGACGGGAGACGAAATGGGTTTCCTCTCTCAGGCCGAAAGGCGAAATTTTCTTAAAAGCCCAACGATTCGGCCATCTCATCTTCCTGCTTAAGGGGTCAACGCTCAATATCTTGTAAAAGAATAAGACAGAAGTACATAATTCTATCTCGCTCCAGTCTTAGCTCTTGCTTCTTTATATTCTTCTAACATGGTGCATCGTCAGAAAAGAGCACAAGAACCATCTGATTTACGTTCCATCTTCATACGACAATTAAGAAAAAATACGGTCTTTTCGTAACCATAGACAGGTTATATACTTCACTGCCGTGAATTTCAATAATACGTTTCATGGAGATCTTTCCCCAACATCGGACACTGAGAGAGCTTTTAGAGAAGATGGGGAATCCAAACCCAATGCATAGGACACATCGACTGTGTAGAAACTACCTGATGGGCACCCGTATTTAACTTCCTAGAGATACAAGGAAACACTACTTTTTCGAGCGAAGCGATCCCTATTTTGATCTAATCAACAAGTCTTGTAATCTGGTTCAATTCGCCTTTCTACTTAGCCAGCTCCTTACAAACAATGTCACGATTTAGTTGTGAAATCATATGTTAGATATATCACTATTGAAGATCAAATTAGCTGAAGTTGATATTACTTGTTGTCAGGTCTAATAGTGTTCTTGCCATATATATAGGGGGCCCTTGCAATCTTCATTTGAGATATATAGAAGATTACATTTTTCTCTCCACCGTCATATTTTGATGTGGTTTATACTCCCCATTGACAAGAAGGTAAGAGGATCCCATTCCTTGGTGAGCGGGCAAGGGTTTAGGGTTGCTCGACCGGGTTAGGGGCATCACTCATGGCCGCCAAAGAGCTTTTACATTTTGAGTTAGTATTTTTTTGATAGTTTGGGTTTGGACTAATGAATAGCTATTATTTGTAATAGAGAGTTGGGATATGTTAATTATAGTGGAATCCTTTACTAGATTTAACCCTAGTTTGATGATGAATTAGAATAAACCTTATGTCTCAATTTTTTTTATCTTATTACATTTACTCTATATTTCTTTGTGTTCGTGCGCTGAGTCTTTTAACACGCCACATGTCTCGTCTCAAAATTGTCCCGCTTCTCTCGCGATCAATATGGCACGTCCGACGGTCAAGGCTTCAACCACCCTGGCGGTGTTAAGCAATAAGTGACATTCTAGCTCCTCCCTGCAATCGGTGACGTTCAAGTCCCTTGCCAGTTGCCACAATGTTATTGCGGCAATAGGAGTTTTCTTTGACAAATAGGCACCGTCGCTTCTTAACCAATTCTCCCTTCCTGGTTTTCGCCAAACGGTCGCTTTAGTGGACTTTGGGCTTTGCAATAGAGGCACAAGCTTTTGAAAGTTGGCCAAACTCCTCGGAAAGCTCTACGCAATCTAATGAGGGAAATGATCCAAAAAATCCTAAATTTATTATATAGAACTAATTCGATCTTAAACCTTTTGACAATTTACTAATTTAATTTTAAACCTTTCAATTGCATCAGTTTTGTCTTAAACATCTTAGCAATTTGTCAAACTAGTCATAAATCTTTTAACGAATTGCCAATTTAGCCATTTCGGCTAATTTTAGCTAGATTTCGGTGATGTGGCGGCTTAGTTAGCTTCAATCGTCTTACGTGGCGTTGCCAACGTTGGCATGGATAATTTTATTTATTTTTTTTGAAAAATATTGATTTCTTTGTTTCTTTTCCTCATCTTTACCAAAAAAAAGAAAAAAAGAAAAGAAAACATAGGGTAAGTGGGCCACTAGCCATCGAGCAAGGGTTAGTGACATCACCGGCCCAAGGCAAGCCCTCATTGATCGCAGGAGAGGGTCTTAGCCCTCACTGGATCAGGCGAGGGCTTGCGAGCTCTCATTATGGCCGATAAGGGCTTCATGAGCCCTCATAGGCCACAATGAGGGTCGTGATGCCCTTGCCTTACTAGATTTGGTGATGGTGCTGCGGCGTGCAGGCCACAACAAGAGCCATGTCCCTCGCCTATCGCCATTGAAGGCTTCGCAGCCCTTGCCTAGGGACCATCAAGGTTACTGGCAAAGGTTGCTACCCTCTTCTAGTGGCCAACAGCCCCATCGAACTTGTTCTTTTTTTTTTTAGGTAAAAAAAGGAAAAAAAAGGAAAAGAAAATTAATAACAAAATTCGGAATATTTTAAAAAATTATCCACATTAATGTTAGTCACATCGCATATGATTGTCAGTGTTGATTGGACCGCCATGTCAACAATATTCGACTACAATTATCCAAGAGGACTATATTGACTATTCGTAAAAAAGTTTAAGACTAAATTTTGTATAATTGAAAGATTTATGATTGAATTGACAAAATTAAGATGTTTAATACTGAATTGATATAATCGAAAGGTTTATGACATATTTAAGATTGAATTTGTATAATTGAAAGATTTATGACTTTTTAGATAATTACCAACACCTAAATACCACTCCACTAAAGCCAGTCTCTAGCCCATTAAAACGCTTCCCATTCCTAGCTCTTTCAAAATGACTAAATCGATACGTCATCTACTTCATATTACTATTGGGGTTTTATGGAACATGTATAGGTGAAATAAACATAAATGTAGTGGAAGCAAAGATAAAATTCTACTATGCATGTATTTCCAAAGGCATTGTTCGTGCGTTTTAATAAAAAATTAGAATATCAAAGAGGGTTATACGGATTAACTCTCGAAGCACGCTTTAAATGATTTGATTCAAACATTCTTCAATTTGAACCCCATAAACATCGGACCTCTAGTTTAGACACACCACCAATGAACCTTGAACGGAAAAACAACTCGTAGATAATCATTACCATGATTGTGCTAGCAATTTCATGGAGATAATCTTATGCACATGGTCAACAGCCATTGCTAACCATGTAATCCTCTCTCTCTCTCTCTTTTCTCTCTCTCTACCCCACTTGCCCTCTCTCTACTCTATATACAATGTCCTTGTGAAGTCAACATTTACTTCCTCTAGAAGCAGTTTTTTAACCTCTCAAAAAAGTTAAGTGATTACTTCCTCCATAAGCTAATCTTTAACCTCTCAAATAAGTTATTGATTTTTGACCAAAAAAAAAAAAAAAAAGTTATTGATTACTTCCTCCAAAAGCTGGGTGAGTGAAAGAATAGCTCTCATGAGGGGGCTATGTTTGATTGAGAGAATTGGTTGTGGTGTGTAATATCCCTAAGCTTATCATTGAGCTGGTAGTAAGACTTGTACTGACACATTAGTACTCTCAAGAGAATTTATTGTTCAAATGAATTTACAAGTCTTACGAGCCATGATTGACACCAAACAATATATCATGGCTATCTAGATAGTGTGAATGCTTTAAAAACATAATGTACTTGTTAGCTTTGGTTACAACGTAATTTAATCCCTCTGTCTAGCTATATCCCAATCGAGCAAAGACCATGAAATATTTGTCAAGTCATCAATTCAATCATATACATAAACCTAATTGACTTACATTTTACACGAGACATAAATAATTCATTCTGCCGAGGATTTCAATGCACTTTCATAATTAGATTGCACAGGACATTAGTATTGTCCCTAGCATGTAACAATAAGACAGGTTCTATATAGCGCACACATGTAACTTCGTATATGAATGAACTATGACCATTAGGTACAGAGACGAATCAATGACCTGTCAATATGCGCACTCATGAACTATAGCCATCCAAAATACAAGTCAACACCCTGCCTTAGGTCCAAGGATTATCTACATAAGACCAGAGCATAAACGATTAGTTATTGACCTTGTTAAAAGCTTCCATGTTGCCAATCGTTCTATGTATGTCACATTCAGTGAACTTGTCCGAAACAAGTATTTATGTTCAAGCTCGGATATAATGATACCCAATGAGAGGTAACTCATCATTCCCTCAGGTATCCAATACTGAATGGTGAAACTTGAGAACACATCGGTCTGAATAGGATCATCAATATCCTCTCAATGATTTATCGATTGGGAAAGATTCAGTATAATTGTAAACCTGTCACATATATTTTTAAATAGGTTTAGTCCTAATTGATCTTGTGGATTCAATCATGGGATAATGAACGAATATTTCTTTGCTATTAAATAATCCATAACATGTAACTATTACATAGTTGCTTTAGGGCATATAGATAACAATTATGTCTTACGCGATTTAGGATACGACATTACTAGGTAATCTTATATTAAGGGTGATCGGTTCTCGGTTTGGTCTGGTTCCAAAGTGGAACTGGGAATTGTGGACTGGACCGTTTGGTCTTAAGACCGGGAACTGGACTGGACCACTAGTTCCGATCCGGTCCAGTCCAATAGAATCGACACTTTCTTTTTTCACTAAAGAATGACCATTCACTAAAGAATGACCATGCTCTAGACCGATCAATCCAATTTGATTCCCGGGTGATCTAATAAAACTACTCGTACATGTTTTCACGTACAAAGTATTCAAACTTCACTTGCGTGAATATCAATGATAGTTTATGAGTTTCACGCTTAATTTTAAGCATAAAAGCCATGAACAATTTGAGTAAAATCTGTGCTTGGTTTAGGTTTTATAGACAATCTCTTTTCTATGCTTTGAATGTTTAGTCGATGTCGGACTCTTTGAGGCTCGAAGTGCCTTGTCGTTTGCAAGTGAGGGGAGTTGATATTGCTAGTATGAGTACCTAGAGGGGGGTGAATAGGTATATAAAGAATTTTTCTCAATCAATTGCACAATACTAGACAGTTGGAGGAAACGATAATCAAAGTAAGGCGAGAGAAGAGAAAATTGAACACAGGTTTATAGTGGTTCGGCTTATATCAAGCCTACGTCCACTCTTCTTTTATTTGCCTATTGGTGGATTCCACTATGAACAAGAGAGAGGTTACAAGCACAGCTTTGCCTTGATTCCACGGTGTAGATGTTCTACCACACCTCCTCAAGATTTCTTACAAATATAGACTCTCTCTTTCGTATACAAGTATTCGCTCAAAGGATTTGTCTAAACAACAAGGAGCTTCAGACTTTGAAATTCTTCTATCGCGCACACCTTGAACAACTAAGACAGTCTTCCTTATATACTCCTTTATGCCATCATACCCGTTGGCACTTACCAAAGGAATTCCTCCAATCTACCCGTTGGACGGAATCAATTAGGAAGATTGTCCAAGCTATTAAAGGAACGTGTTGATAGCCCATCAATCATGTTCGCCCATACAATCGGGATCTCGGTTTCCATAAGCGAGAACCTTCCAATAATATTTAGGCAATCACCGGATCTTCAATTTATCGAGTCAATCTTCGATCAATCAAAGGACTCGTTATGTCTTTTCCAGCCACAAGATCTTCTCCAGTTGATAAGGTTAAATCCTCAACGGAACATCCAGATTCGGATAACCTTTCTACAACGGACAGAGGCGTCAATGAGGATAGACTTTGAGTCTTGAGTCCGCGTGTCAGGAGGTTTTCGACTTTAAAGCGAGTGCAAGCCTTCGACTAGACCGAGAAACGTTTTGTCAACTTCAAAACACTTCAAGAAGATTTCTCCAACAGGAGCAAGAGAGAGAATGTGAGCATGATGAACTCCTAGAGCCTTGTCCCATATCAAGTAGAAGATAAAATTAACAAATAAGTTTTCTAAGAGTTTCCGTGGTCTCTTGGCCACATAAGAGGTTGTTACCTCAATTGCAATAAATTTCATATATAATATTCATATATTATATGTGTTTATATAAATTATATATAAAAAAATTTGGTTTGGTCCGGTCGGTCCGATTGGTTCGGTTTCCACCTTGGGACCGGGAACTGGACCAACCGGCCGTTGATTCCAATATTAGGAACCGGGAACTAGACCGCCGACTGTGGGAACCGCCCAAAACCGGCCGGTCCGGTCCAGTCCCAGTTCGAGCAGTTTCCGTTGCACACCCCTATCTTATATATGATTCTCTACAAATTTGTACATCTTTGTGCATTGCAAAAACTATTGACCTCGCATTTTCATTTTTGATTTGCCAAGCAAATTACTGACTCCTCAATCCTAATGCTTGTACATAATTAACTATTTTGACCCCTTGTTCCAGAGTAGATTAATCCCTGGACTAGCTAGTTCCGGGTGCAAAAGCAACAATTTTTTTTTTGGTATGAAAATTTCACAGATGGCTTACTTGCAATGGGCAAACTACTTTCGAGTGGCTCTCCATGGAATCTCACTTGTGCTCGTTCCCTCTCGCTGGCAAGAACGTTATCGAGGTTGGCTCCGGGGCCAACCATGTTGTCCTCACCAACATTCCGTGCTGATCCTCCTAGGGCCTGAGGAGGAACTTAGAAGCAAATGACGTGAGGGAATGAGCAAAGGTGAGGGAGTCAGGAAGGCCTCACAAGATCGGAGAGAGAGAGACCATCCCCTCTCTATTAGGCGTGATCAGTTCTAGTGTGGGTAGGTTTCAGAGCAAGAACCTGGAACCTACTATGATATAACCGGTTCTCAATTTTTTACCTTAGAACCTATCCTATTTACCTGAAATCAGTTTTGGAACCTATCTTGTTTTTCTAGTTTGGTTCCAAGGTTTACTTGAGAACCTGTTTTATTTTTTTGTTCCTATTTTAGTTTGTTTTTTACAACAAAATCATATGAGGTTATGAGTAACAAAATGATTCAAAGTAAAAGATGAACAACAAATAACCTAATTTGTCAAAAAAATAATAATCCATAAGATGAATACGTAATCACGTACTATTATAAATAATAAAAAGTTCAACTACGTAACTTAAAACGTAAATTATAAAACTCCATTTCCCAATTATCCATAAAAATTCAGGAGAAGAGGAAAAACTAGCGAAGAGTTTTGAGAAAAGACATAACGAATGAGCGTTGAGATTAGAATTTAGGGAAAAAGAAGTTAAGATTTTGGCTTTTTAATTTATAAAACTAATTCAAAAATTAATTCTAAAATAGGGCGGTTCGGTCCGGTTTTTAGATGAGTATTTACTCGGAACTTGTTTCCAGAGTGGTTCTAACAAGAATCGATTTCCGAACTTATTTTTCAGATAATCCAATCTAATTTATGAGTATAACTGATTTGATTGCACACCTCAGTCTTCTACCTTAGCTAATAATGAAGTTACGAATTGGGGAAGAGCAAACGAGAATGCCAACAAGTTCCCCTGACATGTCAAGTCGTGATTCGCTCTTCCTCTCGTGCTTTTTGGCGGGCACTCGTGGGGAGCACTGAACTTACCATCGCGTCTGAAAATTGTTCTTCTTTTTGAGAATAAAAGAGGGGAGAGAATCGAGACACCCAAAAACGCGTCTGAGAGGAAAGGGGTCACCATCGCTGGTGCGGTACCAAAGGAGTGGGAAAACGATAAAGAGAGAGGGAAAGTTAGTGAGATCCACGAGGGACAGAAGGAAAAGGAGAGGAAAGCAGAAGAAAAAGAGGGGACACCGCTTTTGACTAAATGAAAAGTAGGCGAATAACGCCAAAAGGGGTGGGCCGTGGTAGGGCGTGATGAAAATACTATAATTAAAGAGTGTCCTAGGCAAAATGACTGAGCGCAATTTTTCCCGTACGCACTTCACAAGCATGAATTGAAACTCTCTCTCCCCTCTTCTCTCTGCGGTTCACTCACGGACAACGGCTCTCTGCCCGAGTTCAAGAAAAGCTTTTCTGCAGAAACGACGTGGAAACCAGGAGACCCTTTGGAATCTTTCGGCTCGTGAGTTGAAAAGCACCCGCCCCCCCGCCTCCTGCTTCTTCTGATATCCGTTTCCTTCTGAGTTTCTCATTATCTTTCTCCGCACGAGAGGCCCACGAGAGAGCGGCGGAGGCATTTGGATGAGCACCCGAGGAGCAGAGCGGAGCGGAGCTTTTTGGGAGAGGCCGGCGGTTTGCTTCCCCACAACTCCTCCTCGAATTTGATTTAGGTTTTGCTTCTGGACCGGTTCCCGTCACGCGAGACCGGACTAGATAGATATTGAACCGGACCGATTTCCATCGGGAACCACCCAGAACCGGACAGTTCGACCCCGAGACCGGTGCTCGGCCATATGTGAGTTTTATTTATTCTTTTGTCATTGCTTCTGCATTAACTACAAAGCGCGTGGTGTCAGCCAACTACTAAATTATATCTAGCTTGACGAGTTTGACTGATTCGTGTTTGCCAACTGCGTTTCCGTATAACCTAGGAGGCATCTTGGTTTGCTCCGCCGTCAGGCTTGAAAGGAGAAAAAAAAAAACTAGGGGCAGAATCAGAGTCAAGAAGACATGCATCTTCCCATTAAGAAACGCAGAATCAGTGTGGCTGATAGTTCGTGGACTGAGCTGACACAAACTCATTCCGGTGGATTTAGTTCACCTCCAACAGAAACTACGAATGATGTACCTAGTTTGCCGATTGGAAACTGTTACGAGGTGTTCTTGAGCTTTGAAGGTCTAGATACTCGAAAAGGATTTGCCGATCAGCTCTACACCGGGCTCGTTGATGCCGGAATTCATGCTTTCAGAGCCGATAACATGCTCCGCCAAGGTGAGGAGCTCGGCCCAGATCTTTTGGCAGCCATAAAAAATAGTAAGATCCTGATCCCCATTCTCTCCGAGAATTACGGTTCGAGCACATGGTGCCTTGATGAGCTGGTTCAAATGATGGAGTGCAAGAATAATGGCATGGAGCACACAGTGTTGCCTGTATTCTATAAAGTGGAGCCGGCTCATGTGAAACATCAAATCGGGAGTTTTGGAGATGTATTCCATACGCTTGAGAGGCGTTTCGATCCAGTGATTTTAGAGAAATGGAAACAAGCACTCATTGAAGTTAGTTCCTTCAAAGGACCCGAAGTCAACGGGTAAAATTTCTTACCGAAACATTCTCTACCTTCTTTTAACTGGTTGTTTTGATTCCTAACTGCTTCTTCTTCTTTTTATATCTTTCAAATGGAAAAAAATAGTATGATTCTGCTATGAATGAATTCTGAAGTTAATTCTTTTTTCCAGAATTAACCAATCTAATTATAGATTTGATTGTTAATTATCCCATTCAAGATTTTCTGAATGAACTTTTATATCCGAAGATTCCTTTTTTCATGTTTATAGTATAAGCTTCCTTAATCTTCATTACAATTTTTTTTACATCACAGATTTATATGTGATTAAGAGTACAGTTAAGTGGTGTTTCCTATTCAAAGTTCTTTACAGTTAACATCATATACCGTGCATGTTATTGTCGAAGCCGTAATTCTTTATCTTCCCAAGTCACATTCATTATGGCCTATTTGGTTCAGCTTTGGGAATGGGCATTGGGAGTCCCTTGGCCAAATGTAAATGCGTTTGGTTCGATTTTTTGGGCAACTTTGGCAAGATGCAATTGCATCTCCAAATGACTCTAAGAGCCCTTAGTTCAAAGTAGGTCCGAAAGTCCTTTGGGAACTTGCATTTTCAGAATGCAAGTTCCAATTACTGTTCACTTCGTGGTTACTCTTCATCTGCGAGGAAAACCACCGCACAGAGGCCGACGACCACCGGCCTAGGGGTTGCTCGCGTCGGCGACGTGCTGGCGACCGCCGCCTAAGGGTCGCCCAACCTTGGCAACCGTCGCCGAACCTCAGGCGACGTTTGGGTCGCACGACTCAGGCAACTGGTGGCCTGAATCGCGCGACCCAGCGGCGTGTCGGAGGTTGGGTGACCTCGGCGATGGTCACTGTGGTCGAGTGACCATCCGGGGGCCGAGATCGGCCATTCGACCACCAGATCGCGGCGGTTCGGTGGGCAAAAAAAAAAAAAAATACAAATATTTTTTTTTTTTTTTAATTTAATAAAAGTTATTTACAAATGCAAATTTTACTAAACGGTATTTTGGCCAAAATTATATCTCAATGCAAATTTTACTAAACGATATTTACATTTCGGAAAATCCCATTTATCCAAAGGTATTTGCATTTTTGTAAATGCATTTCCCAAAAGCTGAACCAAATGGGCCCTATATCTTTAATGTAGTTAAGTAGTAGCTATTAAAATTTCGTAAAAAAAAAAAAAAAAAAAAATCCTTTTGTTATATATGGTGATGATATATATATATTTTGGTCGGTTCTACTTACATGCCTACTCTACACTTACTCGACTTTTGCCCGCCTCTTGTAGGGGCGTGGGAGTCGAAAACCCACTCCCGCCTGTATCTTTAATGTCATTAAGTAGTAGCTATTAAAATTTTGTAAAAAAAAAAAAAAAAAAAAAATCCTTTTATTATATATGGTGATGGATATATATATATATATATTTTTTTTTTGTCACCCTACTCTATGCCTACTCTACACTCACTCTCAGACTTTTGCTCTGTCTCTTACAGGGCGTGGGAGTCGAAACCCACTCTTGAAACTTACTCGTCCCCACCCCATCTCCCCCCTTCCATGTTGGAAGGGTGGCCATTGGGGCGAATCCCAGTGGTTTATGGTGATGGTATATATATACAACGGAAATGGATCATCTTTATTAGGTGTTTTTTAAACAATTTTCAATGCATTTTTATGTCTTCTACACAATTTCTATTTTGTGCACTTGCATAATTCAAAGCAATTATCTTATTTTGGGGTAAAATTATTCTTCTACTTTCAATAATTGTCAGAATAATTAAAATTAGGATGATCGGTTTTCGATCCGGTCCATAACCTAGGAATTGGAAATGAGATTGGGAGGACCGGTTCCCAATTTTTGAGATCAGAAATCGTACCAGACAGTCTTGGGATCGGGAACTAGACTGGACCGCCGATCCCATGGAATTGATCACTTAACGAAAAAAATCTAAAAATTTAGAAAATACTAAAAGTTATTATTTTAAGGTTTATTGCTATATTTAAGAAATCAATAAATATATTTAAAAAAAAAAAAAGAAGAGTGTGTCCAATCTATCGATTTAGTCCAGTTCGAATACCCCCGGCTGGACTGTAACGGACCGAAAATCGCCAGTTCCATTTTTATGGAACTGGGAACCGGACCAATGCCAGGGATTGGACCAAACTGGCCAATCCAGTCCAATTCAGGCAGTTCTTGATTTGGGCGGTCCGACATGCTCACCCCTAATTAAAATAATGAAAAATAGATACTTAAAAGAAAATAAAGTACAACCTTTTATCCTCCCTTGACGCGTTGAAAATTGGTAAGAACACGAATCAGAATGATACTAAATTCACAGCACAAGTGGAAACTTGCAAGCATGTAAAATTGCACAAATAAGGTGAAATCCCCTTAATTGCATTCTGATAGTTCACATTATAGCACTCTAAAGTATTCGGGTAGTTCACAGTATAGCACTCTGAACGACTTCCTAGATTGGCGTTATAGGACCTAAGTTCCTTTTGCGTCAAAAGTTACGACCCGTTTATCGATTGATGGTTGAACTTTCATATTGGGCTGGCTTATTGTATTTTTTCTCATTCAGATGCTCTAGAAATTTTTCGAAGACACGCCCATGTCATCCCTAATGTCTTTAATAAAAAGCACTTTTAATGAGCGACACCCTCAAGTTTCTTCTAGCTCAGTAAATTATGTTAAGAGTAATGATAAAATGGGGCTCGCTATGTGAAGCGACCATCAGCATTTCCCATTTCGGTCTCAGCAAATAAAAAATATATATGGAGGTGTGGCAAAAACGATTCTCAAAGTTTTTCTATTTAACCCTAGATATATTTATTTCGTTCTTCTCATTAGATAAACTATGTAAGATTATTGTTGCTGCCTATATGAAATCTTCTCACATATGCCAGGTATGAAGAAAAGTTGGTGAAATCAATTATTCAGAAAGTGTTGGGAGAGCTGAAGAAAAAGTTTGAGTTGGTTATTCCTGAGTATTTGGTCGGAATTGATAGTCATGTGGAGAAGGTTATGAAATTTGTGGATAATAATTCTCGTGCCACCCTATTTATCGGCATCCATGGAATAGGAGGCATTGGTAAGACGGCTTTTGCTAAAACCATCTACACCAAGCTCTCAAATCAATTTGAGTATTGTAGCTTCATTCCTGATGTTAGGGAATCTTGTAAGCATATTGGTCTTGCTTACTTGCAAAATCAATTAATTTTTGATATATTGAAGCAAAAAAATCAAGTTGATAATAAGGACGAAGGGATTAATTTCATCTCATCCAACTTTGGAACTAAGAAAGTCCTTATTCTTATTGATGACGTGGATGATTATGATCAGTTGAAGGCTTTGGTTGGAAATCAAAATTGGTTTTCTTCAGGAAGTAGGATCATTATAACCACCAGAAACAAGAATATTCTTGTCAATGTTGGGGTAGACTACAACCATGAACATCAAGAAATGGATAAGGATAAATCTTTGATTTTGTTTAGTAGGCATGCATTTCGACAAGACTCTCCTCCAAGTGAATTTAACGACCTTACTCATGAAGTTGTATCCACCATTGGAGGGTTGCCCTTATCTCTCGAGGTTTTAGGTTCATTTTTGTGTGGAAAAGAGCCAACACTATGGAAAAGTACAATAAACAAGTTAAGAAAGGTCCCTCGTGAGAAAGTACAAGAAAAGTTAAGGATAACTTATGAAGCTTTAGAGCATGAACAGAAACAAATATTTTTAGATATTGCTTGTTTTCTCAATGGCATTGATTGGAGAATTGCATCCTACATGTGGGATGCCTGTGAGGAGGAAATTGAAGTATTGAGATTTTTGTCATTGATAAAAGTAGGAGATAATCACGAGCTCCTAATGCATGACCACTTGAGAAATCTGGGTAGGGAAATTGTTCGTGAGGAAAACAAAGAGGAGCCTCAGTATCGTAGCAGGTTGTGGGACTCGAAGGATGTCTTGAAAATACTAAGGGGAAATAAGGTAACAATTTCTCTTCTTTTGCTGCCTTAGTTCATGTTCAAATGTTAGAATGATGTTGGCCTCTACTCAATGCTTGCTCAGAGAGCCTTTTTATATAATTGCCCTCGTGTTATTTCATTGATGTGATTTGAAAGTAGAAAGTTGCTCTCTCTTGAATTGCAGCTAATCTAAACTTTTTTTAAACGTGTGCAATTCTCTTTTTTTTTTTTTTTTTTTTTTTTTTTGTGGCTAAAAATCTAATTTCACAATATAAGTATAAAGTGTAAGTAAACAAATTTTTCATTACAAAGTTATCTTAAAAAGTGAGGTTCCTTCAAATTTATTAGGTACTTAATTGGGATACTCTATAGTATAGAGTCTATACTTTGAAAAGTCCCGAATTTCCCTAATTGACGTCCTTGACACATGCAATAAATAGCTTGACTATGCTACTGTAAACCATAACTACTTTGAATATATAAATCATAGAATTCTAATCTCTAGGTTGTAGAATTAATATAATAGGAGTACCCATGCCCCCATTTCTCATAAAACTTAAATCATTAGACCATAATTGAGAATGGAAGGGATACTTATTTTATGTGTTATTATGTTAGGAATTCCTTTTACCAAAATCCACTTCATAGAACAGGAAGATATATAGATATACATAAGATTAAACGCATTCCATGCAATGACCATTCAAAAGAGAAATGTCTTATTTTTTCACAGAGATAAATACTCTAAAATTCTATTTTGTATATAATTAAGTATGTGATTGTATTGTATTCGTGAAGTTAATCATAATTTTGACTCTTTTACTTTGAATCCATCATTTGGTTCGACTCATAGCCGTTACTCAAAAGACTACCACTTATTAGCATTTTCAACGTGCAGCCTAATTATAATCTCAAGAGCCAATTCATACATTAACAAGTTCAAATCCAATGTCTATATATTATGTCTTTCGTATTACATCGTGAAATATACTAAACTAAACCTAAACAAAAATGAATATGCTGTAAATTCTATATCTTAGTAAATTAGTATAGCTAACTTTTACTGCTAAAAAGGTACATTATTTGATGTAATATTTTCACTTTGTTAGCTGGGTTGATTTTGCTTCTTCGTTCATAGTACTGTCATAAGTCAAAATCGAAGTGTTTTTCATAAAACTGACACTCGATCTTCTTTTAAGCTTAATCCTTCATTTAATCAAAATATCTAAAATATATGTTATCTAAAAATACGTTCAACTTCGGTAAAGAAAACGCCTGTGAAGTGCGAAGCCTGGAGAAGAGCACTAGGACGACTTAAAAAATAAACCAGAAATGAAAGACGTTTAAAGCATAATTGAAACACATTCATAAGTCACTCCATGGATATTACTGAGTATACAGCCAAATAAAAAAAGCACAAACTGTTGCACCTAGGACCAAAAGTATACAGCCAGATATTTTTTTTTTTTGTCAGTCCTACTTTATTCCTACTCTATACTCACTCTTAGACTTTTGCCCTGCCTTTTGCAGGGTGTGGGAGTCGAAACCCACTCCTGAAACTTACACGTCCCCACCCCATACCCCCTGAGAAAGTGGGGATTTGAACCCCTCACCTCCCCCTTCCATGTTGGAAGGGTGGCGAGCGCGAATTCCAGGTGGTTACAAGATATTGAAAGCACAACCTTTTGCACATGAGACAAAAATTAAAAAAAATAACTCAAAATTACAAAAAAGAAGGGAAAAATTCTAAATAAGGATATGAAGTGCCATTATTTTATTAAAGAATGGCTTAAAGTAGACATTATTTCAAATAAGAATTCGAAGTGCCCTCATTTTCTCAAATAAATGCGTGAGGTGAATATTGTCTTAAATAAGAGTCTAAAGTGGCCATATCAGTCTCAAAGAATGACCTAAACTCACTTTTGGTGAAGGGCAATCATATTTTTATTTTATTTTATTTTTTCCTTTTTTCTTTCTATTTCTTTTTTTTTTTCCCAAAAACAAACTATTTTGTTTTTTAAAAGGAACACACATGGGAGGGGAGCCTCCCGCATGTATTTTCCATTTTAAAGATTTTCCTTTTTAGATTTTTAATCTAATTTAATTTTAATTTATATTTATATTGTGTTTTGATGAAAATTTTGTTGATCAGTTAGAATTTTTTGCCAATAGGCGAGCCAGCGAGGTTAAGGCCTTGTTTGAAACAATCATAATAACTTCAAACCCTTTTTTGAGACTGATATGACCATTTTATGCCTTTATTTAAAATAAGGTCTACTTCACATCCTTACTTAAGAAAATGAGGGTACTTCATATCCTTATTTGAAATTTTCTCTAAAAAAGACTGGTCTTTTGCATGTTGGGTGAAAATAGGACAACTTCTGAATCTTGTAAGAGAGAAGCTCTTCCACCAAAAAAAAACAGGGAAAGCTCAGTCTTTTAGTTGCGAGACCAAAATGACACCCCTTATAATTTTTGCCTATTCTCACGCCAAATCACCGCACATCATCCTAGCTACATGGCTCATTGTGCTGACACGCACGACGAACCTCGTTCACCATGATCGTAAATAATTTTTTTTTTTTTTTTTTTTTTTTGCCGCATGCTAAAAATTTGATAACAAAGACCATACCTAATTTGTTGATATAGATTATAACTAAAAAAAAAATGACGTAGATGTTTGTGTCGGTTGACGTGGCTCACCGTGCATATTACCACAGAGTGTCATGTAGGGTATCGGTGACAATTTAATGATGATAATGGACAATTTATTTTACGCTTAAAAGGTTGAGCTTTTTTTGGGTACATTCGGAAGGTTGTTATTTTTGTCCTGGATGTGAAAGTTTAGGCTTGTTTTGGAACATTTAAAAGATTGTGTTACTTTTGTCCCAACTACAAAAGGTCGGGCTTGGGATTTGGCCATGAATGTACTCAATCTCTATGGATTGATCATTGAAGATTAAAAAAAGAAATTACACGATTGAATACCAAGAATTTTGATGACAGACAGGATTTCTAGGTACTTGGAGAGGGAATTATGTCAGGAAAATGACTTATAATTTCTCTTGAGGTTGTATCCATTTCTATAATTACTCTACCCTTGGATTCCTTTTAGGTCTTGAGATCTAATTCCTTCTCCACTAATTTTGTGATTTTCCTCTGAGTATCCATGGAATCATATACAACATTGTGAAGCACCATAAGAAGTTTTCTGGTTCGGAGAAACTAACATGGATTTGGAAATACATGAATTTTCTATATTAGTTCTTCTTACGCATAAGTGAATCTTCTTGGTGAAAGCTTGCTGCACATTTGGTTCACAAGAATAACTATCATATTTCTAATCCATTCTGATAAAGTAACTGTGCGTTCATTCGATTAAAAAATAGATTAGAATTAGGTATCCTCTCAAAATATAGCTATTCCTAGGGGCCAAGGAATAGCTATTTTTTGTCGCCAAGAATAGCTTCAATTTTCATAATTCAGAAGTTACTTTCAAATTTTACTAATTAATTAAATTTAAGTCAAATCAAAGTTATTCAATAAGACTGTTTATAATATTTATTATACTTTCATATTTCAATTGATTATAATTGTGATTGATTTATAATATGTCAAGTTGTAATCTATAAGTAAATTATATTTTATGCTAAAATAATAAGTTATAGAGTGCATAAATATAATTAATAGAACTATCTTAGTTACTTATAATTACAAAAGAAATTAATAATATTTTGAGTTACTGTTAATAAAATAATAATCGCATAGGATATTAATATTAACTACTATCACAAGTTTATTTTCTTATAGAGTTTTTTCTCCAATGGAAAAAACAAAATGAGTATTTTTTTTAATATCATAAGTAGCACGGTCAAGTAATTTACATGAGATTTTATACATAAGATAAAACGGAAAAGAAAAGAAGGACTTCATAAGGTTCGATTTTCTTTATTTAAGACAAGTTTGTTTTTCCCAATTGTCAAAATTATTACAATAACCATGTCTCCATGTGATTTAGTTCATTTGGATATCTAATATGAAAATTACAGCTAGAGAAAATATATTTATATTTAAATTGATCGAATTAACTTGATTTTGCACATTGTAATTTAATTAGTTCCGGTGCATAATATGTGCGTCCTAACTAGCATATTAATGAAGACGCATTACAAGAAGGAAGAGGATATACAATTTGCAAAGTTTTGCCTAAAAGTACGTTTACAATATGTATAAGAAACAATAAACCATTATATACAATGCAAGAAAACCAAAAGAAAGGGCACATCATACTTCTTTCTAAGATCCAAGTACTTATGGCCGTAAAGTTGACATCCTTCACTTCCTTAGCCTTTATAAATACTGTTTATTGGCCAAAAAAGAAAATCACATTTTCACTTTGAAAGTCTCTTAAAGACATCGATGCATTTCAATACTGATATGAACAAATGATATTAGATTACTTGAGGTGGATATAAATTGTAATAATGAAAATTGATTCTTATTTATAGGGAACGGCAAAGATAAAAGCTATTTATCTTAGCAAAGGCAGCAATATCCACACAGACAAACAATTCAAGAATTTAATGAGTCTAAGGTTCCTTCATGTGAGTGGGGCGCATTTTAGAGGAGATTTTAAGAACTCAATTGAGGAGTTAAGATGGCTTCGATGGTGGAATTGTCCCTTGAACTTTGAAGCAAAAAATTTTCATGCAAAGGAATTACTTGCACTTGATTTATCTGCAAGTGGGATTTCAAATGAATGGCGAGGATGGAGTTCCATCATGGTAAGATGGAAGTCAAGCTTTGTTTTTTTCTTTGGCTTTCTGTTTGATCCTAATCACTTCAAGCTAATCCTTAGATACTTCTTATATTTTCTACCAGATGGCAAAGAAGCTAAAATATCTTGACCTTACAGATTGTCAATATTTAGAAGGAACTTTCTTCCTCTCGGCTTTTAAGAATTTAGAAGTATTGATCCTCCGAGGTTGTCGGAAACTGGAGCAGATTGACTCTTCAGTTGGAGAGATGAAGGGTCTGGTACGCTTGGACTTGACGGGATGTTGGAGCCTCAAGGAGCTGCCAACAGAAGCAGATAAATTAGAAGCGCTGGAACAACTCCTTCTAAAAGATTGTCGAAACCTTTCCGTAGTACCAGCCAGCATAGGTGCTTTGCAGAATCTAGAAATTCTGAATATTAGTGGCACACGGATAAAAGAATTACCCGATGGTATTAGCAGACTGAGAAAGCTCCGACATTTGGATGCTTCATGGTGCACAAAACCAGAAGGGAAAATGTTAGAATGCATCCATAATCTTTCCTATGATCAATTCTTTCTTTCTCATAGTAAGGAGGAGTTCCCATGGCTGCTTGAGCTTGTATCGCTGCCGGAGCTTCCTTCTAGCTTAACATATTTGAGTGTCACCTGTCAAAATCGCAGATTGCCTTCACTTTCCCACCTAACCCATCTCAAGGAACTGCATCTTCTTGATTGCAAATTTCTCGAGTGCATCATGGAGCATCCATCAACGCTATTGGAGCCTTCAGAATGCTCCCAGATGGATGTTGAAAATTCAGAATTACACAATCCCCTAAACACTCCCTTCAAGCTGGAAATCTTGGTAATCAGTGGCTGTAAGTCCATGGAAACACTGGATGTTTCAAAATTTAATCATCTGAGGACATTATTTGCCCATGATTGCAATGATATACTTGAAGTTTGGGGTCTTGACAAATTAAAATATTTGGAAAGCTTGACCATCGTAAGCTGCGATTTGATTGAAAGGCTGGATCTTCCTAAATCCGAGGGCATGAAGAAATTATATGTTGAAAATTGCAAAAACTTGGTGGAAGTTCAAGGTCTTAATAGGTTGGAGTTCTTGCAAGAGTTGCTTATCTCCCGGTGTGCTTCAATTGAAAGGCTGGATCTTCCAAAATCCAGGGGCATGAAGAAATTATGTGTTCGTTCTTGCGAAAAGTTAGTTGAAATTCAAGGGGTGGAGTTCTTGAAAGAGCTACACATCTATCATTGTGCTTCAATTGAAATGCTTGATCTTTCAAAGTTTGAGGGTCTAAGGATACTTCATGTTGGATGGTGCGAAAAATTAGTTAAAATTCAAAACCTCAATAGGTTGAAGTTTTTGGAAGTGCTGAGTATCTTTAGGTGCGCTTCAATTGAAAGGCTGGATCTTCTAAAGTCCGAGGGCATTAAGAAAATAGATGTTGATGGATGCATAAAATTAGTCAAAATTGAAGGCCTCAATGGGTTGGAGTTCTTGGAAGAGCTAGATATCTCTAGGTGTGCTTTAATTGAAAGGCTGGATCTTACGAAATTCAAGAGTTTGAAGAAATTATGTGCTGAATGGTGCAAAAAGTTAGTCGAAATTCAAGGTCTCGATAGTTTGGAGTTCTTGGAAGAGCTAAGAATCTATGGGTATGCATCAATTGAAAGGCTAGACCTTTCAAAATCCAAAGGTCTAAAGATATTATTTGCTAAATGCTGCGAAAAGTTAGTCGAAATTCAAGGCCTTGATAGGTTAGAGTTCTTGAAAGTGCTAAACATCTCTGGTAGCACTTCAATTGAAGGGTTGAACCTTTTAAAATCTGAGGGTTTGGAGATATTAGATGCTAACAATTGCAAAAGCTTAGCTGAAATTCAAGGTCTCTCTATGTTGAAGTTTTTGGAAGAGTTGAGTATCTCTAATTGCGCATCAATCAAAAGGCTAAATCTTTCAAAATCTGAGGGCCTAAAGAAATTATATGCTGGATGTTGTGAAAAATTAGTTGAAATTCAAGGCCTTGATAGGATGGAGTTTTTGAAAGTGCTGATTGTCTCCGGGTGCACCTCAATTGAAAGATTGAAACTTGCAAAATCCAAGCGTTTGGAGATCTTAGATGCTGAAAATTGCAATAACTTGGTTGA
Organism: Eucalyptus grandis; assembly: GCF_016545825.1. Classification (NCBI taxonomy): domain Eukaryota; kingdom Viridiplantae; phylum Streptophyta; class Magnoliopsida; order Myrtales; family Myrtaceae; genus Eucalyptus; species Eucalyptus grandis. Next base: position 2,410,694 of record NC_052621.1, on the reverse strand, counting down.
AATTCAAGGCCTTGATAGGTTGGAGTTCTTGGAAGAGTTGAATATCTCTGGATGTGCTTCAATTGAAAGGTTGGACCTTTCCAAATCCGAGGGCCTGAAGATAGTATACGCTCAAAATTGCAAGAACTTAGTCGAAATTCAAGGCCTAGATAGGTTGGAGTTCTTGGAAGAACTAAATATCTCTGGGTGCGCTTCAATTAGAAGGCTGGACCTTTCAAAATCCAAGGGTTTGGAGATATTAGATGCTCAAAATTGCAAAAACTTAGTCAAAATTCTAGGCCACAATAATTTGGATTTCTTAAAAGAGCTAAATATCTCTGAGTGCGTTTCAATTGAAAAGCTAGAAGTTTCAGAATCCGAGGGTCCGAAGATATTAGATGCTCAAAATTGCAAAAACCTAGTTGAAACTCAAGGTCTCAATAGGTTGGAGTCTTTGGATCTAAATATCCCTTGGTGCCCTTCCTTTGGAGGGGCCCTAGAGATTCCCATCGCGCACAACTATTATTGACTGAGGATTGCAAGCCCTTAGCTAAATTCCCTTACTTGTCAAATTTTCATTATTTATGGAAATTATTCCTCTCAAATTGTCATTTGAGGAGTCAACATCTCTAGAACAAATTGCTATCTCAAAATGATCCTCAATTGAGATTTTACCTGATATATCATCAGGTACCAAGTCGATCAGTGTAGTTGGGCAAAATTGCAAGAATCTGACTAAGCTTTGAGGGCTAGGGAAGTTGGAGCAACTAGTGGAATTGAACATTTCCAAATGCAAATCACTCAAAACAATACGGGAATCATTTGGAACGGGACTTTATCAAAGTTACGAGAAAAAGCTATTTGACTCAATCATAGATGAATAGAATTTGGAGAAGACGACGGGGATGAGTCAAAAGAGTTGAGACAACACACATTTCCCAACACAAGTGCATACAGAAGGTAAGCTACCTTTTCTCTTACGAGATATATTGCCAGATTTTCATTTGTATTGCATGTTTGCAATTTCTTTTGGTTCCGTTTGTTTCGTAAAAAATGAATGATTTGAAAAGTATATTCCTGAGCATGATTACTTGTATCGCTTACGAAAATAAATGAAATCATTCATGAAAATATATAGACATAAATTTTGCTGATGATAAAATCATATTTCATTGACTAATTATTGTAAACACTAAAAGTGATCATTTTTTGGAAAATATTTTTCAAATTATTCATTTTCCACAAAACGCAGAGGCTAAGATTTATTACCTTTTCATTTGTATTTCCTGCTGGCAGTGTTATTGTTATCTTACTTAAATTCAAGGAATCCGGGGCATATTCATGGAAGTTTATGTGTGCTTGTGCAAAATGTCTCTATTCATCATGTCGGTAATAAAAATAGATCAAAAGGCCTTCTGAGTGCATCATTTGTCATTAGTCTCCGGGTAAGATTCTTCATCTTATGTGGAAAAATAAAGATTCTCGCGTTTGATTGATTCTGGAATGCTGGAATTACTTAATAAAAATTGATGTATATGGGCATTTGAGGTTAATTGTTTGGGTAGAAAAATGCTAAATGAAGGACCTATTTGGAGGTCCTTTTGATGTGAGGTTTTAGTTTGCTTTGTGCTCACCATGCATGACTGCATGTTTGTAAGGTATGCTTAAGAATGAATTTAAGGTGCAAAAGGAACACGTTGAAAGGGCCTCCCTTAATATGCATATGCTAACTGACTTGGGACCATTTTGTTCGTACCACACATTTTATGTCACAGTATTGTCTGCATTTTACGGTAATCACATTGGTTGAGAAACATAAATGCAAGAACTGACTCGTCTCATATTGGTGTGGTTGTGAATAAACTGGGAAATGAGCCAGAAGCAGAACCATCGCGAATTACTTGGATCAATCGAGAAAATTGCAACTTGAATTTTGCTGACTATCCATGTTCATTTGCTTTGAATCCGGGATATACCTAATCTTGCAAGGCGAAATAGATTATCCCAAAGAATACTTCTTAATGTTTGTAGAGTTAGTAATGTCATCAGTCATTCATTTGAAATTTTGAGTCAAGCAAATAATCAAGATGGAGATATGAACAAGAATGTGTTTTGAAATAATCGACAGCTTTGTGAAATAATCCCTTATGTTATGCGTAAGCTCTTATTGGTGCATTTATCTACTGAAAAGAAAAACACAGGAAGCATTTCCATAAGTTTCCTGAGGAAATTTTCCTCTATCGACATGCCATTTGAAAATTGTCTTGCATTAATTCTGGTATATGAATAACACATATAACAACACATATGCATTCATAAGGAAAAGAATCATACTATATCCCCCAAAAGCAACTTAAGGTGAATTTGCAATATCCCCCAATAACACATTTGGATTGAAAGAGTTCAAAAACAAAATTAAAATTGAGTTTGACTAACTACGATCTGTAAATTTTGGGGTATTAGTAGTAATCTCCTGATGTTAGTTGTTAGATTGATTTCGTTTATTTCACTGGCAGGATTTGGTTATTATTCCGCTGGTTGTGATGTAAATGCTGAAATATCCAAAAGAGCCTTCAAAAGGCACTTCTAAAAGGAAACAGAGTCATCAAAGGATCAGGTGCTCGATGTTTCTTGCGAAAATGCTGACAATGCATCATTGGAACGGTATAGGATGTTCAGCTATTGTCATCCCACATTGCCCTAGTTACGTTCAACAGAAGCATTGCAGAGCCGATATTATTCATTAAGTTCGAGGTTTCTGAAATACTGAAAAGTCTAGCCAATTAGTTTGACATGGTGCCGAATAATGTGGAGGATTGTGTTTCGATTTGGTATCATAATTGGCACCTGCATGGAGGTCTTTGGAAGTCTTTATTCGAGGAGAGTTGTTTGCAATTCAGGTTTGGATCTTCATGCCAAAGTTGAAGTTATTTGTTGCTAGCCTGCTAAACTTTGTTGGGTTAAAAAGGTTCTTACTTTTACTTCTGTCACAGTTGGCTTGCTGCAGTGGGCAGTCTCAGAATCAAAGTTTTGTGAGGTGAGATCTTATTGCAGTTGGTATTGCTGTTAGAACGATAGAGGTAGTTGTTGAAACCCAATATGAAAAAGTTTGTGGTGTGAAGGACAAGCTTACTAGAGTCTAGTGACATGCATTTGAGATTGGGCTCTATTTGGAATATCGAAGCTCGATTGATGTTGCTTTAGCTTGCAACGAAGGATCAGCTCTCATGACGTGATTTCGGGATCCAATCGACAAAACTTATTTTTCAAAAGCAAATGCCTAATAATTTGTAATGTCCCTTATCATTAATTGGAGCAGTCTTCATGTCGTCAGATTGCTTGTCTTCCTAGTTCTAGTCTGATCAGTTTAGTTCGGTGCACTTCCTGTTCTTAGACATTTCTTGGCTTGTCTTGATTCAACGAATTGGCCATGTTTTTTCCTCCTCCTTTTTCCCTTGAAATGTTATTTGTTGAAATTCTGTTAAAGCTTGCATGGTATCGAATTGGATACTTAGTGTACTAACAGTAGCAGGTTTAAAATATTAGTCCACTCATTTGGCGTCAGATAATCATGTGCACCATTTCAGCAGAATGGTAGCACTTAAAGGAGTGAATGCACTTAACGAGAGGATATGGAATGGATAACTAAATTTGATAAACATTTCAAATTTATACGGTGTGTCATAGATTCTTTAAATGCGTTTTCTGCATATTATTTCTTCCACTGTGCGCAAGGGATAAACATCTGTCATGGAGAGTGATCGCCTAACTGCAAAATCAGTTTCAACCAATTTGATTTTGAGAGCTTGAATTGATAACGAAGGTGTCTCGGTTCGGTAAAAAGTAGACTCAACACTTGGGTACTGCTACTGATGCCCACTCTGTCCTGCACCTGTCCAGTTATGATGTTGAACTAGTAGTCCAGTCCAAACTCTTTGGAAATCTTTTCTATTGCCGCGTCTCTACTATAGTACTTCACCATCTGTGAAGCTTGTGCTATGCACGGGAACTGAAGTATCAATTGCAGTTTTTGAGAAACAACTCCTGCTCTCGCGGGGAATGGGACTTTGAGTGTTATTCCATGCTCTCATGCAATCTGTCATTCTATTCAAAGGGGAGACAAAGTCTTCTCCCACTGGTACAGGAAGGATATCTTCTTAAAGGCATACAACCACCATTTGGAAGTAATGAATGGTTATAAACTTTGGCCTTCGATGGAGAACCTTTGGTGGCGCCAAAGGATAAGAAAGGAAGGAGAATCTAAAAATGGATTCAAAGTGTCAAGACAAGGCATAAAAATCATATGCCGTTTGTGATGCAAGCGAGGCCACAACTCAGGAAATTTTCCATCGAAACAAAAGAAAGAGGTAAGGTTTACTCATTCTGTGTTTCTAATCTCTGTTTTTGTCAATGTTTTTTCACTTCATTTTCTTAAATGAATAGGATGAAGAGATGGTCAGACGGAGAAAAGACTAACTTGTCATAGAGATGCATCATAACAAGGCCACCACTCAATTTTTAAGTTACCATGTACTTGAATAATTATAAGTGCATCAGCTTTATGGTAGTAAACGAGTTGTCCTGTAAAGATTTGAAATTTAGCTTGATAGTATGCATTTCTTTCGTCTAGCGGCAAAAGGAAGACGTCATGAAAAAGTAGCACAAGAAATATAAACCAGCTGCGGGGCATTTGAACATTATTGGAAATGTTGGATCAACAAGATCTCCTAGAAAGAGGAAAATCGGCCAGAAGTAGCTTGTTAAAAGAGTTGAAAGACTGATATATTCCAGTACTCTTTGATGATTTAAGATCGAGAGATGGAGTTTGTTTTCCATATTTTCTGCAAATGTTTAAGATGCGGCAAATGATACTATTAAAACCGCAAGCATTCTAAGGCTAGATGTCGTATATTTGGGAGTCTGTCTTTCACCATTTACAGGTATATATATCTATGATCATTACGCTAAGGCTCTGTCCGCAATAACAAGCCAAGCTTTGTTTAGTGGTAGCACATGAATTTTCTTTCCTATCAATTTCGAAATTTTCATTCTAAGAGCATCAACTTTCATTGCAAAACACCTGTAAAATTGGCGATCCTAATCCTCGAACTGTTCAGCAGTTCCAGTCGTGGAACACTGCCCTCATCAAAGTTAAAACCAAAATGGAAATTCAAATACTTGTTTTGATAACTTTTCAAATCGTCTTTGCTTTCAAGCTTATTCATGGATGGGATGCTTTTGGCTGCACTATGATGCGTCCAACGATTAAATAAGAAACAAACGGCAAAGGACCCAAAAATTTAAGATTGACTAGTTGAAGGTAGTTTGCATTGTGAAAGCAATACCTCCTTGTATTTTATAATTCGGAGCTAAAAAATTTAGTTCTTCAATCGATCTTTCGTGAAAAAAGGGGGAAAAAGAAAAACTTAGGAGCCAAAATTGGAGGATGGTCACGTCTGCCGTTGAATCCGAATAGGTTCCACTTTGGAAACTTATCTAAGAACCAAAATGATTTATAAAATTTTGATTAACTGTGGATATGCAAAGGCGCTTTTTAATTCAAGATGCCCATCAAAAAGTGACATTTTGCAATGGATTACCCTTTCACCTTGTTATATTTATCCAAATATTTTTCATGGCATTTTAATGCATGCTTCAAGTTAAAAAGAAGAATGGAATGATTATAATTATGAGCACCGACAGGATACATAAATTAATCAAAAAATCGATTTATATAGTGATACAATAAATTCGAGGATTTCAAAGACTAAACTATTGTGAAGCGCCTTTTACCAAAAAAAACTATTGTGAAGCGCCCATGAGAATTTACCATAATTTTTTTTTTTTTTTTAACTCCAGCATCATTCTTACACTTTTTCTGTTTTCAATTTGAGCATAATTAACAAAAAAAAAAATGGAATTTTTCGATAAGACAACTTGACATGATTACAAGATCAGGAGAAGACACATGAACCAGTTGCCCGCTCTATCTTACTGCGTCCAATTCCATCAGAAATCGTCGGGGGAATGAACACCGTGGAGCTTATTCAAAAGTGCAGACTTCCTTGTCCCGGAAATTCGCCGGGCAACGTAGAATCCAAGCTTCGCGAGACTGAATGATAAACGTATCAAATGATATGTTGTATTCATTTGGAGAGTAGTTCTCAGGTCCATATATGCAGCAATGCATGATCTGTGGAACATACGGTGGTGTAAGTTCCACGTTTTCAGCTCGTTCAAGTAACGTGCTTTCTGACCTTTGCCCTAGATCCTGTTTCTCATGAACTTCGGCACATTGACGACTTTGAGAAATCTCTACTAGAACGGTTCATACTTAAAATAAATGTATGATGCAGACACTGTCGTTTTAGTTTCAATGTATAATTCAGGAATCTCTGCGCTCGTGCTAGGCCTTTTTTTTGTTTTTCTTCATGGTTAAAACTTAAAAGAGGTCTGATCGAGATGGTAGACGATAGCGCAGACTAGAGAGAGACTTTTGAGTCTTGCTGGTTTATCGAGGCTATCTTCCCATGATAGTGCAGACATGAAATGAAACGAGATTTCCATCGCTGATGATTGCTGTTGGAAAAAGATTACAGAAGTGGCACTCGCGATGATTAGAGATAGATCAGTCTGTTCTAAAGCAACTTGTCCGCTAGCGCATCCAACGGTGGAACTTAATTGTTTCGTGAAGCGCAAGTGAAGTGGTTGCTTCCTAAACTGTTCGTATAGGTACAATTCCTTAGATGTGAGGAGCTATGATTCTGTTTAGTGGGGCTTCGACTGCAATTCTAGGCTTTGAAAATGGAACATTCTTCTCTCATTCTGTCCATGCTTCCCTGCAACTCAACCTACGAGCTTGATTCTTGCAGGAAATGTTGGACTAGAATCGTAACAACAATTTGTCTATGTGTTGATTCTTGGATAAAACGAGGAATGTTACGTCAAATTTTGATGGACTATAATTGACTTCTGAGATTAGAGGCTGGAATGGATGGAAAAGACGGTAAAATAACCTGGGCAGATAACTTCTTCATAAAGGTTCTGACTTGAGGACATTGACGTTTGTCTTCAACAGTCGTGCAATATGTAGTTTTCCCGGCACGTATGGAATCATTCAGTCAAACTTGAGTGTATTTGTCTACTTGGAAGAGCCTTCTGACTTAAAAGTCTCATGAGCCAGCACAGTCGAAAGTCTTAAGGCTCGAGTTATCAGCAGTTAGTTTTCAAAGAGGCTTCATCCAGAATTGCATTTTACAAGTTCTTAAAGGAGGGAGCATGTACTTGGTGGACGAGTTTTGCTCTTACGGTCTTTCACCATATTCTGCTGAAATTGTCACTTGCATTTCACAGACAGTCAAAAGTCTTGGGCGTCATCCTGCAGTGGAAGAAGGTGTGATCACAGGGATCTGACATCTTCCTTTATTTTTTCCTGCTGACGTCCAAGGAGCAGAGTGTCTTTGCAATGTTGGACGTAGCATTTGCAGGTATGGTCACCGTTAGCACTCAGCAGTAATACTCAAGTGTCAAAGCGTTCGATGCTCGACATCGCTATTCACCAATTCAATCTCTTAGTGGAGAGCGTTGGTACTTGTAAGAAAAACAAGAAAAACTCATAGAACACTTGGCACGAGGAGATTGATCAGAGTAACTGATAAATTCAGGATTTTAGATGAAATTTCAAGAAGCTCCGAATTCCCTGTCGATCATCACCAACCTTGGGAGAAGATTGTTGATTTCCTTCAGGAATTTATAAATCCTATATATACCGAGGGCCCCCCTTTTTGTCGTCGCTCCTGCATTTCATCAATTTTGTTGAAAACTAATGCTATGTTAAAAATATAACTAAATTTAAATTTTCTAGTTATGTAAAGCAACAATAGAACCAGAAAGCCATTCACGTTTATCCGTAAGCTGTGCATCCATCATGCCGGCGTGAAAAAGTCCCAACTTTGTCAGATCATGGATGTCGAAACACTTACCTGCGGGAGCCTCATCGTGTCCCCGCAGGAAAGTATCTTTATATTCTTTCCCGAAGTAAGATTACATGCCAAGATCAAAATGCCGTGCAGTCAGCACCTATATACCTAACAGTACACGCACTACAGACACCTGCTAGTTATACACACACCGCACCAGCACCAAAACTTCTCACAACATACGATACAACACAGATGCTGGTGATTATATGCTACCCCAAAAAAAGGACGATGTAGCTAAGTGCAGAAGCAGATATTTGATTCAGCTCCCGGTCCTGAACTTGGACTCGTCGATCTCGATGCCCTCGCGGACGGCGCGCTCTCCACCGGACTCCTCGGTGGTGCTGAGCCCGCCCTTGCGGCCCATCTCCTGATACCCTTCTTTCCCTATCTGCTCTTTCCTCGTCTGCCCTCCTTTTTGCCCTCCTTTGCTCCTCCCTGTCGTAAATAAATTAATCAAAAAAACCCATGTACATGTGATCAGTGTTAACTTTGTTTATTAGCATTATTCGGTTGGACCTTATGGACATGTCCTACTTTCTGCCAGTTCAAAAGCCATCTTTTAGCTCATCAAAAGACTCGAACTTTGTACTGTTGAATGAAAGACTATTGCATGCTATATAAATCATGTCGTAGTGGACCACGCGATAACTTCACTTGACAGAAACTTAAACTTGAAGACACCGTGATCGCGGTGTCCCAAAAGCGTCATATTCTTGTCTACGGAAAGAAAAGGGAGAGTCAAGATTGAAGTTTATTAGAAGCGACGTCTATTGATGTACCTTCAGCGAGGTGCTCCTGAGCCTCGAGGCTCTTGCCGCCGGTGCCGCCAGGAACCACCGTCTCCCCCTCCCTCGCACGGCGGTCGAGTTCTTGTCTCTCCTGCTCCGACGCCATTTCTGTAGGTACTCCCTCTCTGTGTCGCTCTCTCTAGGAACTCCTTGAGTTGTCGTCAGGCTGCAGAAAGATCATTAGAACTGAGTGGGTGACGATGGATCGACCTTTATGTAGGGAGAGGAGGTGAAGGAAATGGTGACACGTGTTGGTGACGTGGCAGGACGGCGAGAGACAAAGATGACACGTGGCCAGTGGAGTCGCGGAAGGAATGACACGTGGGTGAACCAGTCACTACAGGTCTCCTCCACGTAACCGTGACGGCGAAATTGTCGATTATGTTTAGATTAACAGCTCTAATTCAAATTACTTACGGACATTTTTTGTTTTTGCAAATTTATATGTGCTAGAATCTTCAAAAAAGGGGAATAAACAATATGTAACGGTCAAGTCTTTATTAAATAACTCATAAAAGAGTACATCAGGCGGCTAGCACGATAGGAGAGACACTTATAATTTACTAATTTTTTTTTTTTTCATTTATAACTTTCGTACATTTGCTCAAATTTAGAACTAAGATTTTTTATTGGATTGTTTACGTGAAACGACCATATAAGTGCATTTAGCAATAAATTCCGTCAAAAGTTATACATGGCATTTATCATTAAATAGAAATGTCTACGTGAATTTTTTTATAAATTACGTTGCTATCGACACCAACCTTCACGCCTCCTCCAGTAGTCGCCCCATTGCAGCGGGGTTGCGGCGCTGTATCTAAGCCGACACTACCATGGGTCCAAGTCAAGCCTCCACTCCGTTGTCCTTGTTGTCCATGATTGATGCCTCCAAATTTGATTGTCGAAGCTTCTGCGAAGGCACTAATGTGGACGAGCCGCCGTCCATGGCCGGCTACTACCATCCAGATCTAGCGACCGGCCATCATCGTCCAGATCTGGCCAACGCCCTAAGCACGGTAATTAGGGTTCTCTATTCCATGCTTTAAGGTTTTAAATTGGGGCAAGTGTATTCAGCAACCTTGTTTATGCTATGTATGCCGAGCCGCTATGTATGCTGAGCCAGAGTGATAGCGAGACATGTCAAACTTCTAGCATTCCACATTAGACTTAATACTTTGACTCTCTTTTTTCTAAAAGTGAAATTTAAGTGATTCGAGAAAAAAATTTGACAATTTTGACTCTCTTTTTTTCACTCTGTTCCAAATTAGACTTAATACTTTTGATTTTTTTTTTAAAAGTGAAATTTAAGTGATTTGAAAAAAAGTTTCGACAACTTTTGATTTGGCTTTTTTTTTTTCAAAAGTGAAATTTAGGTGATTCGAAAAAAAGCTTTGATCAAAAAGATGATAATACTTATACTGTCTTTTTTTCTCCCATCCTTATCTATTGACTCTTGACTAACTTCCATAGAAATGCTTCAACGGTAGAAAAGATAAACGAAAGTCCATGACAAAAATTGATAAGTTAAAATATCACAAAGATAAGTAACTAAATGAGAGTTGATAATCCTGAAAAAAGTGGTAATTACTTCAAATAAAATTGATAAAGCTTCATGTGAGATTAAGATATTTTTGTATGAAAACAGATAAAAAAATTGATAACACCTAAAAAAAAAAAAACATATAATTTGCAAACAATGATAAAGCTATTCATTTATCAGATCAGATATTAATAAGTAATTTGAAAATCGAGTTGATAAATAATCCATCCCGATACTATTTGGGAAATCTTTTAGGAAAAATAATCCATTTTGTTGGAAGCGAAATAATAGAATTTAAGTATGAGCCGCTGCTCAAAGAAGTGAGATTCATTTAGGCTGAACTTGGGAGAGTCCACTCGAGCTTGGAGAATTATATTTGAACAATAGTAATAAGGTACTTGATGAATTTCTCTCAAGCAATTACAAAACTACCACGATTTTTATACTTTTCATAGTTATTTTATCAGATTAAGTACATATTGATTTACCATAAATCCCAACTATCCCAACATCCATGAAAAGATAGAAAAAGAAAAAAAGACAACCTTCCCGCGCGTATCTATATTCATTTTTATATAAGGCCAGCAAAGAATATATTGAATTATGCATGCATCGCATATCTCGCGTAGATTGTTCAGCAGCCATCCTACAGATACGTATCAAATCGCATATACGAGTTCGTACGTGCAGACCAGGCTGATGCCATTGCCGTCGTCCAAGAACTTGGGGCAAAATTCAACAGACAAACCCAGCAACCAAGTCTCATTCCATTCATCCTCCCAAGTACACACCATGGAAGTCCACACAAACATACATTACCGACCTTTTTATTGCTTCATGAACACGAAAACAGGAAAACACTGAGCTAAAAACCCTACTTAACGAGAGGGAGTGTTCAGCTCTTGGTTCGGAACTTGGACTCGTCGATCTCGATGCCCTCTCGCGCTGTGCGCTCGCCACCCGACTCGTCGCCGGTGCTCAGCCCGCCCTTGCGGCCCATCTGCTGGTACCCTTCCGTCCCCAGCTGCTCCTTCCTCGTCTGCCCTCCTTTGCTCCTCCCTGTACGTCGAAGACAATCGGATTACTACATTCCCAATCGCTTGAGATTTCTTGATTGCAATGCCATAGTAGTATTTCTTACGATATAATGCACAGTTCATTATATGATGAAATTATCAATGACGTAGAACATTTTAGGGCAAAAAAACTTCTATATATCTATTATAAGACCGGCCGAACATCACTTTCAAGTTTCATCCCCAAAGATTAAATCTGCAATAGCAAAAGGGTCGTTCATGTTACACTCATATTCTCGTATATTTTATTATGTACTAAGGTAAGTTTACGTGTCATTTTTACTAATTTATTTTCATGTTTGCAACAATTCCCATTATACGTTATCACTGTATGTAAAGGAGATTCAAAACCTTTTTGGCCCTTAACTAAATCAAGACCCTTAGGCCATCTGAATTCCAAAAATAAGTACATAAAAGAGACGACTGGCTTTCTCTTTCCTCCGAAATATTTCTCGGAAGGACACTAAATTATGATGGGAAGAAGAAAACAAAGAAGATATTACCTTCGGCCAGGTGCTCCTGAGCCTCGAGGCTCTTCCCGCCGGTGCCACCGGGAACCACCGTCTCTCCCTCCTTGGCACGGCGGTCAAGTTCTTCTCTTTCCTGCCGCGACGCCATCGATTTCCTTCTCTGTCTCTCTCCTCCTCCGACGAGCCCTCTCGCTGCTAAGACAAAGTTTCGGTTGCTGCGATCCGGACGTTAACGGTGATGGCATTCAACTGGCGACAACGTGGGGACAATTTATAGAAGCGGGACGAGAACGAACGAACGCCCGTGGGTCCGCGCGACACGTGTGACGGTGACAAGGCCAGAGAGCTCGGAGTCAAGACGCGACACGTAGGCCACGGAATGACACGAGTCGGAGATCTGATCGCAGGACAAGACGGGCCAGGGACGTGGAGGCGACACGTTCTCGAAATGCTTTTTTAACATCTCTCGTCGATGACGATTCACTCAGCAAAAGACGGGAAACAAGAAAAATACAAAAAAAGAAAAAAGCGTTTTTTTATGGTGAATTATATAAGAAATTGTGACTGGAGCGGGGCTGCGAATTTCTTTAGTCCATAGTTTTTGAGAGTCTAGTTAGTAATTAGCATGTTCTTGCACGATCTTCATGTATTATATTCATGACCTCGTAGTTGAACCAATAGAATCATCTCGAGATTAATATCATATTGTTTGTCTCCATAAATCTAAAGTAATGTGAACCTTGAGGTCCTTTTTTGCTCGTGAAATATGACCATTCCTATGTTTAGCTTTTGATTCTAGATCGATTAGTGATCTATCATGTTCTGTGATTTTTGTCCGATCTAGGGTAAAATATATCTTCTTTCATTTCTTCCTTTGATCGACATCTCTTACGTTTTCTGTTTTGTTGACTTAAAAGTGCATATTCAGGATCATAGCCATAAGTTATCAAAGGAAATTTGCATTTAATTTATTAGCTAAAATGATTGATCAAATAAGCAAAATTCTATATAAGGGCAGCAACAGATGAAATCCTATGAGGAGCTTTCTCATGATGATAATCTCACTTGTTTCTCCTATCTATTTATAACTTGCAATCGATATTTGCATGTTTATTTCGCCAAAAACTTCTTAATAAAAGAAAATTCCTTTAAGGAAAATATTTTCCCTTCTCAACTAAGGAAAATTTCCCTAACTTTAAGGTTGCATATTTTTTTTTATTATCATAGATGATTTTTCTTTAATTGATCATTTTTAACAAACCAAATACATGAAACTCCAAAAAACCAGTTTACGGACAATCTTTTCACTCACACAAACACATTCTAAGGTGCTTGTGATCTCCATGCATCCTCTATAGTCCCACAATGTAAGAAGGCATTAAAAAGGAGGCACAATGATCACATTATAGACGACATAATCCATTTAATGTGTCAAATTATGTTGGCCCCACTACTAGTTGTTCTAAAAATTTAAATTGAGCTTGTTTAATGTTAAAATGTTCAATCACTTTCCCTCACGGTGAGATTTTATGGGAGTACTACTCAATATTCTAAAAACTTAAATCATTTAATTAGTCCATGGCTAGACTTGAATTAGAAATTATATTGGCATATCACTTCACTTTTGAATTTTAAAAGGTGGTTGTTGTCTGAACTAGACTGCTAAACGGACATGCATCTAATTGGGGCCCAAGCAGGGCAAAAAGCACAAAAAGTGTTGACCCACCCATTTAGACATTCTCATGTCCGCGCAAGGGGTTTTCCGGAGCTCGAAATCAGACCCGACCTGCACTATGCGACCACACCAAACATGTAAAGGATACCGGGTGAGAGTATACGGTAAGTTTCAGGATCACGGGTCAAATGCCGCTTTGCACCCTGCACCCCATTTCTTGCGTAGATTATACTATACTTACATGATATTGCCTAAGAAAATATGTGCGTAATTAATCATCTCTTTCTCTCTGTTTTTTGAAATTTTCGCATTTAAACATTTGGAAGTCTTGACTTTTCAACAATATCCAAACCTCCCTTATCTTGCTATGCCATGTCTACAACAATGTGCATTAGTTTATCCTCTCAATAAAGTGAGATAAAGTCCATATGTATCTTCTACGACTTAAATGATGAGTAGAAATCGATTTATAACCCCCCATTATGTAGTGCAATCCATTTAAAATTTCATTTTAATTCATCCTCACTATAAAGTGAGATAATCCAAAGAATTTGTGAAAATGACACTTTTCGGTGCTGTTGGATAAGTTTTAAATTTCAAAAAAATCGGAACCGGTACTAATTAGGGAATCTGCCCACATGGATACTTTAGAAAAAATAAAAAAAAAGCCGGATCGGGTAATTACCAAAACCCGGAGTCTCCTCGGAGCGGGCCCACGCGTCTTCATTTCTTGCGAGTTTTTATTTTTTGTTTTTTATTTTTTAATACTAAAATGTGCCAATTTCTCCACAGCGAGGCTGGCGTTGGCGTCCGATGAGATCTCTCTCCAGCTTCCAAACCAACCATCGCCCTCCATTCCTCCAATAAAATAAAATCGTCTTTTTCATTTTTACTGGCCGAGCCATCACACTGTTCTTCACCTTCTCTCCCTTCATAACCACCTCTGCATCGGGCACCAGCGCAGATCTCTCTCTCTCTCCCCCTCCCCCGGCGCTCAGGGTTTCCATCGCTGCACCAGATCTGCGCAGCGGCTCCACCGCTCCCCGCCGGGCCTCCTCCCCCGCCCAGATCTCGCAGCCATGGCCGCGGCCAACGCCCCGATCGCCATGAAGGAGGCTCTCACGGTCAGTCCCCCGCTTGTCCTCCTCGCTTCCGCCTTTTCGCTCCCGCCCATCGCCTTTGTCCGTTCGCCGCGTCGGTTTTCGAGTCTCGGACGCCCGCCGATGCGCCTCGACGAATCCAGAATTCGCGCTCTAGCTGACTCCGTTAGATCTGTTAGGGGCCCGCCTTGGTCGAGATCTGTATCGAGTGTTCCTTGTTTCGAGCTGATTTGTCGCTCGCAAATCGTGTTGGAAATGCCCGGGGGGGACGACTCTCTGTTGTTTTTCGCCGCGGGATTGGTTGTTGATTCGTGCCGTCTGTGCTTCTTCGTTTTTTCTTTTGCAGCTTCCCAGCGTTGGCATCAATCCGCAGTTCATCACGTTCACCCACGTCACCATGGAGTCGGACAAGTACATTTGCGTTCGGGAGACGTCGCCCCAGAACAGCGTGGTCATTATCGACATGAGCATGCCCAACCAGCCTCTCAGGAGGCCCATCACTGCGGACTCCGCTCTCATGAACCCTAATTCTAGAATCCTCGCTCTTAAAGGTACGATCTGCCGCCTGCTCGAGTGGATTGTCGTTCTCGCATTGTTCGTTTTCATGCTGCATCTCGCGCGCGTCACCGGGATTCGTCAATCTAGAAGTTTGTTCCATTGTTTTTGGTTGTTTCACAGTCTAACCCACGGGATCAGATGCATAATCAATGACTTCTGTGCTAAGACAAGGTTTGGTATCCATCTTGTCCGGCCCGAACCAACCAACACTAATCATTAATATATGGAATCTTGTTGGTGCAGTTCTTTATCTTTGTACGGCAAAGTTTTTTGCTGTTAACCATTAATTCTCTGGAGGAAAATTTAGTGCATAAGTGCAACTATAGAATGAGCATTAGTTTCTCTTAAAAAGAAAGCAATGGAGAGCAAATTATCTAGATAGATCTAATCCATTCAAGATATATCTTATTTGGAAGCTGAAGCATTTTGGAAAATTAATAATATTCTCATGAAAAATATCACTTTTCAAAGAGCTGGAAGACAGCTGCTCCCCCCTTCCACTTATTAATGGGAATACCATGGTTGTGTGGGCTGTGGATTTGAAATAACAGACGGAAGCTTGTTTCTTTGATAGGTGAAAAATGACATGTTCGGATTATTGATTCAATTTCTTCCTTGACTCTGTTAATCAAGTGTTGTGCTTCATCAAAGGGCTTATTCCCCTAACAAAAAAATTTAGCGGCAGTGAATTTGTGAAGTAATGTCTGACATCTTTCGTTCTCTTGTTTCTGTAGCAGTTTTGATATAGCGTTTAACATGACAAAGTGTTTAAACTTGGGAAGCTTTCACAGGCTTGTGATGCCTATTTTGTCTTTTTTTTTTTCCTTTTCTAAATGATCCTAACAATAAACTGTGATTGTTTCTTGAAGCTCAACTTCCGGGAACCACACAAGATCACTTGCAAATATTTAACATTGAGATGAAAGCGAAAATGAAGTCCCATCAAATGCCGGAGCAGGTGAATGTCAAATTCCAAGTTTTACTTTACTATCTGTTTATTTGGTGTTTTAGAGACTAAAATCTTTTCCGGTCACACTAATTTTCCTTGCTTATGGTATAGGTTGTCTTTTGGAAATGGATTACTCCTAAAATGTTGGGTTTAGTTACACAAACCTCAGTTTATCACTGGTCAATCGAAGGTGAAGTCAGCATACTTACCTTACCTTGCTTGTGCAGATTTTTGGGATTTTTAATTATCATTAATGCTAGTAGCTGGTTCATTATTTTTAGAATTTTCTTTTCATTTGGTTCTCAAGCACAGCCCATCTGCAGGTGATTCTGAGCCTGTGAAAATGTTTGAGAGAACAGCTAATCTGGTGAACAATCAGATTATTAACTACCGATGTGATCCTTCTGAGAAGTGGCTGGTTTTGGTCGGCATTGCTCCAGGCTCCCCGGAGGTACATTTGAAGTTTTCTACTTCATGATGTCAGACATTTCTTTGAGAGGAATGGCGGATCTAGTTTCTGATGAAAATATAGTAATGTGAGAGATCATAGGCTTTTATTTGTCAGTATATAGAATTAACACTGACGATGTTTACCTTAGTTTTGAAGCACTAAAATACCTGATTTACTGATCTTATCCCACCTTTTATGCCCTGAAAAGTGTGTTCCTTCTCTTTTGGGGTTATAACAATTCACCATCATAGCTTGAGGCTCTTTTTTCGAGCAACTTCTTAAAGCCTTATCTTTTCTGTGCTTGGTTGACTTCGGCAGTATAGCCTCCTCTTAATATGGCTAGTTTAGGCTCTCTGTAATGTAATAAACGAGTCTTTACATGTTCTTAAGTTCATTCTATTCTCTCAGTTATACAACAGGAACAAGCCAAACCTATATCACTAAGTGGAGATGTGATTGATAAATTTGTTCTAGGCCTTGTATACTTTTTCTGGAGGAGATGTTGTAATGAATCTCAATGATCTCTCATTTGGATATTTGGTGTCCTTGTTTATAGAGGCCACAATTGGTCAAGGGGAACATGCAACTTTTCTCCGTGGATCAGCAGCGTAGTCAAGCCCTTGAAGCGCATGCTGCAGCATTCGCCTCATTCAAAGTGAGAAATTCTTTCTCTATACATGATTTTCATTTCTTGGCATGGCTATTTAATTTTAATGTGCACAATATATCTCCATAATTGGTTTGAACAGGTCCCGGGAAATGAGAATCCTTCTACACTCATAAGCTTTGCGACGAAAGCCATTAATGCTGGACAGGTTACATCGAAGTTACATGTCATTGAACTGGGTGCCCAACCAGGTGACCACGTGCTCCTTTTTACACTCTTAATTAAAGAAACTAGGCATGAAAATGCTTCTTTCATCAGCATCACGACTCGTCCTTAGCTCATTGTGCTAGAATATTGAGGCTGTTGCAGATTATTGTCAATGGTGCTGTCGTCATATGAACCAAGAACAAGCAAATGCAAAAATATCTGAGCTTTCTTAAACATATATTCGTCCCCAAAGTAATTTGGCTGTTCTGTGACTAGAAAGGGCGTATATCTGAATCTCTATGACTTGATGTTGTCACACTTAAATCTTAAATAAATGAGGATAAAAGCGAGATAAATGGATGGGTATAGATGTGGATGTGATGCTTACTGGATGGATAATGAAATGGAAAGATAAAAGTGAATCGCAGTGTTTGCTAAGATATGAGAATCTATATGGATCTGCATTAACGGTGGGCATTGTCTTGGAGAGAGTGTGTGAATGTGTATTTATGTTAACCATTTTTATTTTAATTGGGTAGATTCTCTGCTAGATATGATTGTCCGAATGATGGGATATTCGACATGTTGACTTCTGGTTTACAGCAGTAGGAGTTATATGTATGGTCTACTTATTGCTGTTCTAAAATGCTTATTGATTCTCACTTAAAGGTGTACTTTCTGTGTGGGCTTTATTGCCAGTCATGTCAGCTTAATTTAGTGTTCAGTTTTTGGATCGTGTTGTGTCTTACTTTGTTCTTATGTTTACAATTACTTTTATATCAGGAAAGGCATCCTTCACAAAGAAGCAAGCAGATCTTTTCTTTCCTCCAGATTTTGCCGATGACTTTCCTGTTGCAATGCAGGTAGAAAGATACTAAAACTTGATTCTCGTGCTAGACTAACCTGAAAATTTCTTTATCTTAAGTCCCTGTCTGTATGATTGGCAGATATCTCACCAATATGGTTTGATATATGCGATTACCAAGCTTGGGCTGTTGTTTGTGTATGACTTGGAGACTGCAACTGCAGTATACAGAAACAGAATTAGTCCAGATCCGATATTTTTGACAGCTGAAGCTTCGTCTATTGGAGGATTTTATGCCATCAATAGACGAGGACAGGTTCTACTTGCTACTGTAAATGAGGCTACGATCGTACCCTTTGTCAGTGGCCAGGTACGAGAATTGACTAGTTTACTTTTTCTATTGTCTCTATTTTTCTCGTATTCTGGTGTTGGAAATCTATTGTAAGTTTTGTAACATCTGGATGTTACCTGGTTATTTTTTGTAGTTAAACAACTTGGAGCTTGCTGTCAATCTTGCCAAAAGAGGAAATCTTCCTGGTGCAGAGCAGCTGGTAAGGCCATAGTGTTTTTTTTTTTTCCTTTTCCTTGGGTAATTTATTTATTTTATTATAAATTTAGTGATGGATTTTAAGAATGTTTGGTCACCGATCTTTTCGAAGTAACCTCTCATTCGGCTGATTTTTGGTTAAATTAATTACAATATTTTTTTTTCTCTTAGCAAAATATAGTCTAAGGGCAGTAATCCCTTGTTATGGCGACTCGTTACTGCTCAGAATTAATATTTGTCTCGCACATGGTTGTCAAGGTCATGCACCATTGCGTGAAATATGTGATGCTTATTTATTTGTTAGAATCTGGAAGTTACACAGAGGATTGTTTTAATGGTGCTCGTCAGAAATATTTATGAAATTGTATAATAAATTGCCCTTGAAACTACTGGTCTACCCTCTGCCTTAAAAACTGTGGTTATTACTGCAATATGGAAATAACTCGCCCACTGATCAATGAATCCATATATCTGAAACAAAGAAAAGACCGAGCCTCAAGATGGTGTTTTTTTTTTTTCCTTTTTGCTTGAACACTTTAAGATGGTGACTAGCGGTTACAAGCATCCTTTTGTTCCATTGGTTCCCTATGCAGTGTTGAACTCTTTCTTGGTCCCCTCCCTTCACCGGGTGGTGATGTGCTTAGGTTGCTAATTAGCTGATGTAATATTTCTAAAGTTAATGTCATATGGGTAATTTGTCTGACTTATTTTCGAGTAATTTTATAGAATGTTGCATTTTGAAGATTGGCTTAATGCTTAATCATGAGGCCTGCTCAGATCTTAGACTAGCAATTTTGACAATCTTACTCGTGGTTAATGAATCAATCTGCCATTTTTATAACGTAGGTTGTCCAAAGGTTCCAAGAACTGTTTGCCCAGACAAAGTACAAAGAAGCTGCTGAGCTTGCTGCTGAGTCTCCACAAGGAATTTTACGCACCCCTGATACGGTCGCGAAGTTTCAGGTATTAAATTTTTCTGTTGCCATCAGGTTCTATCTTCCTCATGGGCTTTAACTGTAATTATTAATTATTCCTATTTGGCTAGTGCAACTTGTTAAATGCTTAGCCACAAGGATTAATATGGTTGTTTTCTGATTTTATCACCTTTATTTGGAACTTGCAGTTAACAAAATTTTGTTGTTTGAGTACACCGATAGTTCTATCATGATCAGTGACAAGAGAGTTTCTTATGCTCACTTGGAGTTAAAGAATTATGTATTAAGGAAAAAAAAAGTCCAAGATCTTACATTTTTTTGCTTCAATTTGGAAAATTTTGTGTTTATTAGTTGAAGGAAGGTACCAAATGGGTTGATTCTATACTTATTGTGGTTTTGCTTCAAACTGTCTCTCCTCCGTATGTAGAGCGTCCCTGTGCAATCTGGGCAGACACCACCTCTGTTGCAGTACTTTGGCACCCTTCTTACTAGAGGAAAGCTTAATGCATTTGAATCATTGGAACTATCGCGGCTTGTTGTGAACCAAAACAAGAAGAACCTATTGGAGAATTGGCTTGCAGAGGACAAGCTAGAATGCAGCGAGGAACTTGGAGACCTTGTGAAGGTTTGATTTCTAGATTAGTTGATATTGTCCATCATTTTGGTTTTACGTTATGGGTCTTACTGTTTTAAATTGGATGAAACACTTTTTTTTTTTGTAACTTTCAGAATGAAATTGATAAATTCTGCATGATTTTTTTTTTCCCTCTATTGCAGACTGTGGATAATGATCTTGCGTTGAAAATATACATCAAAGCCAGAGCAACTCCAAAAGTTGTTGCAGCTTTTGCTGAACGGAGAGAGTTTGACAAAATTCTGATATACTCAAAGCAGGTAAAGACAGATTGAACATAAAATATCGTATTCTACCTATTTCTTATTGCTGCACCTGCAGCTGCTACCAGTAATACTGCTGCTGATGCTACTATTGCTATTGACGTAATTTCTTTTCTTTCTGCAGGTGGGGTATAACCCTGATTATTTGTTTCTCTTGCAAACAATCCTCCGAACAGATGCACAGGTGTGTAAAGAAGGGCATTCCCCAGAATTCTCTTTCCTCTTTTTGCGCTCATGCAATTACTCGTGTTTTGACGATTTGTGCTTACTCCTGTTGGTTTTCCTATAATTTTTTTACCTGAGCTGGCTGATTTGCTGCATTTTCATTCTAGGGCGCCTTGAATTTTGCTTTGATGATGTCTCAAATGGAGGGAGGATGTCCAGTTGACTACAATACAATTACAGATCTCTTTCTTCAGGTTTGTTTGTTCAACAACCTAACTCCCCTGTGTTCTGAATAAATATCAGTGTCATGCAATAGCTATTATCTTTTAGGTGCTTGGATCATTCTTATTTTTCAATTTATATTTTTCCATCATGTATCATATTTATGACCCCTTAAAAATTTTTGTAATGGCATGCTGAAATCAGTCAAATAATAGTGAAGAATGATGATGCGTCCTCTTAATTGAACAGTAGATATAGTTTTTCTCGCTAGAATGAAGGCAAGTTTGGGGACTATAATTAAACTCATAGCTATAAATCTCGGAGTTCTAGGACTATATTCGCTCCATCTCATTGTTGCAGAATAAGGTTATCATTGGTTGCTAACGGCTATTATTTTACCAGCATCTGTGAATTTACATCAACAGAGTATCTTGATGATGCAACCTTTTGTAGTTAAGCCAAGATTGGATTTCTTATTTGGTTGAAATTTGTGGTTCCTCGGTTGTGCAGAGAAATTTGATCCGTGAAGCAACAGCCTTTCTGTTAGATGTTTTGAAGCCAAATCTTCCAGAGCATGGTTTTCTTCAATCAAAGGTACTTCAACAATATGTCCTCTTATGATTAGCCTCCATTTGCATTTTTACATTGCGGCGGTTTGTGAACGTTATCTGTGATCTATATAGGTCCTTGAAATCAATCTGGTCACTTTCCCTAATGTTGCTGATGCAATCTTGGCCAACGGAATGTTTAGCCACTATGATCGTCCTCGAATTGCCCAGCTTTGTGAAAAAGCTGGTCTTTATGTTCGAGCATTGCAAGTAATGTCTCTTTCTAACTTTACATTGTAACTCTTAAACCTACATCATAGAGCTCAATTGATCTAGAGCATAACCATGCCAATTTTTCTTGCAGCACTATTCAGAACTCCCAGATATCAAACGTGTAATTGTGAATACCCATGCTATTGAGCCACAGGTAATCATGAATAGCCATGCCTCTGCTGCTATCTTATTAGATTTTTGTATTAGTAAACTGCTACTGATCTTTTTAAGTAATTTGCAGTCACTGGTGGAGTTTTTTGGCACCCTTTCACGGGAATGGGCTTTAGAGTGCATGAAGGACCTTTTACTGGTTAATCTCCGAGGAAACCTTCAGATAATAGTACAGGTGAGTTTTTGTAGTTTAATATTTCGTATTATGCTTGATACAAGTATGTGCTAACATGCAGCTTTATAGGTTGCCAAAGAATACTGTGAGCAGCTGGGCGTTGAGCCCTGCATAAAGATTTTTGAGCAATTCAAGTCTTATGAAGGACTGTACTTTTTCCTGGGTTCATACTTGAGCTCCAGGTAATATGCTTGGCTATTACAATTTTCTGTTTGTTTTTTTTTTGTGATCTGCTCGACAGATCTTGCTTTTTACTTTGTTAGATTGTGTTATCTTGAGAAGAACAATTTGGTAATTAATCCTTTGAATTTTCAGTGAGGACCCTGACATTCATTTCAAGTATATTGAGGCCGCCGCTAAAACCGGTCAAATTAAAGAGGTTGAACGAGTGACTAGAGAATCAAACTTCTATGACCCAGAAAAGACAAAAAACTTCTTAATGGAGGCCAAGCTTCCGGATGCACGTCCCCTTATCAATGTCTGTGATCGATTTGGGTTTGTGCCTGATCTCACTCACTACCTTTATACCAACAACATGCTCCGTTATATTGAAGGTTATGTCCAGAAGGTATGGTATTACAAGCATTGGAAGTAGAAACTGTTTTATCTGGTAGGTGCTTTTTTGTCAAATTAACTAATGGGAGTTCATCTCTTTCAGGTGAACCCTGGGAACACTCCCTTAGTAGTGGGACAGTTGCTTGATGACGAGTGCCCAGAAGACTTTATCAAAGGCTTAATTCTGTCTGTTCGTTCTCTGCTTCCGGTGGAGCCCCTGGTGGATGAATGTGAAAAAAGGTTATATACTTAATTTTTTCCTTTGTTCTTATTCTCTGCCTCTTCTTTTAGCTTTGTAAATCCTCACTATGTTGTATCTTCAGGAATCGTCTGCGGTTACTTACTCAATTCCTGGAGCATCTTGTGAGTGAGGGAAGCCAAGATGTACATGTTCATAATGCCCTGGGTAAAATAATTATAGACAGCAACAACAATCCGGAACACTTCCTCACCACCAACCCATACTACGATTCCCGTGTAGTGGGTAAATACTGTGAAAAACGCGATCCCACTCTAGCAGTTGTAGCTTACCGGAGAGGCCAATGTGATGAGGAGCTTATCAATGTAACTAACAAGAACTCTTTGTTCAAGTTACAAGCCAGGTCTGTGGTTTCTTCAATTAATGGAACTTTGGCTTGAAATGAATTTTCTAGATAGTTGAAGTTTGTTTACATATTGTTGTTTTGAATGACAGGTATGTGGTTGAGAGAATGGATGGTGATCTGTGGGAGAAGGTTCTAAACCCTGAGAATGAATATAGGAGACAGCTGATTGATCAGGTTGTATCTACAGCATTGCCTGAAAGCAAAAGTCCAGAGCAAGTGTCTGCAGCTGTTAAAGCCTTCATGACAGCTGATCTCCCACATGAACTGATTGAGCTCTTGGAGAAAATTGTTCTGCAGAACTCTGCATTCAGTGGGAACTTTAACCTACAGAACCTGCTTATCCTTACTGCTATTAAGGCAGACCCATCAAGAGTAATGGATTATGTCAATAGACTTGATAACTTTGATGGGCCTGCTGTTGGAGAAGTCGCTGTGGAAGCCCAACTCTATGAGGAAGCCTTTGCAATTTTCAAAAAGTTCAACATGAATGTTCAGGCTGTTAATGTCTTGTTGGACAATATTAGAAGCATTGAGCGAGCTGTGGAGTTTGCATTCAGGGTCGAAGAAGAGGCTGTTTGGAGCCAGGTGGCTAAAGCTCAGTTGAGGGAGGGTCTGGTGAGTGATGCAATTGAGTCGTTTATTCGGGCAGATGATGCGACTCAATTTTTGGATGTTATTCAAGCTGCTGAGAATGCAAATGTCTACCATGACTTGGTGAAGTACCTTCTAATGGTTAGGCAGAAGGCAAAAGAGCCAAAAGTGGACAGTGAACTTATTTATGCATATGCAAAGATTGATAGATTGGGTGAAATTGAAGAATTTATTCTCATGCCTAATGTGGCCAATCTACAAAATGTTGGTGATCGACTGTTTGATGAAGCTTTATATGAGGCTGCTAAGATCATATTTGCCTTTATCTCGAACTGGGCCAAGTTGGCATGCACACTGGTGAAACTGAGACAATTCCAAGGTGCTGTTGATGCAGCACGAAAAGCCAACAGTGCAAAGACGTGGAAGGAAGTCTGTTTTGCTTGTGTTGATGCTGAGGAGTTCCGCTTAGCTCAAATATGTGGTCTGAACATCATTGTCCAGGTGAGGTGTGGGTGTTATGTGACTTTGTTTCGAAGATTTCTGGTGGACAGACTGCTGTTTTAACATTTAATTATAGCTTTAGCCAGTTGACCTTTTGAGAAAGTTATACTTGGACTTAGTAATTTCTTTGAGAAGTAGAATTTCTTTTTTCCGTATGCGTAGGTGTTATTAGTAGATTTCTTAGGTATTGAGCAACAAGACCTTTTTTTAGCGACTCTTGATCTCACTCTTCTGAAAATTTTAGGTGGATGACCTCGAAGAAGTCAGCGAATACTATCAGAACAGAGGATGCTTTAATGAGCTTATCTCACTTATGGAGAGTGGCTTGGGGCTAGAGCGTGCACATATGGGCATTTTCACTGAATTGGGAGTTCTTTATGCTAGATACCGTCATGAGAAGCTTATGGAGCACATCAAGCTCTTTTCTACACGTCTCAACATTCCAAAACTTATCAGAGCTTGTGATGAGCAACAACATTGGAAGGAGCTTACCTATTTGTACATTCTATATGATGAGTTTGATAATGCTGCAACTACCATAATGAACCACTCTCCAGAAGCATGGGATCACATGCAATTTAAAGATGTTATTGTCAAAGTTGCTAGTGTTGAACTCTACTATAAGGCTGTGCACTTCTACTTGCAAGAACATCCAGATCAGATAAATGATGTTCTAAATGTGCTTGCACTGCGAGTGGACCATACACGTGTTGTTGACATCATGCGAAAGGTTTTAGCTTATTCTACAATATTCCTTTATGATATTTCATATTGTCTTTCTTCTAATATTGACTTTGTGAGGATCTGCAAAATTGTGAATTTCAGGCTGGTCACCTGCGTCTTGTGAAGCCGTACATGGTTGCAGTTCAAAGCAATAATGTGTCTGCTGTGAATGAG
Organism: Eucalyptus grandis; assembly: GCF_016545825.1. Classification (NCBI taxonomy): domain Eukaryota; kingdom Viridiplantae; phylum Streptophyta; class Magnoliopsida; order Myrtales; family Myrtaceae; genus Eucalyptus; species Eucalyptus grandis. The sequence goes on along the minus strand of NC_052621.1, from coordinate 2,385,425 downwards.
GCTTTGAATGAGATTTATGTGGAAGAGGAAGACTATGATCGACTACGTGAATCTATTGATTTGCATGATAACTTTGATATGATAGGCTTGGCTCAGAAGGTGAGATGCAGTTGATTATCTTTGTTTCTTTTTCTACTCGATGCAAACTTAATTGTGCTGTTGCATGTAAGCAGATCGAGAAGCACGAACTTCTTGAAATGAGAAGAGTTGCTGCTTATATTTACAAGAAGGCTGGCCGATGGAAGCTGTCAATTGCTCTGTCCAAAAAAGACAATCTTTACAAAGATGCAATGGAGACAGCTTCTCAGTCTGGTGAACGTGAACTTGCTGAAGAGTTGCTTGTTTATTTCATTGAGAAGGTACGGTATGAGTGATTGTTGATGTTCCAGCTAAACTATGTGGCAAATAAGAACATCACAGCTCTTTGGACACAGAAAAGTTTTACACTTGTGGCTGCCTGTGACACAATGCTTTTGGTGGAGTTCAGCTGGTTTTGTTAAAATGGCTAGAGTTTAGATTTCGATAAATTGAATGAAACTTTTGGCTTTTCACAGTAGTTCTTAGAGTCCTGCTGTTGCCTTTTCTTTCAAATCCCAAATTGTGTTGACATTCATGGATTCTTGATACTTTTGTTGTTTAGAGTTCTAATCCTTCTCCATTACGTGCTTTTGCAGGGGAAGAAAGAATGCTTTGCTTCTTGCCTATTTGTGTGCTATGATTTGATTCGAGCAGATGTTGCTCTTGAGCTAGCTTGGATGAACAATATGGTTGACTTTGCCTTCCCATATCTCCTCCAGGTAATTACTTCCGCTTTGTAACTGCTAATGCTTATTGAATAATTTGCTTTCTCCTGCTCATAAGAAAATTGTTGTGTAATTTAATCACTATTCTGAAATTAAATTTACTTTTCAAACCATTTGGGGGGGTATATAGATGTTGTGCTTTTCTATTAATTCGATTTGTCATAGGCCCAAACCAAGAATGATTTGACCATTTTTGTCTTTGATTAACCTTGGTTCATTTTTTTTTTTTCCAGTTTATCCGTGAATACACAGGCAAAGTTGATGAGCTAATAAAAGACAAGATCGAATCTCAAAATGAGGTTAAGGCAAAAGAGAAGGAAGAGAAGGACGTGATCGCACAGCAGGTAATCTGCGCTGAAATCCTTGCTGTTTGTTGAATTGCCGAATTTTTCTCTCTCAAAAGTTTTCCATGACTCTTTACCAAGAGCACCATGATAATATAGCTGTACTCACCTCCTTTCTCAAATACTGTCATACTTGCCTCTGTTTTTCTGTTACCTATTCATATATTCTTATGTTTTCTGCAGAATATGTATGCTCAATTGCTGCCTCTTGCTCTGCCTGCACCTCCGATGCCCGGTATGGGAGGACCAGGAATGGGGGGAGGCTTTGGTCCACCTCCTCCCATGGGTGGAATGGGAATGCCTCCAATGCCACCTTTTGGAATGCCACCCATGGGCAGTTATTGAGTTTTTGAGAAACATTGAAGATTTTCCAGGAATTAAGAGCAGGATAGCAGTTTGAGTTCTTCACTGAAGTGTGTGGCTGAGGGTAAATTCCATTTTTCATTTTTGCAGAAAGGGTCTCGAGGTTTCTTTGAAATAATTGCTTTTGCTTTCAAAAGGTGTGTCTATTATTAGCTGTTGATAATTTTTTTTTTGGGGGGGGATAGAACTAGAAGACAGCATTCTTTTGGGCTATTGTAGACGCCCAGCCAAGGGATTTCTTGTATTATAAAACTAATTTCGTTTCATTTGTGTATCCACGACCAAGAGAATCACATGATTTCTATGTTCTGGGGTGGACTTTTGGATGAAATTCTTTGATCGGTTCACTTGGAAAATGTCATGACGGCGTCCATTCTGGTGCTGTTCAATCAAAGTGATCCATAATTTGTCTTTTGGCTTTGTGGAAGGGAGTGATTGCATACGCATCTGTGAGTTTCTTTTTCCCCTTTGAGTATGAATCTGGTATGAGTTGCATTTCACCAAAATTACTTTGATGCTTTAGTATTCTAACATTCTCGTTAAATTTTGGGCTACAAAATTTAGCTGCGCTGGCTGACTTTTGAATGGTTTGAACATTTTCAATTTCCCCTCAGCTTATTCACCCCTCTAGTGTCCCCTATTTTGGTTGCCTCCAACGTCACAAGCACACAAGAACATGGTAGGGTATAGTCGAGTCGAGTGGATAATCTGTTTAACCTTTCGCTTCCTCTATTAGATTTTCATGACTAATCTCGAGCAGGATGGAGTATTATTTTTTCTACTCGCTCGTCTCGATTAGAAAATTGAGACGTGAGTGAGCTCAACTAGGCTCAAATCGATTGCAATTACCTATTGAGAAATTGAATCTTCTGTTTTTGTAAGAATATTATGACTTTTTTTTTTTTTTTTTAATAATTATTACATATTTTGTAAACGAATAATTAAAACTTGATTTTCCATTTCGAGCTTATTGAGATGAGTGTCGGCAAGCTCGGCTAGACTTGACAATATACTCGAGCTTGACTCAATGAGCGAGGCCATGTTGCATCCAGCCAAGTTGGAATTACTAACGAGTAATTTGGTCCGGTTTAACCTCTTGTACTGTCAACAAAATGGAGGGAAATTACGATTTTAAGGCTTCGCACAACTGTGTGGCAATAATTACCTAGACGTGTTATTTTGTATGGGATATTTACTAATGATAGCTTACGCATTGGCGTGTTTTTTCTTCCTTATATACTGAAGTTTAAATTCCACTTATTTTCATTCATATTTTTCATTTCATTTACAAGATAATACATATCAATGTTGCTATTTCATTGTTTAAATTAAAAGAACTTCTATGAATTATTTTTTGACCACAAAATATTGATATTATAATAGATACTATTGTATTATGATTATCACACGGTGAACGATCTATCGATAATTTATCAAGTAACATAAAAAATATGTCATAGTATGAAAAACACACATAGGAATTGTGAAATGGAACCGACGTATAGTATTGTATTACTTTACAGCCTTACGCGTGGTAAAATTTTTCTAAAGTAAAAGAAAAGGCAAAACTCTTTTGGCCGAAATTTAGAAAAAGAAGAATTATGATCCTAATTTGTTCTCGGAGAAAAAAGGAAAAAAGAAAAGAAAAGGAGGCCGAGGTGTCGACAGCGCGCAGTGTCTGGGGCGATATCTCAAAGCTGTCGTCTCCTTCAATCCCTGTGGATCATCCGGTCCTTGGAGACGACACTCCACTGCCGCCACAAACGCCACCTGCGTCTCATGGTTGGACCGTAGGTAGAACAACCACAAACCATGGCTGTTTCCTTGAACTCGGTCGTGGGTTTCGGCTCCCAGGTAAGAAAGAACCAACCGCTCGCTTTGCTTCTTCACATGGGTTTCTGCTCAGATGAGCTTGCCTGCGTTGTCTTGGAAAACCCATTTAGCCGCTTCTTGATTCTGTGCTTCAGCAAGTTGAAAGACTGGACCTTTTTATTGCTGTACTGTAGATTGTCTTGATGTGAGTGAGTGATTTCTGCTCCTCTCATTTCCGTATTCAAGCGTCGGTAGAAATACTTGTTTCGTCTGTTTTGCTTCTCTTCCGCCGTGATTCTGCGGCACTTTTTATGGTGGGCATTTCGATTCGGGCTTAACTTATTCAGGGTGGAGCAAGACCCAGTAGAGCTTTGTAATATATTGACAACGTGGGAACCATAGGATGAATCTTTTCGTCGACGAACAAAATCTCCTCGTGATATCTGAATCTTCATGGTAGCCATATTTCTCAAAACGGGATGCAATGATATATCCTTATGATTTTTTTTTTTTTTTCGGTTTTTGGGTCGGGTACATATCCTTATGTTAGGCAGCAAGTTTGTCGTATTTTTGTTAGGCAGTAAGTTTGCCGTGTTTGATTATGATAGTTATGCGGAGCAGCTTAAGAAGGTGAAGTTTTGCCTTAAAATTCCTTAAACTTATGGTGTTGAGTGTTTGATGTTAAAGGACTTCAGTCCAATGGCATCAGCAGACACGCAGACATGCCTAACTGTTGTTACTTTAGCACATTTGCATCACTCAAATTATTTTGCTGCATGAAAGAATGACTGTGCCCATCGATTGTATCAAATTATTTTGCTGCAATCAAGATGATCTTTGCAGTTGAGTTCCTATTTAACTAAGTTGCAGGTTTGAAGTGTTGGGAATTGTTAAAAGTCGCCTGTAATATGCTTGTTGGATCGATGCAATTCTGTCCTTATAAGAAATAGCGGGCACATTCGAGAGTAATGATCTGGAAACAGAGTTATCAGGTGACAAGATAGTGCTCAACTTAGTGGAGTCAATGGTGTTTCCTGCCTGTGCTCTAATGGAAAAGATGCTTATAACTGTAACTGGACAAAATGATCGAGTACTTTGGATCCTGCAAAAAAAGTAATTCTCCTCTAGTAAATCCTTGGAACCATATAAAAATTATTCAACGGAACTTGGTCATCAGACAGATATCCAATTACTGCCTGTAGATCTCTATCTTGCCACATTTGCTTAAGATTATCTGTTTTACTTTAAGCTTTAGAGGAGTCATACTTTTCTTTCAGTAGTCCATGCCCTGTAGTAAACTTCTATCGCTTCCCTGCAACCTACTTTACAGCTAGTGGTTAAGTTTGCTGTCGTTACACTTTCTTGTTCTTGAAGAGCTTTAGTTATAAACATTTCATAGCTTTAGCAGGCTACAGTGGACTTCCATAGGGCCTTCCTGAAGTAGTGGCATGAAACAGATACAGTTGTGCTGAAACTTCTTAGCTACTTACGTGTATAGATTATGTGATTTGGCAAATTCTGCTTTCTGTCTTTCCCTGGAGTTCTTGAATATGATGGAAGTTTCTCAAAGGTGCAGGTAAGGAGCCGGCAGGTGTCTACTTCTTATCTGAAAGGTTCTGAATTCAAGCAAAACAGCTTTCTCTCCCATTTGAGTATGCCTCGCTTAGGCAAAGCACGTCGGGAACTGCATCTTTCAGTTGCAGAGAGTGACCAATTTTCCATAGACTCTGCAGTTAGGAATTCTGGTGATGCTGAGAAATCAGTTTCTGAAATTGGTGTCGAGAGCTCCAGGGACATTACATCTGAAACTTCCAGTGGACCAGTCCCTAATTCAAATCCAGACCAGGATCAGTCATTGAATGCCAAGTCGCAATCTACACCAAAAAGATCGCCCTTAACTGCGCGAGAGAGACTAAGGGCAGCCCGAGTTCTGAGCCGATACTCTGAAGCAAAGACATTGAAATCAGAAATGGGTAGCAAAGTATTGGATGCTCTAAAAGAGAGTGATCGTGGGAAGAGGAGATCTGGGCTTCCAGAAGCCCCTACTAACATGTTTGATGACAGCAAGCGTGGAATGCCTAAGAAGGGCTTGACATTCCAGTTTCCAGGTGGTGTTGATTTGTTTGTCGTCGCCTTCTCGTTTGTGTTTATCAGCACAGTGATGTTCGCAACGACTTACCTTGTGTGGAAAGTTGGAGCCATCCATTTTAATGAGTACTAAGGTGGCGGAAAATAGGATTTTGGATTTGTGAGCACGTGGAAGTGGAGAACTATCCCAGTTGTAGAACTATCCCAGTTGTAGGCACTTGAAATGCTTCTGTGGATTGAACATTCCCACTTATGGATTAGAAATTGCTTGGTTGAACCTTATGTAGCCTCTGCTATGTAGATTAATGCATTTAAATTACTAGCTTGAATCTAGATAAATAGAAAAAACTTAGTTATATACTTCAAATAGTTTGAATGTGCTCCTAGTGTATTCTTTTTCTGGTTCTCTGTTGTGATATATCAACAATGATCGCTTCTGGGATGAGCCCAGCAGTTGTTAGCTGCTCTTCCTTGTGGAAATCGAGATGTGACAGGCTATGTTGTCCTTCCTGGCGGTGATATGGTAGATGCTTTTGGACGGTGCAACCCATGTTTTCACATTAAGGAAAAAACAATTGTTTCCCCCTCAAAAGATACCTCTTGCATGGTGCAGCCCATGTTTCTTGCTGTTTGTTTATGTGGGGTTTGCGACATTTCCGGGCATTGACATCTCACTGGTTCTCGTACAAATTCTCGTAATTCTAGCCACAAAACCAATCTTGTCCAGCTGTAATGTACCATGAAACATTTAAATGCTCATCAACAACGTGTTCTTGTTGAAACCATCAAGAAATAAATCATTCTTGAACAGACCCTGATCCATGAGACTGTATCATGGTGACCCAGCAATGGGCTCCTCCATAAACCCAGTCTAATCTTATGCTGGACTAGTCAGAGCCGACCATCTCTTTGATCAATTTGGGACCCCAAGGGAAAGCTGCAATAAGGGACTCCCTGACAAGTGGGATTCACAAGAATGAGAAAAAGGCAAGAAAAGAGAGAAAATATGGTCACCACAAGTCATGAAAGAGATCGGGGAAAATTTACAGGGTTGAGTGGGGTTTTGATTTGAGGTCATGTCAATCGTTAAAAGTCTCTTTTATGGTGATCTACAATGTATTTGCTTGTAACGTCATGGCCCTACCCGGGTACTGACTCGGTGTTATTATTGAGGCTCTGTTTGTTTTGTTGTGAAGGACACTCTTGACCCCTGCATCCCATGATAGTAGTGGACAATGAGCTCAAGAAAGGGACTAAAAGATTGCACGGGGTGGGTCACGAAGGGGCGAACCTTTTCTCACGCGAGCCAATAAATCTTGTGAAATCAACATGATCCAATGATTCTCGATCAATATATACCCTCGTGGTGCTCGAAGAGCAATATGAAGTCCGAGGTGAAGATGTCTGCACAAGAGAAAGAAAAAGAAAAGAAGGGTACGTTGCTGAACATACTGAGACGATACTACCTGGGGCTTCCCAATTATTGATAGAGAAAGGAATGAGGCACATGGAAAATGAGCCCTCTCTTTGATTGATGAGCTTTTGCAAATTGTTGTGGCCGAACTATACTCTCCACAAGTTCTTGGAGTTGTATAATTTAGACTGAAAAAGAATTGCGGCAAAAGCTGAAGAGGGTCCACCAGGCCGACCACCAGTATTGGCCAGCAATAAAATGAGCAATATAAGAAAAAAGGAATCATTTTGAGGTAATTTAGAAACTCATTCTGTTTTGGTTATGGCAGCAAGATATAATAGCCCCCACCAAAAAAAACGTATGTAGATGTTTATGAGTTGTGGAGAGCACAAAAGAACCAAAATGAAAATGAAAAGATCACATGCAGCATTAGAGAGCACTAAAAGAACAAAAACGAAAAAAGGGGCATCTTCACTTCTTGAAGCCCATTAATTTGCACAGTTGAGCAAAGCCTAAAGTTACATGACCTGCAAATAATTCACCCAAAAGGAGCTAAAGCACAAAAGGTCAATCGTCTTCATCACAATGGTTGAAAGAAGCTGTCGATCAATTGAAATGATTCACCAAAAATGGTTTTATTGGTTCTTCAATTGTTTATCAATGTTTCAAGGTCAATTGCTGTCGGGGAAATCTCAGTGATTCTCTCTTTTTGGGGGTTTGGTTTAGGTAAACCTATGATCCCCGGATGCATCAAATTAGATGTGCTTTTTCCAAATGGGCCACACCGATATCTCTTCTACTGTTTCTTGCTTTTGTCCATTTTCGAAGTGTGAACATGGCCATTTACGATACTCCTCCAGGACAATATCTTCTCTTACACTTCAAGATTTCCTGAGAGCCCTCCTTGTTGTTTGCCAAAGTCCACCAGAAAATTCATGCTGAAGTGACAGGCAGATATGGATGATTTGCCATCTCTTGACCATATTCGTAGAGTTTCTCTTCACCAACACATCACACCAATCGCGGTCTAGTACCGGTTCCAGTGGCAGAGATTATTAGTTCAAGAACAGTGGTTCTTCATACGGATGAAGGAGATATAAAGCTGGGAATCTTGCGCTGATTTGCCAGTGAAAGATTGTGGCTTTGTGATGGAGAACTTGAATTGGCTCTCTGAATGGTCAGGAGAAGCAGATTGGGTTCATTCTGATGAACAATTGAACCGGGGTTCATATCCGATACCGTCTCAAGCGGCCATGTTTAATCCGATTCAAGTATGTGATGAAAATTTTCCCTGGTTGATCCCCATCGGAGGAGTCATGGCGGACGATAGAGCGACGAGCGCAAGTGCAAGCGCGAGCGCAAGCGCAAGCGTTTCCAAGAGTCACAGCCAAGCCGAGAAAAGGCGTAGAGACAGAATCAATGCGCAGCTTGCCACTTTGAGGAAGCTCATTCCCAAGTCTGAGAAGGTTTAATCTCTCTCTCTCTCTCTCTCTCTCACTGAATTGATGCAAGATATCAGAAAGAAAGATGCGTTGTCTGCGTAATTTTTGTCTGGTTCATCGTTGTCGGTCGATCCGTCTAGTTCATAATACATGTTGCCCATCAATGATCGATGTCTATGTTTGCACATAGTTAACAACACTCATTGCAGTTGTGTTTGAATTGTATTGATATGAAGCAGGTTTACACACATCACTTTGTCGAATTCGCGACTCAACATTCTAAAGTCGAATTTCTAATCTTTACCATTTTCGCCTCTGCTCATCGTCGCCAAGGCTAGTTCAGTTTCGAGCCCAATCTTGAAGCCGACCCCCACTACTCGAAGTCTAAGAACTTTCATGATGAGCCTAGCTCGAGCCTAATTAGACCCATCTTCATTACAACGAATCAAATCAAGTGGAATCTTGAATCGAGTTTCCGTCCTTTAATTTAGGGCCGTTTTGCTGGTTCGATCCATGACAGATCGACTGGCTATCAAAGTCGGAAACTCTGCGAGGAATTACTCTCTCGCGGACTTTCTCATTTCGAAAGGAGCTATGTTTCAATCATTTATTTGCATTACATTGTTTGATCATGCGTGCAGATGGACAAAGCAGCTCTCCTAGCAAGCGTGATCGACCACGTCAAGGACCTGAAGCGAAAGGCCTCCGAAATCAGCAAGTCCATCACCATCCTCCCCTCCGAGGTCGACGAAGTGATCATCGACTGCGAAGACCCCGAACTCAACAAGGGCGGCAATGACAGTGGCGCCGTCCTCATCCGGGTCTCCATCTGCTGCGACGACCGGCCGGAGCTGCTGTCGGAGCTGACACGGGTCATCAAGGGCCTGAAGCTGACCACGGTCAAGGCCGACGTGGCCTCCGTGGGCGGCCGGATCAAGAGCGTCCTCATCCTGTGCGGCGACACCGCCGATGGAGGCGGCGGCGGCGATCGAGGAGCGTGCCTGAGCTCGCTCAAGCAGTCGCTAAAAGTGGTGGTGAGCAGGATCGCCTGCTCATCGATGGCTGCCTCGAACTGTCGCATCCGAAGCAAGAGGCAGAGGTTTTTCTTGCCTTGCCAGAGTCCATTGCCATAATAACATGCTCCGGTATTATGATCTACGACAGACTTTAATGGTATTGATGTTCTGTTGTATGTGTATGTACATATTTTGCATGTGAATTTGGGATGTAATCTGATTAATAATTCTTAGGAAGATGAATTTTTTTTTTTCCTTCAACTAAAAAGAAAAGAGAGAAAAAGCAGATCCTAGAACATATCTATTTTACTGTGACAGGAGCCGCCAAAATTGCAATTAAAGGTGAAGCAAAGATAAGATTGGCCACATTGGTATATATTCAACATCCCATCAATCAAGAAAAAGTTTTGAAATCTTGACTTTGGTCGTCCTTTTAGCTAATATCAAGGAATCGATTGGACAATGTTCTTTTTCAATCTCTGCCACGGGAAAAGTTCCTGTGTAGACTGCGGCATATCTTGCTAGGTACATATCCGACGAGGGTTTTTTTTTTTTTTGGGCTTGGCATGTTTGAATTCTTGACACCCTATTGATATGAAAAAAAAAATGTAACGCTTTAGAATAGTAAAAATCGGGCCGAAGCCTAAAATATAAAAGCCTGCTTTGGCCCGAAAAGGGAAATGGAGGGATGTTCTCCAGGCCGATGACGCTATGTAAATCTTGGAGGCGATGCTATGAACACTAAACTCAATTGACTAAATCTGATGGGATGCAAGATCAATTGGTCGATACTCGGTTTCTGAACTAAATCGGTACACTTCATTAACTTAATCACCCGTGGCTTTCGGCACATGATACGCACACAGACGATATCTGGTGAGTATAGAGTGGCGCAAGAAACACTCATTTTAAATAAGAATGCGTGATTATCAAGCCATTAAATTTATTGGATAACAATCATCATATTTTCTATCGCACTCATAACTATGACACCGAAAACAAATGGTGCAAATCCAATGAATATAGGAAGAACAGGACAAAAACGAAGATTAGGATGATAATAGACCAAAACCCAACTGAAGAGACATGAAACATGTGATGTGTAATTTGCCTACATTAGCATTAAGTAATCCTAGGAAAAGCCGTTACTTAAGTAGGAATCAGTTAAAATTTGGAGGAAGTTTAATAACTCATCTCCCCTCTCCCCTCTCCCCAAAATCTCTCACCAAATCCCAACTCCCAACTCCCATCTCTCTCTCTCTCTCTCTCTCTCTCTCGTGCAAAGGAGAAGAAGATGATGACGATGATGCAATCAATTGGGGGTAAGGGGCAATAAGAGCAGCAACAGAAACAAAAACAGAAACAAACGCTTTTCTTGTTGCGACTCATGAAATGGTTATGTCAAACGTTTGGCGGTTTCACGGTTCCTTGCCCTCAACAACCCCTCCTTTCCCTCGACGGTTAACAACATTTTCCTTAAATCCTTCCCCCTACCGCATCCCTCTCCGTCCTCGCCACCCATATTACCCCAACAACAATCCCTTACAACAAGAGAAAAACGCCAGTTTCCTCCCACCACCGCCACTCTCCCCCCCAACACTTCATCTCGTGTTTCCTCGGGCGGCGGCGGCGGCGACATGAGAGTCACCAGCGTCGACGGCGTCGACCGGGTGAAGGGCTCATGGAGCCCCCAGGAGGACGCCACGCTGATGAAGCTCGTCGAGCAGCACGGCCCCCGCAACTGGTCCCTCATCAGCACCGGCATCCCCGGCCGGTCGGGGAAGTCCTGCCGCCTCCGCTGGTGCAACCAGCTCAGCCCCACCGTGCAGCACCGGCCCTTCACCCCGCTGGAGGACGCCACCATCGTTGAGGCGCACAAGGTCCACGGCAACAAGTGGGCCACCATCGCCCGCCTCCTCCCCGGCCGGACCGACAACGCGATAAAGAACCACTGGAACTCGACCCTCCGCAGGAAACGCCCGGGTGAGCAGTCGTCCATGTCGTCCGAGTCCAATTCCGAGAAGCACCCCGGCCGTGACAACACCGCGGCCGAGTCTGAGACTGACTTGGAGATCAAGAGGCAATGCCTGCGGGTCCTCCCGGATGAGAATAGTCGCGACGGAGAGGTGAGGCCCAAGGGGCCGAGGACTTCACTCACGCTCTCTCCGCCCGGCGGGGGCGTCGTAGCTGCACTGGAAGATGACAAGGCAGCACCGAATCAGGCTGACGGAGATCAAGAACCAGCATCGACGCGAAGTGGCGACGCAAAGGTCGCAGCGGCAACAGCAACTATGGATGATAGCTGTTTGGTGATGATCATGAAGCGCATGATCGCGGAGGAGGTTAGGAAGTACATCGACACAATGTGCATGCAACAAGGAGTTGCACCGGGAGTCCGCAAGCCGGAATCTTCATCGACCGTAAAGGACCCGTGAAGCCATCATCTTGATTTCCTTAGCCATCGGCTCTAGTGTTTTGGGTCCTTTTCTTTAGGGTTGCTTCGGTTAAGTAGGGAAATAACATAGAATAATACATCTTGAGAGTCCACCATCACTGCTTCTAATGCGTTTTTTTCCTCTATTTTCAAAAGAACAGCGGAGGCAGGAACGTAGTTATCTTCATCAGGTGAAGGCTGAAGGCAACGATTCTATGTACATAGGATGACATTTTCCGCCCCGATCTTCTTCAGTGTGAGTAGTGATCCTCAGGAACTGAGTAAATGGTGTTCAAGCATCGTCAAGGGTCCCGTAAAACTGGTCAAGCGTGATGGAAATAGTGTTCAAGCATTGTTAAGCGTCTGAATAGATTCTGTACGACATGTGATGTTGTATGATGGAACAGAAACAAGTAAACAAAGTCCCATCTCCAAGCGTAAGCCTAATGATGCTTTAAAAAGGGATGAGCATAGGTCAGTAGGGATCAGTTCCATAGACTAAAACCCGAAAGGCTGGAATTGCGTAAAACCATCCACGAAAAGTACCAGCTTCTTCTGGAAGAGGCTAATCCCAGAACCAGACAGGTTCGAGGCCAATTTCAGTTCTCGGATTCCATCATGTTTCACAATCACAAGAAATCCTCATTAACCCATTCCATCTATGAGAAAAATTCTGAAAAACAAATTTTCCTTTAAGAGCAAAATCAAAACCTAAAACTATATTCTGCTAATGACGATGCAGTAATAGTTATCAAAAGAGAATGAGAGTGGGCAAGTCCTCATGTGATGAAGTTAAAGGGATTATGGAAGGATTTTGAAAGTTAATTCGACAAGTGATGGTTCTCACATTGAAGCTCAATACTAAAAATCTGCCTGGTCTTAGGCTGGTTCAAGTTTCTTAGAAATGGGAAGCAGACCAGTTCACCTGACACCAGCTTGGGACCAGACCAATCAGGCTGATTCCAACTGGTTCTTCAATCGAACTGGCCCAATCGCATGCCCGAATTTGATCAGCAAAACATATTTCAAGTGGAAAAAACTTATCCTGGCACGACACAGTTAAACTATAGCCACAAGGATACACAACTGAGTCCTATTTTCACCAATCAATGAGGATTAAAAAGATAAATGGAATGGAGGACTACCTTTTATACAGCTCATTCACGAAAACAAAGAAAGAATAGAAGACAGGGTGTTGATTTTGATGGGACATAGAACAAAATTTTTAAGAAAACTTAAACGAAACCCAAGTGACAACTAAAATTTCGGATTAATTGTGGATGACTCAATGCAACTTATGACCGAAACTCTAAAAGCTCCCAATAGTGCTATAACAAAAAATCTCACAAATCAAAACCAATTTGAGATAAATTCCAGTTTCTACATCCTCTTGGTTGCGTGATTATATGAACCATATCAACCCCAGAAAACCGATGCCGAAACCTGAGTCATTGCTCACAAAATGTGAACTTCGTGCCCTGAAGAGATATATAGGATCTCACCCTTTATACCAACACATCACCAGAAAGGCATCACCTTGAGACATCGCCCAGCAAATTGCAGGACAAAGGCCTCGACTTTGTCGCAACCAAGCGCACAACTTAATTCGAAGAAGAAAGAAAAACAGAGACTTTCAGTCACCCCCGGTCTCCATCAGCAAATATAATTACTCAAGCATATCAAGATTCAACTACTCGGCGGATTCAAAGTGCCAAACATTACGAACTAGATTCTGTCAATAAGTTCCGATCCAAAAAAAGAACAAGACACGGAACGGTACAAAACGAGAAGCCTACTCTTCCACAAGTACCGGTTCCTAAAAAAGGAGCATGCTTTAACGAAAAAGAACACGCCCAGAGGACGAGACCCGCCTTCCCGAAGATGTCTACTTCGATCTCTGCCTCATCTTTCTGCGCTTCCTCTTCAACCTCCTCATGCGCTTCTTCTTCCACTGCTCACGACCACCGCCATTGAACCCCGACAAAACAAACGGGAAAAAACACAAGATCAACAAACGATGCGATCGGCATCGACCGAGTAACCATCGCCATGTCGGAATTCCGGAATTGAGCTTACCTTGGCTCTCATGGTGGTGAGTTGACGATCGCTCCGGTCGCCTCGCCCTCGGAACCCTAGCTCCGGTCTGACGGCAAGGTGAGATTTCGGAGAGGGTTTTTGAGAAAGGGAGGATCGGATTGAAGGCGGAACTCGCGTTTATATATATGTGTGTGTGTGAGAAACCCTAATTCTTCTTGGTGGATTTGATTTTGCAGAAACTCAGGAGAGGCACGGGGAGTCCAACTTGGGCCTGGCCCAACATGCAATACATCTTGGGGACCAATGGGCTTCTAGGTGTGATCTGAAGCTCCTTTGGGCCTGGCCCAACAGAGTGACGCGTGACTTTCCCTTTCCCATGCATCGTAAATTCACAACTACTCAAAGCGATGAAAACTTTCCATAGGAGAGTATTATAGGTGAATTAATCACGTGAAGTAACTTTTTTACATTTTTTTTTATAGTGTATTTTGGGTTTTTATTAGTAGGCCACCTTCTGGCATAGAGAAATACCTACACATGGCGGTTAGACGAGTATTATATGCGTTTGCAGTTATTTTTGTAAATCAAGTTCTTCAACAGATCAACGATACGATTTTGAGCATGTAAATATTTTCTTTGGATCTGCACTAGGCCCAAGAAAAATTCTTGGCTTTTTTTTTTTTTTTGGTTGATAACTAGTGCTTTTATCAAATAATGATTTACACTAGGAAAAAATATAATCAATATATTCTCGACCTTGCTAGTCATTTTTCACATCATATAAGAATGTATGTTTGACCAGTAATTTTCTTTATGATGAAAAAAATTTACATATAAAAAATAGTCAATTTTTGTATCATGTATCATAGATACCTTATTAAAACTTTTATAATACGCTTGAATAAATTTCAATATATTTGTATCTCATCCACTATTCACATGACAACTTAGTTTACTATTTACTTTTATATACACAAGCGTCTTGTCTTCCCAATTATATAATATATGCATCACAATATCAACTATTTATGCACTAATGTGAGTTGGGCATAATATCAAACACGTGATAAGCATAGCAGGAATAGAAAAAGTGCTTAGCCGATTTATAGTGGTCCTTCTCCAAAACCCTGCTCACTCCGCTCCCGCAGATCGTTGAGGAGTTGTACCCAGATGACTAATCTTAAACCTTGTACAAAGGTTGGTTTATAATGGAGCAAAGTCTTCCTTAGAAATAGGGTGCGCCCTATTACATAATATTTCTCGTACAAGTTTCAATCTTTCTAGACTTCCGATTGCAAAGTGTATACAGGAGCTTTTAGCAAGTGTATGTAGTGTTCTCCACCTCTGCGAAAGAAAGAGGAACCCAATTCATACAAAAAAAAAAAAAAGCTCAACTAAACATTAGACACATTTTTTTTTGGGGTAAAACATTAGACTCATTTCAATTTAGGGGTGAGCACCGAACTAAAGTTGACTCTGGACCGACCTTGGACTAGCCCAATCATGCCTATTCTGGTCCTATTTTCGGGGAAAGTGGATCAGCCCTTGGTCCTAAGATCGTTGAACCAGCACCATGGGTGGTGGTTCTCGATCTTGAGACTTTAGGGTTTGTTCAACCCACACCAACTCTGATTATATATATTATATATTTTAGATAGATATATTATATTTTAGAGCAAACTCTAACGTAAACAACATTAAACAGTATCGAACGACATCAAACGACATCCTCCTCCTCAAGTACTCTTGTTCTCCTTTCTTCTTTATCCTCTTCAATTTTTACTTGAAAAAAACTAAAACTTTTCGGTTGTGAGCAACTTTGCCCTACTCAGGCGCGACGCTCGCAACGCTTGCTCTGCTCACCGCACGACACTTGCCCTGCTTAGTGCTCGGTGCTCATGCCTCTTGGCACTTGATGCCCACACCACTTGTCGCTCAATGCTCATGCCGCTCTCCTTTCTTCATTGGCCTCACTTGTTGCCAAGTAAATAAGATTGAAATAAAGCATTAATTAGAAACTCTTGTCATTCGTGAGCAATGCTCACTGTTCATCGCCCACCTCGCGGCTTGCCTCTGTTTGCTCGCCTTGCGGCTCACCCTCATCTTGTGGCTCACTCTTGTTGGTGGATATGTAATTTGAAATAGTAGATTTGTCTTTTTAGAGAATTAAAAAAAATGAAACAAAAAAATATATCACTTGATCCTAGGTTGACCCTGGAACCGGACCGACTCATAGGGTCTGTCCAATCCTTAGTCCTAGGCTCAACTAGGTTGGTTCTTGGTCCCAAAAAATGGGGACTAACGCTGTGCGGATTAATCTCTAGGCTAGTTGCTAGACGCCCCAACATCAAATGGCTAGAAATTTGACCATTGAGTCTCCTGGGTCTCTAACCAAAAAAAGGAACACTTAACATTTAAGTACAAGCAATTTAATAATAATTTTAGCTAAAAGAAGCAGTACAATTATAAATAATAAATCACAAATTTGAGTGACTTTTATAATCAACACCAATCAAATTGGGGTCCAACACTTTTGACCGCAACCTTTTACTATCAACACTCTCAATGAGCTTGTACATCAACTGTTTACGATTTTAGATCTCTACTTTTCAACGATGATTAAGTATCTTTCCACGTCCGAAGCAACTGAGAGTCCCAAAAAGGAATTGGCCGATGAGTCATTAACCACGCACGTTTGGCCGTATTAATTCATTGGGCGGGCTAATAAATTTACCAGTTCAATCGCTTTCCTTCCACATGCGTGTTGCCATCTCACGGGACGTCAATGATTCAGTGCCAGAAGGCAAAGCAAGATGAGGAAAAGGAAGAGAAAAGGGCGAGAGATGGGCAAAAGATTTTAGTAATATTATATATTATAACGTATATGTAATATCTGTAGTTATTTATAGTGATGGGATAATATTTCTGTTCTCGAACCCACAAGTTATTTTCTAAGAGAAAGAAATCCACACAAAGATAAAATAACTCGGCAAGTGGTAAAAAGCAAAAACAACCCAAAAAATCAATGCTTTTGCAAGAAGCTAAGAAGATACAAAAAATCTCATTTCTCTACACAAAACAACACCCACCTAAAAGGAAAAAAGCCACCTACAAACAAAAGAAAAAACGGTTCATGCTCAAGGAAAGGGACGCTAGTGGAGGGAGGTCGAGGAGATGCAAGATATTTTCACGCTCTTCGACTCGTTCCCCTGGCTCAGACCCACGGCCCGGCCGAGTCGACCGGGAGAGTCGCCCGGCACAGCGGGCAAACCGGCCGTGTCATGAGCCACCGGTCCACGCACGTGCAGTGGTAACGGTGCCCGCATCGCGGCAACACCTTCACTTTCTCGCCGTCTTCGAACACCCCAAGGCATATGCTGCATTCACCGGATCCCTCCACCCCCGATGACGTGCTGCTGTGCAGGACGATGGGCAGCCTGTCGATGGCGGCAGCGTCGAAGCCCGGCAGGGGCCGAGGCGGGCTCACGTCCGCCGCACTGCCGCCGTGAGAAGTCTCGGGAGGCAGGCCGTGGTAGCGGCAGACCCAGCGCGCGTAGAGGAAGAGGACGGTGACGAAGCAGACGATGCCAAACAGCATGATGACGTAGAAGAGGGTGTGGCCTTGGACTTGGACTTGGACGTTGTGGTCGTCGAGCTCTGTGTACCGCCACTGGAACAGCTGCGAGTTTTGAGAAGTCATGGTGGCGGCAGAGACGGTTGCTAGCACGACGGTGGCAGGAGTGAACGAAGACAAAAGAAGAGTAGTGGCGGAGAACTAGTCCAAGTACTTATAGCTGCAAGAACTTTGTTAGCTGGACGAGCTTTCCAGGGTTTTGCCGATATTTTTTTAGGGCCACTCGCTAAGACCACATGTCGCATGCGATCCAAAAGTAAGATATTTAGTACTGTGCAAAAGAGGCATCTCGACCCTTGAATTTATCGAGTCTCGCCTAATCGAATTCACCTCGACCCAGGGCCTCGATCGACCCCGATGCATGCGGTTTGGCGCACCATGCAATGTAGAAAGGCTGCAATGAAGTCTTGGATTGTTGATGACTATAATGGTACAAAAGTATGACTGCACCATGCAGCGTGTCGCGCAATATCAATGCTGATCTACTCATTATGACATGACCTAATTATATGGCGCCCTCCTTCCAATAATAGTAGCTGGAGTGGACAAAGCTAAAGTTGCAAGAGGGAACTTACACAGTGGCCATAAGATCATAAACTGATAAAAGACATTAATTTATGTAAAAGTGATGGCGTGTTTTCCTGTGTTTATAGTAGCAAAAGCTTGATCTACAACCTTTTAGAACTAAATAGAACCTTTCCGAGGTAAGATTTATCTTGGGGAGATGCGCCTAACAAGTAAAAGGGCCACTTGCTCGTCTCTTTTGGTGTTTAATTATATTAATCCTATTCAAATTGTAAATCCTAAGTAGATGGGAAAAGGCTCAGGGTCCCACATGAGACGTGTCCACACTAAGGTAAGTGACGTGTTCATTTATATTATTATATTTTATTGGGTTGTTACTGTTCATTTGAGTTCCGCTACCCGAGCGGGCCACGGCCCATGCCTGAACGGTTGAGAGAAAAGAGAGATGAAGCTCGATGAAATGGTTCTCCATCTCAACCAAGGTCAGTCGACCATTAATGAGTGCAAAGCTTCGGGAATATAGTGGTTTCACGCTGTCGGATATAGTAAAAGCTTTTGCTCATAAGCTCTGGCAAAAAAATTTAGGGAGACTTCGAGTTCGGTCTATACATGAGAAAGAGTGTTGTAATATTCAATTACGCTTTCATTTAATAACTTAAATTTTTAAAATAATTGATAATAATCCCTTAAAAATTTCATGGTTGGACAGATAAAATGGCTTAGAGCACTCGCCTTCTTGTGCACTCGTGTTTACGTAAATGAAATGAAAGAAGTCAGCTTCTGTTATTTTGTGGTCTTTCAATTGGCCTCACCTCAAATGTCTGACAAGAAGGGGATGGGTTAGGTTACATTGCGTGTGGTTCCAGGCCACTGTCTAAGATTTTTTTATTTCGAGATAGGATAGGTAAAGGCAATCGCATTAAAATTTTGTTTTCTTACTCCCTTAATTTACTGAATTTCATGGACTAGCAATTGTCGATCGCGTCCACTACATGGGTCAACGCCACGTGTCCCAATACTCTAGGACCCCAAATTCACCATGTTTCTTTTCTCGAGAACTGGATAAACCTAATCGATCCATTTTTGGTTAATAAAAACTTGCTGCTACACAAGCATGGGTGGGATTAATAATTTCATACATTCACTTTTTGACCTGTTCTTTAGTAGAGCGAAAAGGACAATTCTCAACGTCACTTCGATTATCATAAGCTTTTGTTTTTCGCATCATAAAAAAGTTTAAGAGGAGGAGGAGGAGAGGTTATCTATAGCAAAATGAGGATATACCACAGGCTTAAAAGGTCTCATAGTGGATTTACAGATCACCTACTAAAGAGGATTATAGGTAGCAAGATTCGGATTCGCACTTGGAGTGCAAAGTGTTGGAACCTTATTGGTTGAGCTCAATTTCTTTTGGGGGTAGTGATCCATCCTATTTCTTCTTCGTCCATGCCTAATCACTCAAATAATTAGCGGCACCATATTGAAGTCGAGTATTATGTCAGTTGTTATAAAAAGTTTAAGCTGTTAAATAAAAAAATCTATATATCGCAAACGAACATGCCATGCATCAATGCGGGATTACCTTGTCATTCATGGTCATGCATCATGTTGTGATTTAATGAATTAATTTGGTAAAGTGTTGGCTATTAATTTCGGGGCCAAAAGTAACATATTAATCTATGGGCCCTGATAATACTTCTCTGGGCCTTGACCCGGCCCAAAATAATAGTGGGCCGTGAGGGTGGAGCCCACTAAGAGTCAACTGACTAAAGGAGGGGAATCTGTGGCGTCTGTGAATTTTTCTACTTTGACTGGTTTTACCGCAATATGACAATATTTCAATTCTTTTTGTGTATTTCTACATCATTTTTATGCAACTGCCTAAAATTTTCATTTGTATTGCCCATTGCAGTGCGCTACCGCTATGTATGAGAAAATACAAATCAATTTTAACAAAAGATTAGAGTTTGGATTCACTTTAATCAGGTTTATGTAATTTGACTTTACCACATGTCCATATATTATTAATTTCTCGACGTGTTACTAGAAAAACTATGGAACACATCAATAGCAAAATCATATCGAGTTATCTTATATTCATTTGCACCATTCAAACAATTTAAGTGCTTCCAAACGTGTTACGTAAAAAAAGTAATTTTTAATGAAAAGTAGGTTATTAACTGGCTACTTCTGATGTATAGATTATCATTTTTTTTTTTTTTGGGTCTGTGTGTAGATTATCATTTAAAGAGTGGTGTTTTGAACTTCTGTTTTCTTTTCCATTTATCAAATGTTAAAAAAATTTTGTTCAAAAGGTCAAAGAAACTGAATATATGCTCAATGTATATCCACTTATCTTGTTGATAAAGACAAGAAGTATGTACGTCTTAATGATAGCTTATTACAAAGTCCCAAAAATTTACGCGAAAAACCGTAGAAACTTGAATAGATTATATATCTATCCTTTTCCCCTCGTTAGATTTATATTTAAAACTATTAGTAAAGAAACTTTTAATCTTAAAATAAATCTGACTGAAATGATTGGATATGTCCCTGTTTTTGTTGTGCCAAAATCACGGGTTTATCCCTAGTTTATCATTAATATTCGCCAAATATCATTCATTAATTTTATTTACTAGTACTTTATTTAAGAAGAACTCCAATAAAATACTCCCTAAAATAGATGGTGCAATATATTGCCAGCTACTAGTTCGATATGAACACATTAAAGACTTCAATTATAATGTGCAGTGTATAATTCAACATGAGCTACCTAACATCTGCCCCTCGCGTCTCCAACTCAAATTATATACAAATTTCTGACAAAAAAGGACTATACAATTTCTTTCTTCGACTCTTGTTGCTTTCCTTCTTCTTCTTTTTTTTTCCTTTTTCGCTAAAACTCTTCTCGTTGTTGCTTTCCTTATTGAAATTAGCGGTGGTTCTACTCGATAAAACTAAGGACATCATCGACAACTCTGGGTCTAACTCGGGTACATGTAGTGAACCATATGACCAGATGTCTCAGCCGTTGATAATCAATTTTCTCTTCTTCTTTTTACCCCTCCTTTCAGATAATCCGATGGCATGCTTCTTAAGCATATTTAATCAAAGTGATTCGATTTTAAATACATGCATTACACACGAATCCTTAGATATTGGGTTTTCGATGATTCGTCCGTTTGATCTCAACAAGATTTTGTATGTACTTGAACTTCACCGAGCACTTATTCAGAAGCCATATCACAAATAGTTTACTTCCAATACTTGTCAATTGAATCGTGATTCTCTCTTCATTTTAACGGGCATCTGTTCGACGAATGAGAAAAAGTTAAGTCACCATAATTACCTTTATCCGTAGACTTCTGACCATTTAATCAGTTGGATGCACCAGTATATGCTCTTTAATAAGGGGTATTACGTGTAAAGCACTTTCATTCAACATTATTGCTGTTAGAGCAATTATACAGAAACATGAGATTAAAACATCATTGCACATAGATATAAATCGTTAGTTTTTTTTTCTGTGAAAAAAGTGAATGCGATGTTATTTATTTATTTTAGTGATATTCTTTTAGTTTTGGTAACTTTTTAGGCCAAGAAAATCTATCTTATTTACACACGCTTTGGATTAATAATTTAGGTAGTGTTTTGCAAGGTTTTCTTGTGTGAAAAAATATCTTTCATAGAAAGTTATTCTTTGACTTTTAATTAGAGAAGATAGGTTTTACACGATTCTAGACAAAAAATATCCAAATAAACAAGAAATAACTAGAAACTATTATTTCGAACTTCGAACTTCGAACTTCAAGCTGAATTGTACATACAAATCGTGCTGGAATTTAATCAATGACAAAACTTAAAAATATAGCCACTTTCACAATAATATATGTGTACGAACTATATTGAAATTTAATTGATGACACAACTTGAGAAATTAAATATATTACGTTAGAATTTAATCGATGACATAGCGTTAGAATAAACACGCTAGAATAATCAACAACACAAATCTGAGGCTACAACTAAGGAAATTTAAAGTGCAATGCAGTAAAAATAAAGATAATTGACAAATAAAATTTGGTTTCGTTTTGCAGGGATCTCCCAAGAATACTGCTAGGTATGTAAAGTTTACAATTAACGGTTATCAACGGAGGTTACAAATGGTTACCACGAATAAATAACTTCCTAACGGTTATGATACTTGGCAGTAACAATAAGTTATAAAAAGAAATCAAAGAAGGAGATAATGAATAGAGGTCATGAATGGTTATTGTTAAGTAAATTTTATTACATTGACGATTTCTCCGATTAAGTATCTTGACGTTGCATCCGAGATCATCAACTCCACTTTTATCGATTCCATCATTTTGTCAAGTAATTGGACATTTTTTGGTGCAAACAGGTGGCTAAGTTCATAGATTAAATAAGACACGCTTAAAAGCCTGGCAAGCGTCCCAAATATTGGTGGTGTTGCTTACAACTTTAACTCTTTTTTTTTTTTTCCTTTTTACACATGTGTCCTCATTTTCCTTATTTTAGAAAAAATGAAAAACTTTTTGACCTTAAATTTCTTTATTATGAATCCGTCTTACTAACATTGACAAAATGGTCTAGTTCGATCACTTATTCTTGGGTCGGAACCATTATAGACATGAATAGAAATTAACTAAGCATGTTTTGTAACATGACATAGAGACCTTTTCTCGCCTTCTTGGCTAAGATCAAAAGGGCATAGCCTAATAGAAGATTTTAAAATACATCTCCCACGCAACTGACTAATGAGTGATGGCTCCTACAATTTCATTTACAATGCAAAATGCATTAGATTTAAGCCTTCGATATGCTGAATAGATTACGGAGAGAGCTTCGGTCATTGAGGGAATTGAAAACTCGAACACGTGACCTACTTCAATTATTTCACGCAAAATCTAAAATGTAACTTGTTTCTCTGCCCGGCGCAAATTGCAAACTACGTAAATTGCCCTCAACCCATTTCAAAACTTAGGTCGGTTGGCTCATAATTTAACATTTAAATGCTGAGAATTGAAGTCACCTATCAGTGATATTTCAAGCTTCGCTCAGCGAAAATATTTCTCTCTTTTGGCTCCAACAACGAGGAAGCTCATGTGATGAAAATCTTGACAAAGTTCCGTTTGTTTACTGAACCCTAGCGATTTTGCAGCCACTACTGCAGGCTGAGGATTGCTCAGTTCTGAGGATCTTCTAACTTCACACTGAAGTAATTTTATGTAAATGGCTAAAGAAAAGAAGTGTACACACACACACACATGTATATATGTACGTAAATGGCTCATCAGGTCTTCAACAAACACAGCCCCCCCTGCAGTCGATGAGGCCCCTTGGAATCTATATATGTCTCTGCAGTCGGATATGCCTTATGTTGGAGGTATTGTAACAGTCTCCGACAAAATCCTGTCTGAGTCTTTATGTCTTCAAGGTCCTAATCTGAGTATTATGCTAAGATTAGATGTAATATATATTATATACAGATAAAAATCTGCTGTTTATAAACTCTGATGATTCGGAATCTGAAAAGACAATGGTTGTTGTATTGGACAGAGCTAGGGTTAGCACTTGGCAGGATTTTTTCTCTTCTCTAGGAATCCTCCGGGAAGCAAACCAACAAAAACCATCCATCAGTCTGCAGAGAAAAAGAAAAGAGCCTGAGAAAAAGGAAAGAGCCTGTGAAGTAAATTCAATAGCCCAGAAAGTAAAAGGGAAAAAAAAGGGGAGTATACCTTCTTGACTTGTATAGATCTGGTAATAGGTCTGTTCCTTAACAGCGCAGCAATCTCTCTGCGTCGCTCGTGCATGTGTTTGCCGGTCCAAAGTATACATAAATGGATTCACCGCCCTAGTCCACCATTAGCAGAGGTGACATTCAAACCCAAACCCATCAGACTCCTCCCTCCACCACACCCCCAACACTCTCCGAGGTGGTTTCTCTCTCTCTCTCTCTCTCTCTCTCTCTCTCTCTCTCTCTCTCTTAAATATAGCAGTATCAGTTTTTAATTATGGACAACATCACTCACTCCCCAACCACCACCACCACCACCACCACCACCACAACCCAAGAAAACCCTACCACTACCGTCTCCACCACCACCACCAGCGACAACTCCTCCTCTAGCACCACCAGCAACAGCTGCACCAGGAAGTGCAAGGGCAAAGGAGGCCCCGACAACAACAAGTTCCGTTACAGGGGGGTGCGGCAGCGGAGCTGGGGAAAGTGGGTGGCCGAGATCCGGGAG
This sequence comes from Eucalyptus grandis, assembly GCF_016545825.1. Classification (NCBI taxonomy): domain Eukaryota; kingdom Viridiplantae; phylum Streptophyta; class Magnoliopsida; order Myrtales; family Myrtaceae; genus Eucalyptus; species Eucalyptus grandis. The sequence goes on along the minus strand of NC_052621.1, from coordinate 2,361,238 downwards.
CCCCGGAAGCGGACCCGCAAGTGGCTCGGCACCTTCGCCACCGCCGAGGACGCCGCCCGCGCCTACGACCGCGCCGCCCTCATCCTCTACGGATCTAGGGCTCAGCTCAACCTCCAGCCTTCCTGCTCCTCCTCCACCACCTCCTCCCGCGGCTCTTCCTCCTCCTCGACCTCCTCGTCGTCGTCCACCCAAAATCTCCGGCCTCTGCTTCCACGTCCCTCGGGCTACGCGTTCACCTTTCCTCCTTCATCTTCTTCTTCTTCCCCTGCGCCGTTCTGTTCGGTCCCCTACGGAGTGTACGGTGCAATTAATAGCAACAGCGTCGTTGTCCCGTCCGTACAGTGCCCGAGCAACATCGTACTACAGAATCTTCAGGTTCCGAATCAACATAATTTTCATCCTCAGGTCGTACAACATCCTCAAGAGCAGTATCTGTATGCGCGGCCCGACGGGAGCGAGAATATCCCAACCATGGCGACGACCACCGCCTCGGATGGAAACCCTAACTATGGACACCAAGAACAACTTCTACGAGAAGATCAAGATCATCATCAGCAACAGCCGCATCATCAGCTGGGTCACTTGAATTACAGCTATGACGACATCAACGCGCTTGTGGGGTCGGTGGGCGCGAGCCTTTCCTTGGCCTCGGAGGCGGAGGCAGCCCCACCGGTGCCTCCAGAGACGACCGTTGCCGAGGTGGGGCAGGGTTCGCCAGCGATGTGGCCGCTGGGGAACGAGGATGATTACTTTCATCATGGGATTTGGGATTACGGAGACCCTTTCTCGTTGGATTTTTGAGGAAACAGCGTTGCGATCGGATTATACTAGATGCATGATATATGTATTAAACAAAGCAGGAACACGCTGAAGTGCTCCTTTGGAGTTCATCAAGATGGTTGCATGCCGGTGCTTTCGAGGTCGGCAGTGGGCTTGCTTTTGCGGGTTCAAGTGCATTTGCACCCAGCGGCGGAACTCTCCAGCCATATAGCAGCAAAGGACGAGGGAGATCGAGATTCGCGATATGAATTCAAGAACAGAGAAAGGAGAAAAGAGGAGGATGATCTGCAATGAGTTGCCCCTGCATGTTTTATTTTGATCTTCTATGTATTCTTGGGATTTACCCATTTTAAGTAGGTTATGGTAGAGAGGCCTTTCGGAGATTTCAAGATCTGTTAGTTTTAAGCATTTGGGGTCTCGATCAGGTAAGGAGATTCCACATTTTCTCTAGATTATAATTTTTAGTGAAGACGTGAGTGCTATTTGAATTTAGATCAGTTGAAGGTACTGGGAGTAAGCCTCTTTTTTTTTTTTTCGTGGGATCAAACCCATGTCGAGGAAGATGTTATTTGAGGTTCTCCCAATGTTGTTGATTTTTCCATAAATTATTCGGGAAAATTTTCTATAGTTTCATTTTTTAGATTTTTTATTTGGCTTTTGCATCTCTGTAATAATGCTGCAGATCTCTCCTTGGAGTTTTGCTTTCTTTAGTTCAAATTAAATTCTGCCTTTTCCTTCTGGTTTCATATCATGTTCGGGTTTCATGTCATTTTTGCTATTTGAGCTTTGGCTGTTTACATATGCTTCTGCGAGATTAACCAGTGAAATGATGGATAGACAATTTTTTTTCTAAATTAATGCGGATGTGATTTGTGAGTTGCCTGTTAGAGTTAATTTTAACATTTACAATGTAACGAAGAATATTTTTTCTTTTAAACTTCGGTATATACATGCTTGGTTGGCATGAACTTCCATTAGTATGCAAATGAATGCTGAAGGTTTCGCATTGATGGATGATCTCCAAATTCGGCCATTTTTTCCCGACCTAAGAACTTGGAGCATTCTCTATGCCTCGTGGTATAATCTTTGCTTAATTCGGTGGAGAATAGGCAAACCTAGTTTTGCTTAAGCTGAATTAATCACATTATCAATCGATAAGTATAGAAGTTCCTTAAGAATCATGGTCCGTCGCTCTTCATTTCTTGCAGGTTTTACAATTTGCAAGCCCTCCAATATTTATTTATCCTCCTGCATATTTTCAAGCAAGGGGAGCAAAGAAGAAATTACGGACTAGTGGTAAAATTTTTCGGTTTATTTATGATCGATAATTTGGAAATCGAGTCTTGTTAAGCATACTTAGCAATAGTTCTACGGCATTCGTCCGCTCGGTACTAATGAACTGATGCATGAATAATTTGAAATGATTTTTAACTAATCAAATGCAAATATAGTATAGTTTCTACTGATGCGACTTATTTAGTGGAAGATGTCATCAAAGCTTGGAAATCGGCATTTTCTTTGTCGAGCATGCTTTGAAAATCGTCACATTTTTTCTGTTTAATTACGCTTAACAAATGCCATTGACAAGAACCATCTGTTTAAGGTGGTGAGAGATAGGGCTAGTACCTTTAGGAACGTGAATGACAACTTCAAGAACAGAAGGTTGCAGAGGAGTTGGGGTATTGATCCCATTATCTTGACGGGGTCAGTGATCAGCCCTTTGGTGGAAGCTGGAGGGGTGTTTCTCCTCCTTGTCGAGATGGTTCCGGTTGTTTTTTCCTGCCGTGCTTGCTATTGTGGCTATGTTTCATCCTTGTATTTGGATGCCGCGGTTGTGGGTTTTTTACATCATGGTATCCTTTCACTCATGATGATCTCTCATCATGATTCATGAGTGCAAGTTTTTGGTGCCGTGATCTTTTGTACATTTGGTATTTCCTCTATTTATATATTACCTTTACCAAAAAAAAAAAAAAGAAGCCATTGACCCTAAAGTTGACCACAATTTGAATCTATATTATCCCCGTTACGATTCATGATAACTAAATGCATTTCAAATGCTTACTTATGAATAATGCATTTCAAGACTCATTTGTTAAGACCCACCTCCATCATTAGTGATATGTTCTTATAGTTTGGAAAATTATGCAACTATCCAAATTAATGGTAATGAACTGATTAGACGGGTTGTATTCAAAATTAATTTTTTTTGCGGTGTGGTTTTTTACTTCATCCTTGGTTGGAGAAAAACTTCCTCCAATTAGATTTTTTTATGGTTTAGGAATATGAACCACCAAGTACATATTTTACTAATAATAAACGTAGGTGATGTTCATATTTGTAACCATAAATTATAAGATTATTTGGAAGAAGCTCATCCTAAACTTAAAACAGAAAAACATGATTCTTATAGCCTCCCTTCATTCTTGGGGAAAAGTACTAAAAAAAGTGATAGACATATTACATTGGGGTATCGATTCAGTTATAAATTTTTCAATTACATAAATTCAATTGTAAACATTTTCAAATTTTGACAATTGAGTCCATCCGGTTAATATATGGTAGAAATTGTTGACTTTGATGTTGGGTGTCCTATGTCACGCGACCAGCTCTAATGTATACTTTTTTTTTAATAATTTGTTTTCTTCCATTGTCTATGCCGGTGGCCAACATAGGTATGGGCAACATGAATTGACCTCTTTTGAGGGAGGGTTGGCCTCGCCACCACAAGTGAGAGTCGACCTTGCTTGGGTGCCTCAACTGGGCAAAGGTAAGCATCAGTAAGGCTGCTTTGGCCTAGGCAAGGTTTAAGCTCAAGGGAGACCTTGCCTGCTTGTTAGCCACTGGCTTAAGTCAGGAAAGAAAAAAGAAATAGAAATATATTTAATAAATTATAAAAAAATCCATTTCAGTATTAGCCATGTCATATAGGTCATTTAACGTCTACATTAACAATTTTCGACCTGAATTGGCCTGATTAACTCAACAAGTAAAATTTGAAAAAGATCATAATTAAATTGGTTCAATTAAAAGTTTTAAAAGTAAATTAATATCGATGCAATAGGTCTAGGATTTGTAATTTTTATTTATATACCTACACAAGTGTCATAGGTCCCTTAGTTTTGAATAGAATAATCATATAAATACCATCGGTGAGAGAAATTCGATTTACATGACCTGTGTACTCTCTTTTTAACACAACTAACATCCATTACAATTGATTTTTATAGTTGATCGATTTTTCATATTATAACTAATAAAATAAAATAAAAGTTCATACCTAAAAAATAAAAATAATAATAAAAAGATTACACAGGCTGTTACCATCGAAAAATTCCTTTTAAATTTTTGTTCATCTTCCAATGAAAAAAAGAATATCAATCCAGCTAGGGCATTCAATGATAACTTAGCATTGCATCTTCCCGAGGCAAAGAAGGGTTTCAACTTTCAACTACCATTTGCAGTGGTGCTAGCCGAAAAGATTGAATGAAAAGTTAAATTAATTTCGAGGAGCAATTTTTGTGCACGCCCAATCTTTGTTTATTTTTCCCTTTGTTGTATGCCTGAATTCGACTCAAATCCTAAGTAGTATCAATATTGACACGTGATACGTGACACAATATATCAACAATTTTATCAAAAAATAAATAATCCCAACATATTGGGTTACATTATTTATATATTTTTATGATTACTTTAATCAAATTAATTTGATTCAAATTTACAAATAAATAAATAAAAAGAGTCTATAATGAATTTACACCTAAAACATTAATTCACCATTTGTTAATATTATTTATTGGATCAACCCCATTCCAATAATCCATAAAATTTAGAGAAAAATAAATAAACAATCAACATTCGGGACCGTGTGTCATAGTGTGTCGAAAAGAAGAGAAAAAAAAAACTTAGGGGGTGTATCGTGCGTCATGGAAAGTGAGAATTAGAAGAAAAGAGGAAACTAGATTTTTCTTCTTTTCCCATTTATTATTTTTATTATTTTTATTATTTTTATGTATTTATATTTTGACTCTTCATCTATTGAATTTTTTTAAAATTGACCCCACGCGCGTCAAAATGATGTGTTGAAATTCCGAACTTGCATGTCAGAATTCCCGACTCGCGTGCTAGAGTGTTGGAAGAGTTAATCAAGTGTCAAATTTTTCCGTCACCTATTAACCGAGTGTTGGACACACATCGAAGTATCCAACATGATATGAAAACTGCTTCCTGACTTAAATCAATCAAGAACAATATCCCTTCATCAACATGTAATACACACAATTCTCTGCCAAAGCTTACACAACATACGGATCCTACGGCGAGGCCATTCGTGTTAGATTTTTAAAAAGCTCATTTCAATTTGGAAGAGAACTATCGGTTGCTAAATTCAATTTTCATGATGCGTTGCAATTTTTATGAATAAGTAGATTGAGTTGACTAATCGGGTTTTGTTAACGTTACTATACTTCATGTATATGTAATCGGTCCTGCAACTACATAATCATTAGAAGATTTTATTGCTGGTTGACGAGACATTGTGCAAACAAGTCAACCGACATTTCAAATCATGAAAATTCACCCGATAGATACATAAGATGCAAAACCCAACTTGAGTGGAAAAGTCACAAGAGCGATCTCGTAAAATGCAAACCGAAATTCGAGCAATTAGTAAGAAAATTGATAAAATAGAAAGAAATCTCGAGTGCATCGCATGTGTATGGGATACGATGTGAAGGAATATAATCTCGAGCGAGAGGACATGTACAGTCGGACGCGCCTTCGGGTGTTGGTCAAAGGCAGAACAAGTCAGGAATCATCTTTCCTTTTTGGCGGGCGCCGCAATTGGACCGGATAAAGTTTTCTATTTTTCCTTCGTTGGGAATGCAATTGCATCGGCTCACCTTACCCAAAAATAAAATTGATAAAGTAATATAAAAGAAAAAAGAAAAATAATAATGCCATGGTTTCCCAACCATAGCTCATAGATTTAGATTCCCACGTATTTGCAAGTTTTAGAATTATAAGTTAGACGACAAAAAAATTTCGCAGTTGTATGGCGTGCATGCTTATCTTCTTCTTCTTCATGCATCCAGATCCAAACATCATATAGTTCGGATCCTTCGGTTCATGTAATTATCGTATTTAAAGGTTTACCGTTTATGTTCTTTTTTTTTTACTCGGTAAATAACATCTTGAGACACAACCCACTATATGGAAAGGGAAAGTCATGGCTTAAAAACATATTTGGTGAGAGATTTCGAGCTATATATATATATATATATAATAGATCGATTAAAATATGTCTATTGAGGTTCACGTGTGAAAGCCCTATGGGAAGAAGACGCGTGTCAGATACGTGATGCAAGGCGGAACGGTCAATATGATCCACGTCAATCTCCCTTGATGATTATTTGCAACTCGTTAGTGTTAACTTAAAGGTCAAAAGGAAATAAAATTATTTAAGCCTCTAAGATGATTAAGTCGCAACCTTGGAGATTATCACGTCCCATGTTAATCTCCCTTGATGATTTCCCTAAGCGAAATCATTAGGCCCTCACTGGGAGAATTACCAAAAAAGTCCTAAACATTTTGCAATTGTGTTAATTCAATCATAAACTTATTTTTTTAGCTAATTAAGTCATAAACCTTTTACAATTGTATAAGTTCAGTCCTTCTGGTCAAAATTGACATTTGTATTGACATGGCCACTAACCGGTGCTGGCCACAAATTTTTTAATAATATTTTATTTTTCAAATTATTTTATTAATTTTATACCTTTTTTTTTCTTTTTCCTCCCTCCTCTTCCCTCCTTCCTTTGGCTCCAGCAACTAGCCAACCCTCGTCGGTCGCTGAACTAAGGTGGCTGGGTGAGCTCGCCTCACCGTTGTCGGGTGAGCTCACCACGCCTTTGCTAGGCAAGCCATTGGCTAGGCAAGCCCCTGCCGAATCTAGCAAGGGCTCGCCTTGCCAGATCGAGCGACGGCAAGGCCCCCCTTGCCGGATATGGCGAGGGCTTGGCGAGAGGCAAGCCCTCGCCAGATCCGACAGGGGCTCGCCCTGCCAGTGGCTAGGTGAGCTCGCCCTCGCCCAATTAAGGCGAGGTGAGCTCGCCCGACCGCCTTAGTCCGGTGACCGATGAGGAGGGGGAGAGGGGTAAAAAAAGATTTAAAAATTAATAAAATAAAATATTATTAAAAAATTTGTCGCCAACGCCAATCAGTGGCAATTTTGGTCAAAATGACTAAACTGACACTATTATAAAAAGTTTAGGACTCAATTGGTCAAAAAAATAAGTGTAGGACTGAATTAGCACAACTGCAAAATGTTTAAAACTTTTTTGGTAATTCCTCTAGCCCTCACCACACATCGACGATATCATCTTTATTCACTTAGCAAAAAAACAAACCTATCGAATGGCCTTTTTGATATCAAATGCGTGCATAATCACTCATGTGCATCACATGAAAGTCAAGAATATTATCCCAAAAGTCATAAATCTATTGCATTTTTGCCAACTCGGTCTTAAATTGATTGTGCAAATTGAGTTATAAACATTTTTACGTTTTATCAATTGAAACTATATAATAGATTTTAATATGAAATTATTAACATGAACGTCAATCATCTTACGTGACACAACTATATCTGGTGCTAATGTTGACAATTTTGAGTAATATTTTAATATTTTTAGTATTTAATATTCATTTTTTCTACAACTTTTTGGCAAGCTTGCAGGCTTACCATGGCTGTCATAGGCAAGGGCCAGCAACCCTCGTTTGGGCTAAGTGAGGGCATCATGACCTTCATCGACCACGAACAAAGGCCTCAATGCCCTCGCCTAGATCCAGGCAAGGGCCATAACACCCTTACCAAACAGAGGCCCTTGCTTGGATCTGGGCAAGGGTCATTGGCTAGCATGTGACCTTGCTAGTTAGAGTTGTTAAAAAAATATATTTAAAAATGTTGAAAAATGTTAAAATATTATTTGAAAAAAATTTCATGTCAATATTTACTGTACAACATAGGACAATTGTCATTTATGTTAGCAATTTTCGATCTAAATTGTGGCCAAGTAAACTTAAAAGGATGCTTTGTAAAAAAAAAAAAAAAACTTAAAAGGATGTAATTAGTATAATTAAAAAGTTTAAAATTAAACTGAAAAAAATATAATAAATTTAAGATATTTTTATATAATTTATCCTGTTAAAGTCCGAAAAGTTTAAAAGAAGTCATCGCAAGTCCATCGCACATGATCGAATTTATTACAAGAGCATTAAACGATAATGTCCAAATTGAATTATCTCGCCCACACACAAAAGGCGGTGACAGCCAAAATACGTCCCTTTTCCTTTTTCGGCGGCTGCGTTTGCAGTGGCTGGCCTTTCGAGGATCCAATGGGTCTCTTGTCCTCGCACAACTGCGCAAACAGAACAGCAGCTGGAGACAGAAAAGGACGTTTGTCCTATTTGCCGATGATTCCCTTCTTGAACGGGAAAAATTATCAGAAATTTCTAAACTTATTATACTCTTATTAATTCATTTTTAAATTATTCAATTTTGTCTATTGACCTGAGAATTCTTTTTTACTTTTTGCTAATCGAATTAATGCGATCAATTTTAATCAGAATTTATTGACGTGGGCGCTGACCATCTTATATAAGACAACAAACGTTAACATGAATAATTTTTAATAATTTTTTTTTTATTTTTCTGATTTTTTTTTTTTTGTGCTAGTCACCTTGACTAGGTGAGGGCTCCATTTCCTACGACTAGCCATACCACAATCAAGGAAAAAAGGAAAATAGAATAAAAAATGCAAAAAAAGAAAATATAAATATTATTGACCATGTATACATCAGTACCAATTATGCCATATAGAATAATTGACGTCCATATCAATAAATTCTTGCTAAAATTGTTCGGATGACAAAAAGTGATAAATATTTAAAATTCAATTAGTAAAATTAAAAATTTTATAACTAAATTAGTAAAAATGAATATGTTTAAGACTTTTGAATAGTGTTTATATGTTGAATGCATTGAACTTATTCGTTATGTTCTAACATTACTTGAAAAATATCGCTGTATATGTAAATTGTGAAAAAATGGGATTATTATCAATTAGTGAGTGAGTTCGAGTTACTAAGGAGAGCACTGTGCCGGTAGAGGATCGACGTCTTAGCGAGGCTCTTCAAGCATCTAGTAATTAATTTGTTTCTCAACTTCAAGTAACTATACAATATAAAAATTGGAAGGTTAATACTACAAAAACACTAAACTCATATAAGTAAGATAAATTTATGTTAAAAATTATAACTAAACCTTAAACTAATACATTTATGATAAATTTGCCTTCTATTGATTTTTATTAAATTATATTGTCGAATCGTTAAAGTAAATGACACATGATAATTAATAAGTATATCAATTTAGGATTTTACTATTTATTTGTCATAAGTATGCTGATTTGAATTTTTTCGTGATATTAATTTAATTTAATAAAAATTAATAAAATAAAATTTTATTATAAATATATTAATATATTAATTTGAAAATTTTCATGATATTATTTGGGATTATCCGTGACTGGGTATAACTTGGTATATTGTTTCAGTATCAATTGCTTTTTGCAATAGTGATGATGACACTTTACAAGTGGGGGATGAAAAGCTGAGGACAAGCAGCCTGCTCCTCGGAACTCGCAAACTCCCAATGCATGCAGCAAATTCGCACCACCACCACCAGAGCAACTTTACAGAGCGAGAGAGAGAGAGAGAGAGAGAGCGATCCACAAGTTGACGAGAGAGATACTGTTGTTTATGTGAGCATCTCTTTCTTTCATTTGTCCTCCTTTTTGTACTTTGCAATACAAAAAAAAAACTAGTTGGGGGAGACGTGCCGGGTTAAAGGTGAGCCACATCTCCCATATCATTAAACTATATTAACTTCCTCTTAACATCTTTTCTTCTTTATATATCTTAGGTTACATGTATGTGTGTGAAGTACTCGATCTAGTATTATATTTCATTTCGTAGTGTATTGGGCCAAAAGAAAAACACAATCCCGTGATCATAAAACCACGTTCTCAAAACTTCAAGGCAGGCAGGCAGGCAGTAGGCAGAATAATCACGAAACAATCGCTTTTTATGTACGGTGGGAACAGATCCATTATGGCCTAAAGAGAAAAAAAAGAAAAAAAGAAGAAATTATTGACGTTCTTCTTACATCTGATATTCTTGTTTATCCTTTGATTGTGGACCGACTCGACTCAAGTTGACATTGATGAGTATAACCACAGCCCCGTTGCTTATTTGATCTAAGTTATAGTAACAGGCTCGAAATACATTAGTAAGTAGAAATCCAATTTGAGATCTCGAGCTTCTTGATATGATGTATAATATTTAAATTGTTGTATGTTCGACTCATTCTTAAGAAGATGAGATTACTTTAAGGTTATTCGATGAAGATGTTTCTTTACCCTACCATAGAGGTAAGTATGCACGCGTCTCTTCTACTCTATTGTTATAGTATGATCGTCTACAGATTAAGCATAAAAGCAATTCTAAACCTTAATGATTTGAACCGATAAATAAATACCGCCGGTACCACATTATTCGATGGGAACTTTAACCTAAGAATTATGCACGATTCTATGCGGACATGGGCTTAAATCCACGCGAAATAAGTTCTCAAAGGCCCGAGGCCCAGGCCGAAGTCGGAGTCAAACTCTTCAGACAACTAATGGCCGTTGACTTTTGGGAAGTCTCTTTCTCTAATGGGGAGAGCCGTGGTCAACTTTTGGGAATCAGAATCTCGATCTAATTAGACATTAGGGCATTGCGATTCAGACTAGGAGATGCACGAACAGCTATTCCTCCTAATCAGAACTCTCTCTCTCTCTCTCTCTCTCTTTGTTGTATATAGAAATAGATTTGTTAATATATAAGACATGTCAAGGCAGGACTTTGCCAGCAAGTGCATGAATCATCTGCAACGACCGTCATCACCGAGCAATGCAACCACTCTTGTCCAATCGACATGCTTTGACCTTGTAAATAAACAATCGTTGGAAGATCATGGCCGAATCTAAGATGCCCTTTTTCTCCAATAGATCAACACCACAGCATATAGCAGAAAGCTGTATTGCCCGAGCAATGTCGCATTCCTGGTGTTTGACGTTGGACAACTGCTGACCATTTTAAGGACGGCGCATTTCCAAATTTTTAAGGCTTCGACATGTCTGAAGGGTTCGATTCTCGGATATGCTCACACCATCATCGATCAATCGAAGATCAATCCGCTTGGTGGATTCCACGTCCCTCGATAAAAAGAGGTTGGTAAAGAGCTAAAAGACAGCCATGTCGTTGGAGGGTGACCACCACATTCCTCCAAAAGATAAAAGAGCAAAAGAGCTCGTCCCTTTTGGATCCAAATCGAAGGGAAGGAATTTCCCGTGTCATCTTCCACCGGGCGACACCATGAAACAATAGCATTTCAACATTTAAATATGTCCATTTGATCACGTCGACAAAGTCGTATGATATTTCAGCCCCATTATTAGGTAATTAATTCCGTTGAATTGTATATGGCATTAATCATTGTAACAGAAAGTAACGAATTGGCCCAATATATAGATTATATAGAAATGGCCTCAATCGCCATATGCGTGTCTATGGACAAATTGATCGGAAGTTACTGAGATTGAGGATCGACATTCAACACATAAAAACTGTCTTGAGTCTGAGAAGCTTTTCTGTGCCGACGATGTTCTCGTAAGGTTTAGAAAGATGTAATTCGTGTTAGCCTGATGTTTGAAAAGTCAACTAGCTGGGCCGGGACGGCACCGTGCGTTCACGTGCATGGGCTCTTGACCAAGCACTCATATCTGTCGGCGGCACTGGCGGGGAGCGCCACCACCACCTTCACGGCGTCGCTCCGGTCGTGCACCGGGAGGAGCAAGCAGTACCGGTCGCAGCAGACGGGCCCCACGCCGACCGGCCTCCCCATCCCGAAGTCAACCCTGTCCAGTCCGAGCCTCGACCACTGCGACACTATGAGGACCCCCACCGAGTCAGGACACGCCGTCGACTCGCTCACCGTCTCCACCACCGTCCTCACGTACTCGTCGTCGACTCTGTCCTTCGCTCTCTTCAGCAGCATCGCCGCGAACCCAAGACCCTTCTCCGTGACGTCTTTGGCGCTGGCCTGCGAGCACGCGAGAACGAACGCGTTGCCGTAGTACCCACTCGGGAGGCTCGGCTTGACTCGGCTCCGAACGTTCACGCTGAAGAGAAGCTTTAGCGTCTGATTCGGAGGCAGGTCTAGCGATCTTGCCCAGCTCCTCCATATATGAGCCGTGACGACTTCGAACGACGTGAATGCTGAGTCGCCGAGTCGACACGAGGACGAGGCGAGCCTCTTGAGCTCGTCGACGGAGGCCCCGTTGAAGGTGATCGAGGTCGGGACGAGCCTTTCGTTGACGAAGCGAGATGTGAAGCTGCAGAGGTCGGGAACTCGGCTGAACTCGGGGTGAGTTTGCGCTCCCGAGCCGTGCACGCCGCCGCAAGAAAGACGCCGCGGCATAGGCGGGTCCATGAGGTGGCGATCCCAGACGGTCTTGGCCTTGAGCTTGAGGGCGGCGAGTCCTCCTCCGAGCTTGGCCAGCTCGGCAAAGGAGTTGAGGAACTCGGCGCTCCCGATGCCGTCGCACAGGCAGTGCTTGATGCCGACGGCCAGCGCCGCGGCGCCGTCCGCGAGCCACGTCAGCTGGACGACGAGCGGGGGGGCCTCCTTGAGCAAGTCGGCCAAGTGGAGCGACAGGAGGCCCCGCCACTCCGTCACGTGATTCGGGGGCCGCTCGAGGTCGCCCATCACGATGTTGTCGGCCACGGCCTCGATGAAAAGCGCGCCTTGCGCCCGACACACCACCTCGAGCCTCGAGCCGTCCGGGCTGGCCTCGACCCTGCCGGCGAGCGGATAATACGGGACCAGGGCTCCGGCGAGCGCGGCCTTCAAGCGGGCCGTCACGCGGCCGCGATCCGACCACCCGGGGCGGGGCTTGTAGAGGAGGAGGTACTCGATGTTGAAGCCGAGGAAGAGCTGCGAATCGAGGGCCGAGAGGGCGAGGATCTTGAACGGAGTGGGCTCGGACGGGATGATCAAAACGGCTTCCTTGACGGTGACGTGACTATCCATACCGAACGGGAGTGGTTGGCACTGGAAGAGAGGAGGTGGGGCTATATATGGTTAGTGGTGGAGGTTTTTCTCTTGAGGTTTGCTCTATGGTCTGTGCTTAGTGAAGCGTGTGTAATATGTAATTTGTAGTTGTGATCATTTTACATTCTTCTTTACATAACATATGGTTGTGTCTGCTCTCTCTCTCTCTCTCTCTCTCTCTCTCTCTTACTGTGGAAGATTTATGCCAGGATTCTGCAGGCATCACTTTATGGGAAAAAACGAAATAAGAAAACAAATGTTAACAGGTCGGATTTGCTTTGTCTGTCTCTTCGGCTGAGTGATGGCTATGCCTATCATCCCCCTCTTTTCTCGACAAAGCATTAGGTCACGCAGGGGAATATTTAAAGTGCTTGAATCGATTTATTTCTTACTGCAGAATACATTGTACCTTGGAGTAATTCCGTCGAAATACATTGAAAATTCCCCATTTTCTCTCTTTCACATTATTATATTTAATTTGGTACCAAAGTTAGTCGATCCCAAAGTATACGGGTGCACATCCAAGTGCATTTCCGGAGCTAATATTTCTTCTTGTCATTTCTTTTCCAGTAAATCCTAATATTCTCTAGTCAAGTTGATTATAACATTGTTCATCTCATTCAATAGCCAACATTACCATTTTATCAACAAACCTAGCAGCATCAACTACTTGCTATTTCCATCCAATTCTCAACTTGGTCATTATGATGCTAGTAGTAACTGTTTTGAAAGAAAAATTAGCCACATTAGCCGCTTACTATTACGACGCCATTTGGTGTGAGCCCCATTTGTCTAGTTACTGTTTTAGTCAGCGAAGTCAAGCCTTATCAATCACTTGCTGTTTTACCCCTGCTTATAACAAAGAACTAATACTACCACTAGATTCACCACTCTCAGACGAGCCAAATCCTAAAATATGTAGTAGGCATTTTTTTTTTCATTTTTTTTAAAAATCTAAACTCAAGAGGAGCATGTTAGAGATAATTAGGATAATTCTCTAGGATGTTTTCCTATATAAGAGATAATTAGAATAATTCTGCTAGTTTCCGCATCTCTCAATATTAAAATAGGCCGATGCGAAATTTATTGAAACTTCTCATTTTCCATCTTTCACAATATTATATTTAACTGTTACGTCGTTTGAAAAATACACACATTTATTTTTTCTCTTTCAAAATTTGTGTCTGAGATTACTTACGTGCAGTTATGAACGCAAACCCTTTTTGGCGTTTAGAATATTACATGTCTGTCTCAACATTGATGTCTCTTGCAGCAAAATCATTGTGTGTAATAGTAAATTTGCAACGGGAGCGGATGGACGTGGATGCTGGGACCTGTCTAGCTCGTGTCTGCAGTATCTCCAAACGATTAGTGCCGACCTTATTGATTTCCGGATCTCGGTCCTTCGCTTTTCCAGTGCAGACACGCATGATCAATCGCTAGAATGGTACCAATGAAAACCTTGCTGTAATGAAAGGAGATGATGACGTCTTTCGGGGTGGGGACGACGTCAAGATTTCAATAAATTAGCTCTTGCATTTCATTTGCCCCCTCCAGCGGACATTCCGTGGACCCAACAATTCCTTAGGACCTTATTATAAGGAAGAAAAAAATAATTTGGCAAAAGCAAAAGAGGACAGATAAATATGGAAAGACGATGATGATGCACCCAACTTTGGTTTTCGCATGAAACAGTAAAGGACATGTGAAGTTAGGGGAGGATGTCCACCAGTAGTGAAATCATCTTCCCCCGTTATCAGGGTCATGGAGCCACGTATACGAAAAAGAAAATCATGGTGATCTTATGTTTATTCTCTAATTTGGGTGTCATGTTCAAGGGAATCATCGATATTTGAAAATTAATAGTATTCCATTTTGGTTTATCTTTGTATATATAGGTAGAAATTTGATATTGCTAATTAAAATATGGGATTTTTTTTTTTTAATTTCGTTGGCTAAACATGATTCAGAACTCCAAGATGGTCACTCAACAAAAGGGTTTCGTCAAAATATTTGGGCAAGTATCACGACTTAAAAACAAAAAGGGACAGCATCAAGCAACAGGATGTGATGAGGCACACTCCTGTCTGTCGGGGGCCGATGGGGCCAATTAGCATAAGCTAGATACTTAATAGAGTGAATAGATAGAGTAGGTCGGATTAATTAAAGCATATGTATCTTAGGATAAGCTGTGCTTTGCCTAGTTTTGCTTTTCTCGAAATTCTGCGTTCTTAGTAACCATTGGGTTGCTAGAACTAAACTTCATTCTTATCATATCCTCCGTAGTCTTTTCATAGAATGGGGAGGATATAATCTTCCAAATTGCCTTGCTACCCCAAATATTTAAGCCAAAGCCAGCACAAAATAATGCACTTTGCCGAGTATAAGATATGTATTCGGAATATCGACTATACGGAAAAGCTTTACATCACTATTACCATTGAATGAATAACATATGTGTTCGACACTTAGTCACTTAACTAGCTTCCGTGCTTGTCAGAGATTTCAATATTGATAATGAGGTATTATTGTTGTTAGACTATTATGGTGCATAACGAGATTCAATAAGGATATTTTTGTCTCAATCTTCTTCTGACAATCCAAACATTATGACAAGATATATTTGGATGAATGAATAATTGAAAGAAGAATTATAATATCATAACAGGATTAACATTGAATATACAAGTTCTCTTGATTTTCCTATCGTTCTAAATTATACGAGATGACGGTTACATTAAAAGCTTTATCATCAATAATTGCATGATTTGTACTTTATGCCTTTTTAAAAATATATAATAAATACGTACAGTCTTTCTCCTCCCAAAAGGGATCATGAGTTGCACTCAATATATGGGAAAAGTAAATGCCTTGATATGCCCAAAAAAAAAAAAAAATTGTGCAAACCAAGATATACCCAGAGCTATCAGATATGCCTTAGCTCACATAATAAAGCAATGAAAGCCCTTGGCTCCAAAAGCACAAGACCCTAAAGAGCATAGAAAGATTAACCTCTCTTTCAAAGGTTCGCTTTACATTCCTATTCATATATGCTTTAAGCTCCTCTATCCATTAGGAATGTCGCATATTTTATGAAAAGAAACATCCATACGATGTCATTCTGTGAATTATGTGATAGATAGAACGAATTACAATATATATGTATAGAGGGGATGACACTTTAGAGTAGATATGAAAGTAGAAGAGAATGAATTATATGTCCCTTTTGCCTTTAATTCGGACCGAGATATTTCGGAAATTCAATTAGTTTATTATGCTAACTAGAGGATGTATGGACTTGGGAACCTGCAGCACTGTGATGCTGTGTCCCCCACTTTGTCGCATTGCTGACCGCATGGAAAAGGTGATCAGCTAGGGTTCATCAAGTTCCACTTTATTCTTGTAGATATGGACTACGAGCACATGATGTATGAAATTGCATTATGTGTTGATATGATACCGTCCAATTTGATGCAAAAAGTCGCTGGATGTTCCTTTCATTTTCCTTGACGTTGATTGGCGGTGGTTGCTAGCCATGTATGGCTTGAAATAAAAGACCACTTTTCTATCCAATAATTTTCAAAGTTTCATACACACGCGCATATATATATATATATTTCATTTTCACTGTCTATTTTCGAATTTGCAAGTTATAAAAGACCTAAAAATACGTAAATCTCGATGAATGGAAGATTCATTTAGAATCATCTTAATATATTTAGTCTCAACTCCAATTAACTTGTCTTGTATAGAACCGAGATGATTTTAGGGTGACCCTGTTGAGGAAAGAATGAGGTAGATTCATTTTACAGTCCCTGTAGTAGATAAAGTCAATGCACTAAAATGTAAGATCCATCCTCTTTTGTTGGATTATTGAGATTTGGCTTGCACTAATCAATTTGAGTTGAGACTCGACATGTTAAGATGATTCTAAATAAATCTTCCATTCATTGAGATTTACATATTTTTAGGTCTTTGATTAATTGCAAAATGATATCTTGGCTCTAATGGAAGATTCATGTAGGCTCATCTTAATTTATTGAGTCACAACTCCAATTAATTAGTGCAAAGCAAAACTCAATAATCGGACAAAAGAAGATGAATGTTACTGTATTGAAATCGTCAAATGAATCTATCTCATTTTTTTACTTCGATAGGGTCACCCTTAAATCATCTTGGCTTTATACAAGACAAGCGTTTAACTGATCAATAGACTCCTTTTTATTTTTATTTTTCATGAACAATCAATAAAATTTGCCCTAGACTCTATCGAACATGGTGCGATCTAACTGCAATATCTAGCTCTTGTATGGTCTGCTTTAGATTCTATAGGTGTCCTATATGATATATTATCTTGAATCATGGCTCCTACATTTCGAGGGTTTTCCGAAAATCTTTAGTGGATCACGAATTAAACCAATTTTTCAATTGCGAGGCTATGCATTGATACTCTTAGTCTCGATCTTCCCTCATCGAAGGGAGTAAGCAAAGCTGTCTTATCTTTCTAATCAAAGCGGCTCGAAATTTCTCGTGGGAATAGATGCTAGAGAAGTAACATCACCTTGTCATTCCTTCCTTTTCTTCCTCATCTCATGCTAGTTTTTAATGTGTTCTTTGGTACCCATAAGTTACATTTTCTTTACTTATCTTGATAAGAAGATTTACGCGGTGAATATCTCTTTCAAATCAATCGACTTAAAACGCCGTCTTTTCATCGCTTTGGTATCAAAACTTGGTGTAGTTTTGAATTGAACGGAACATATGAAGCATGACTCAAACTAACATATTGTTCCACACGCACCGAGTTATGATACGAATCTAAGGTTTTTCATATATATATTTTTACGCGTACCGTACAATTAAATAGGTTCTATTAGGACCAAAAGAACAAAGCAAATCTTGGGGTATATTATATAAATGCTTCCTCAATGAGCGGGGAAAAAAAACACCATCTTGGCTGCTACTGAGTCCTCCTTGTGGACCCTTGTCTATATAGAAAAATATTTGGAGGTATATTGAACTTCTGACAACAAGGCCAACGACAAAAGATGGCTATTCGAAATTGAATGGATGTGCATTAATTGGGTATGCATGTGACTCCAAAGAAGAGGCAGGCTTTCCTCTCGTCGTCTCCACGGGTCTTGCGACTTTTACGTGGTCCTACGGGTGTTGAAATATTTTTGTTCCCATAGCAATCGACCCAATAACAATTTACGAAGATGGAGGGGACATATTTTCTCGGTTGAGTTGAATCGAATCGAGTTGGTCCAAAATAATAATAATTAAAAAAAGAGAGAGAGATAAGAATCACTAAGAGTCAAGACCATTTTTTTTCAAATCGAAGAAGGTCAATCGATTTGATGCATTCAATGACTTTCAAGTTAGTAACTCAAGTCTTATGGACTAAGATCAACCGACATGGTACAAGCCGATTCTATGTGAAATGGTTTGGAAAGCTTTCGATCTCACGAAGTAGTGTCTCTTAGAAATTCGATTACGAGGTTAGCCAATAGATCGTGCTTATAGGAGTAGATGATGCCGTTCTGGTCTCATTGCATTCCGATTGTCACTTAGATTTTACCGATTAGTTTAATGTTAAGAAAGCAAATTCGGGGAAAAGGGACCTAAGTGGACGCAATCCACAAAATGCTTCTTCTCCAAGGGAATATTGCGGTTGTAATTTAGGTAGGGAGCTACGGGAACAAACGACTCTCGAATGCAATGGTTGTTACATCAAACATTGAAGTGACCAATATGTATTTAACCAGAAGATGCCTTTGTCTATTCCTACCGACCACCGTACCACCGTCCTATTAATTTTCTTTTAGGATGTTCTGCATTCTAGAGAGAGAGAGAGAGAAGGGTCCTTTTCAATTGAATTGAGATAATATTCCAATTTCGCATTGTTGTGGAAACATTGGGCTTCTTTTATAGCCATGATCTTATGAGTGATTGTAACCTTAGGTAGTTAACAGCTTATCATTGAACTATTCGACCGACATACTATATCTAGAGCACTATAATTTCCCTAATCTTTAGTTTTTGATCCCTATTTGTATACTGTAATAATGGCAGGATTTCCAAAAAGAAGATGACATACATAAAGATTTTCTTGAACTCTACCTATTACAAATTTATTTGTCCTTTCCTGTGCCCTATTTTTCTCTTGCTTGGAGTTGAAGTGTGGTTTAATTTGTAATTGAAACTATAGTCGAATTATTTGTATTCCTATAGGGACTTGATCAAAAGGATGTACTTCAAATAATAAGTATTCTCTATGTCATATCAAAAGAGTAAAAACCAAGTGTCTAGACTATGATTTAGTACAATTGGTGTCTCTTGATCTCTAAACTTAGGGTGATTCCGTTGTGCTGTAAAATAAGGATTTTTTTAATGTTGGTGAATTTTTGAAGGAAATGTTAAGTCTAAAAAATCTCGAGTAAAAAAAAGTTACTGGACACCGAAAGAAAACAACTTAAATGAGGATTGATCATCAATACCTAGGTGGGAACGTAATTAAAAATCACCATCAACAAAAGTTGGCAATTTCGAATTATTAATAGTAACATGAAAAGAAGAAATCGGTCATGTCATTTACCAACGGCTTTTTAACAGTTAGCTATAATTATTGAAATTTACTGGTACGGAAAAAGTTCATTTTCTTTTTGTACAGAAAAATAGAATTCGACCAGCATTTGACACGTCTCATCGGATCTGTGGAGTGAAAATTTCAGGAACGAGGAACATGGAATCAATCTTGCCTTCTACGGAGCATACTTGTTGGTTCACAAGAAGAAAAGAAAAGGGACAAGGGAATTTTAGGTCAAAGTAGGTCCTCCAGATGTCGATAAATTTCTCGAAAGCATCTAAAGTCGTTGGAAAAAAGTTGCAGAGGATGGCGATAAGATCACCAAATCAAATAAGATTTCCCTTCCTTTTTCATGAGAGACGTGCATGCATGCTCGTGCTCCTTTCTAGGGTTTCTTCCTCATTGGTTTCCATGGACACCGGTCGCGTCTTTTCACGAAAGCAAAAAACCCAGGCAGTAGATTGTAGTTTGACTATCTCTCGCTTTATTGGCAAAAGATAAAGATCATTTGAATAAGCTTTTAGAAGATAAAATTTTCAGTTGCATACATCTAATATCCTCCTAAAAGTTCACTAACCATTGTCCCTATGATTAGCATCATCGCCCAATGAATAGGGTTTAGGCTAATCGAGGGCTATGCAGTGACGTTCTATGTTTTTGGTCGTGTATATCCATGTTGAGAGGAAGATATGAATCCTTATTTGTTAAAGCGATTCTCAAAGTTTAAGGAAGATGACGGGACTTTAATCCCATTGATTTTCATGTGATATGTGGACCGCATTCTTTGGAAAACGAAACTTTTCTTACTAAGTGTGTTTAAAACTTTGCACGTTGATTAAGATTAGCTTAAAGTAACAACCTCTTTTAACTCGAGGTAGTGACCAAACATGGCCTTCTACAGGGAAGGTCAAACTTCGCATGTGAAAGCCAGTCCACTCCACGGGCTGGTTTTGTTGAAAACCGCGGGTCATTTCATCGCTCGTCATTTCATTTTTGAATATTTAAATATTAAATTCCGTATTTATCTAATAATTTAAAATTTTAAAATAATTAATATAATTAACAATGACTCCGCAAAATTTTACACGGTATTAAAGTAAGAGACTTTGAGTTCGAAGGAGATCAGAGTGATAGAATACTTAAATATTAAATCACAATATGCAAAGTTTTAGATTACTTGACAGTGGCTCTATAAGATAGCACCTCGTATCTAAACAACTGGCAATAAAATCTCCCGATCCATCTTAAAGCCTAAAGGTCGGGTCCTTTTAGGTAATCATCCATCTTTTGACTAATGATTCATTCCTTTGATTGTATTCCATTCTTTTTCTCCTTTGCCCATTTCGTTCACAAAATTTTCAAATGCGCACCTTTCTCGTGAGGAAATAACCTCTTTCCACCCCGAAAGTGCAAAACCATGATTTCAAAAGCAAAATTTGGCATTTCTATTTGTCGCGAAAGAAAAGGAAGATGCAAATAATTGATCATATCATAAGGATTTGACTCGATATGGATTTAACTATGCTCAAACACAACTCTCTTCAGACCTGATTACGGAGCTTAACATTCCTGCATGCCGCTCGAACCCATCGACTCATCATATATCTACACACAATTGTCTAATATGAGGACGCAAGCTAAGTAGTACTTTTTCCTTTTCTTTTTTGGTCGGTGTATTTTTTCTTTTCAAAAATTAGAAAAAAAAAATCGATCTAATACACCTAATGAATATACAAAGCATTGGAGAAAATGGGCTTCGTAAAGCGAAAAGCCCATCAAAGCCCAGGTTCGGCCCAGGCCAGGCCCAGGTAAGATCAGTCCTTGAGCTTTCTCTGCTCTGTTTCTTCTTCGCCCGCTAGACCCTGGCCTCAACCACCGCACCGCAATGACCTTCCTTCGCAGAATCGCGCGAAATCCCCGGTCCGCCGCCGCCGCCGCCGCCGCTCGCCCACGCGCCCCTCGAACCCCAACCCCACGCCCACCGCCATCCGCGACGCGCCCACCAGCGCTTACTACGACGACCTCATCAACGCCGCCGGCCGCCGCGGCGACTTCGCGGCGGTCCGCCACCTCCTCGGCAAGCGCGTCCGCGACGGCTGCTTCAACACCGGCGACACCTTCAGGTTCCTCACCCAGACCGAGACCTCCCTCTCCGCCCTCGACGACCTCCTCCGCGCCCTCTCCCGCGTCGACCGCGGCTTCCCCCGCAAGAGCGCCTTCGACGCGCTCATCGCCCGCCTCTGCCGCCTCGGCCGCCCGGCGGACGCCCTGCGCGCCGTCGAGGCGATGGCGAGCGACGGCGGCGGCGTCCGCCTCAACGCCGTCACCTTCCACCCGATCCTCAACCTCCTGACGCGGCGGGGCGACTTCGAGGCGGCGGCGCGGGTGGCGGGCGCGATGCGGGACCGCGGGGTGCCGCTGGACCTGACGGCGCACAACTACTTCCTGACGGCGCACTGCTACCGGGGCGACGTGGGGGAGGCGGCGCGGGCGATGGAGGAGATCGAGCGGGAGGGGCTGGGGGCGGACACGCGGACGTACGACGCGCTGTTGCTGGGGGCGTGCAGGGCCGGGAAGGTCGGGGCGGCGGTGGGGCTGCTGCGGCGGATGGCGGAGGAGGGGGTGCCGCCGCTGTACAGCACGCACGTGCACGCGGTGAAGGCGATGGTGAGGAGGGGGTGGAGCGCGCAGGCGGCGGAGCTGGTGAGGGCGTACGGCGGGAGGGACAGGGCGCTGGACAGGGAGAACTACGGGGTGCTGGCCAGCGAGCTGGTGAGGATGGGGAAGGCGGAGGAGGCGAGGACGGTGGTGCAGGAGATGGCCGAGAAGGGGCTCATCATGGGGGAGAAGCTCAGGGAGTTTTACAGGTCGAGTTCGAGTTCGAGTTCGAGTTCGAACGATGTTGGCATTTGACACGCGATCGCTTCGTCAGAGTCAGAACTTGGGAATTCCTTTTGATCCGATGAGGAGCAATTCGGTTGTCGGGAGCCAATCAATCCTTGGTGTATAGATTTGCCTCTTTGTATGAGATCATGTTGGAAGCCACTTTTCGGTAGCGATTGTTATAGTTGTATGGCTATTATCGTTTTGTGCTTTCAGCAAATGGAAGGATATCCAAAATGGAATGGAACGAAATGGAACTTGGAATGAAATGGATAGAATGTGAACGAAAATATGATACCATTATCAGCACTGGCTACCAAAAAAATCCGACTTCTGTTTCCGGGGCGACATCATCGAGGATTGCTGACTGACGGCCCAGCGGAGTCCGATGTGACCCCTCGTGTCAGATCGTTCCTTGCTTGAGGTGGCTCGAGATATGTCCGAGGAAGCATCCGGCAAGAATGTCACCGATCCTTCCTCTTAGTTTTATGTCCAACACCTTCAACAATTCCGCGAGCATAGGGCTGGCTCGGGATAACTTACACATCATGGTCAGAGAAGGTAACGAGATGCGTATCGTGAGCAAATAAGCAAACTCAGGTTTATTAATGGATCGCTAGAAAAGCCGATTACGAAATCTCTCTTGGTAGTACCGCCAAGTTCTACCTCACTTTAATCCACGCATGGTGCCCCCACTTCGTCAAACTTTACACGCCATTCGCAATCGGCTTGCTTATTTGAGTGTTAAAATATCCGTCATCACTTGTCTAAGAGATCTGTATGCACTTTACATACATATCGTTACTCTCCACCAATCAATTTGAGTTTTTGAGCAGGACATTCTAACGATCACCTTGTTTTATACTCCTCAATGATGAGATAAAACAGAGCAATGAATGATAATGGCCTGTCGAACTTAGTCCTAAAGTATTTAATAAAATATATCACACAAGAAACGCAAGTTTGTTCTCTTATCCAACCATTTCCTTAGGCTGTCCTAACATAATCTAAGCTCAAGCATTTGGCTTCATGTGCTACTTAAGAGATATGCATCCGATTGAATTAGCCTATATGGAAAGCGAAGCGAGAGGGAAAGGAAGTTTATGGACTGATTCAGGGATTTGTCGGTCGGCCAATCGCGAGATTCGGTTTCAATTTGTAGCAGCTGAGTCAAATGAACTCCCCTTTCTTTCTTCCTCAATTCGTGGGATTAGTTCACAAAAGTCTTGTCCTTAAGCAGCAATGGAGAATCGTGATTACACAAAAAAAGGGTATGGTGTGCATTTCGATTCGAGAATCGAAGCAGCTGAATCAACACAAGTCAAGGTGGAAAAAGAAAGAGCCCAAGACAAGCGCTAGGGATCATGAGATGCGTTAAAGGCTGCAGAGTCTATTAGGCTCCTGACCATTCTCAATTTTGTGTTCAGGTTCTCTTTTCTCGTTCGTTGTCTTTTCTTGTTTCCATAGGTTTCCATAGGTAGAATTAGAAAACACTTATTACAAGGTGGGTTCTGGGGGTGGTATGGCTGGTGGAACCATTCCTACTGTATCTGCAATCTTTGTACCCATATAAAAAGAAAAAAATACATATGATACCACCATCTCTCGCCGTAAACGGCTGACTTTAGCTCTAGAATAATCGAATCCCCTCTAGACTTTTTGCAACTGTCGCGTGCTCTTCAATATAATAAACGCTAGTTGGCCGATTATATGCATTTAAATATTAGGAGATGCACGCTAAACCTGGAAGGATTCAAGTTGCAGAGGTCAATAACTGAATTAGCTATTCCAGCAACGGTGCCTAATACGACCCTCCGAGCAGTTCCATAAACATTTCACCAGAGAGCTCTCAAAGCAACCGCAGGTCCGAAGCCAGAGTTTGACGAGGCATATTCATATTCCAGAAACACTTTAAAAATTGAACTTTCTTGTTTAGAAAACTCACTGTGATCATAACTAACCCGCCGAGGCCGGACTTTCCGCCAGGTGGCAGCAACCTGGAAGGCCTCCGCTCCTTCCTAACACCGATCCGGTTGCCTTAAGTCACGTACTGTACAAACAGAAGCAGTCAAGAGTCTATGAAATTAAATTAATCCTGAAGATGGAATTCGCTTCAAGCAATTAAATAAAAAACATGAAGAGAAGAACCCACCATGATGTTAACGACGACTTAGGGACATAAAACCCTGTAGAAGGTGCAACACCGCTCCTCCTCTTCCTTTGCCCCCTCCAATGGCTTTCTCTGGCTTCTTGCCAACTGGAGCTTTATTGGACTCACTCATTCACATATCCAATGAAGTCTCTTCCATGGAAAAGTTCCCTTTTGTCCAGGTCAGGAACACATCGACCATGATCAGGAGGACCAAGCTTCTATTGTCCTTGTTCGAAGAGATTCAAGAGACAAACACAAAGCTCCCACCTTCTTCAATACTGTGCCTGACTGAGTTGTTCTCTGTGATACAGAGAGTGAAGCTCATCATCCAAGGTTGCAAAGACGGCAGCTGCCTCTGGAACCTGATGCAAACAGAGTGCATCTCGAAACAGTTCTATGTATTGGTGAAGGAAATGGGACGAGCACTTGATATCTTGCCTCTGAGCTTGCTTCACATCACAACTGACATCAGAGAGCAGGTTGAGCTCCTTCACAAGCAAGCGAAACGGGCTGAGCTTATCATCGACAACAGAGAGTTTCAAAGGAGAGATGATCTCCTGAGACTGATGGCTTCCAACGATGAGAAAAACAGCAAGAACAAGGGCTTTGTCGATTTCGACAAGGTGAAGGATACTTTGAGCAACATTGGGCTGAGGGATCCACTGGATTATGAGGAAGAGGTATCAAAGCTAGAGGCTGAAGCGCAGAGGCAAGCCGGGACAGGCGGACTGATTGTGGTTTCTAACATCAACAACCTCATCTATCTCGTTTCGCGTGCCAAGTCCTTGATCTTCAGCAGCAATGAAGAGACTGAGAAAGTCAAGGCAAGTTCGGTACAGTACTCCTTGACTGCATTAAGGAATTTTGATCTTTCTTCATCCTCGCAAATGATTGTTACCAATATCCCCGATGAGTTCCGGTGCCCAATATCGCTGGATCTAATGAGGGATCCTGTGATCGTATCATCA
Source organism: Eucalyptus grandis (assembly GCF_016545825.1). Lineage (NCBI taxonomy): Eukaryota > Viridiplantae > Streptophyta > Magnoliopsida > Myrtales > Myrtaceae > Eucalyptus > Eucalyptus grandis. Next base: position 2,335,646 of record NC_052621.1, on the reverse strand, counting down.
GGTCACACGTATGACCGTACTTCAATCGCCCAGTGGATCAATTCGGGGCACCATACATGCCCCAAGAGCGGGCAGAGGCTCATTCACATGGCCCTTATTCCCAATTATGCACTGAAGAGTCTAGTACACCAATGGTGTCAAGAACACAGCATCCCTATCATAGAACACCCATCATCTTCTTTGTCTGAATTGGAACGAAGTAGCAAAGGCCAGAGAAACTCGTCTGAGAACGCCATAGATCACCTCTCCGCTGCGAAAGCTGCTGTTGATGCTGTTAAAATGACAGCCGAGTTTCTGGTTGGGAAGCTAGCCACTGGATCGCCAGAGATACAGCGGCAAGCAGCATATGAGCTCCGGCTGCTGGCGAAGACTGGGATGGACAACCGCCGGATAATCTCCGAGGCTGGAGCTATTCCTTTCCTTGTCACACTGCTAAGCTCTCAGGACCCGAAAATACAGGAAAATGCAGTAACTGCACTCCTCAACCTCTCAATCTTCGACAACAACAAGATCCTGATTATGGCGGCAGGAGCAGTTGAGAAGATCGTAGATGTCCTCGAGCTTGCGAAGACCATGGAGGCAAGAGAAAATGCAGCAGCAGCAATCTTTAGCCTGTCGATGATCGACAACTGCAAAGTCAGCATTGGTGCACACCCAAGAGTGATTGCAGGGTTGGTCAGGCTCTTAAGGGAAGGCACTTCGACCGGGAAGAGAGATGCTGCCACTGCCTTAATCAATCTCGCAGTTTATAATATCAACAAGGCGAGTGTCGTGGCTGCTGGAGCTGTTAGCCTGCTGATTGATCTGTTGATGGATGATAAGGCAGGGATTACAGACGATGCGCTTGCTTTGCTCGCTTCGCTCTTGGGGTGTCACGAAGGTTTGGAGGAAGTAAGGAAGAGCAGAGTACTTGTGCCTCTTCTCGTTGATCTGCTGAGATTCGGGTCTCTGAAAGGAAAAGAAAATGCCATCACTCTCCTGTTAGGTCTGTGCAAAGATGGAGGGGAGGAAATTGCTGGGAAATTGTTGATGAATCCAAGAAGCATACCTTCCCTTCAGAGCTTGGCAACTGATGGATCTTTGAGAGCACGAAGAAAAGCCGACGCATTACTCAGATTATTGAACAGATGCTGTTCTCACTCTCACAATACCTTTTGATAAGTCAGAGCAGTTGCGTAAGTTGGTGTAAATGTGTGAATTACACATAAAAGAGAAGTTCATTTCGATTTGTTCAGTGTAATCGAATACTCAGAAAGTGGATAAATCTCATGTCTCGGAGGCATTCTTTGAAAGCGAAGACAATTCAACGTCCATCTGCAGAAGAATTGATGAGTCATCGCTTCTTATAATACACAAAATGCATCTAAAATATGAAAGGACAACTATCGTACTTGGAAAAGACTGACAATTTGTCATTGCTAATACCAACAAAATAAGTTACAACATTAATCATTCGATAGGCGAAACTGGTCCATCGTTGCTAACCCTCGTTACATGAGCAACTCCCAAAAGGTAAGGCCCTTGAGAATTTACACGGGCTCTCTCTCTCTCTCTCTCTCTCTACTCGTGCCTATGGTGTTACAGGGATTTAAATTAAATGAATGAGTGGGTGAAAAAAATTATCCAACTTTGAGAAGGTTCAACTTCTGTTCAACCAATAGGAAGCGAGCTGATGCGGGGACAAAGACAAAGCTCGAAGACCAGCAGTGAACCATGATTCACATCTGGAAAAGCCTGAGAGCCAAAATCTGCGCTTCACAATTCTACCAGTTCCAACCCAATGTGTTTCCCATTTATCTTGTATTTCCAGTACCAGCTTCCACTATCGACCATGTTTGGTGCGAGTGTCTCTAGTTGAACTGAAAAACCTGAAATGTACGTAAAAAAGAAAAGGTGAACATCTTATGCAACACCTTAAGATCAGAAAATGGGTTAAGTACAATTTTCGTCCTCTAAATTTCAGTGTATGTATGATTGGGTCCATTTAACTTTTATTTTATGCAATCGAGTCCTCTATCGTTATCAATTTGCACGATTTGATCCTTTAATTTTATTTTGTTCATTCATGTCCTCTAACATTCTTGATTTGTGCAATCCAGCATTTCATTTACTTCTGGTAACTAACATAATCAAATTAGGGTTTCTGGTTTTTCGCTGATTTGGTGCCACCCACAATGACAATGCCACATCATGAATTAATCTGACGGTTTAGTGAGACCAAGAGACCGAATAATTTGATTGCACAAATCAAGAAAGTCAGAGGACCTAACCGTACAAAATAAAACTCAGAGGATTAAATTGCACAAATCAAGAATATTACAGGACTTGATTGAGTAAAGAAAAGTTAGACAGCTATATTGCACTAATGCTATAACTTAGCAGACTAAAACAGTACTTAACCCTCAGAACATTGCAAAAAGAATTATATGAGCAGGAATCAAACCGTTAGTGAGGGTTTGGGTGTGGGTGGGGTAATTGGCAAGGGTTTACAAGAGAAGGGGACGATAAGCTGCAGAGGATTTTGCACGCTTCTAACAGGATCGAGATGGTAAAAGTGATAATGTCTACTGATCCACAAACGTCACTAAAGGATTGTTGTATTTTCCCTCGATTCCGAGAGGAGACTTTTATAACAAAGCCCAAAAATAGACAGCATATTATAGAAGGGATGCTATTTACACTACAAACCTGAAATTCCAGGAGTAATCTTCATCTTGTGGCCATCAGGAACTTCAAAAACATGATTTCCCTGCCGCGAGAATGAAACTTTCAGAAAATCGAATCAATGCATAATTACAAAATACAAAGTGCATGACTAGCAAAATTTTCCTAAATTAATGGTCAGCAATCTTGAAATTATAAAGTTGGAGCCCTGCATCATAACACTCTCCTGCCACAACAAAGAGAATTGACCCACTACATCCTACAGAGAAATAATATGTGGCAGTGAGGCTCTTATTGAGTTTTAATAAGTTCTAGGCTTGAAGCTGTGCCAAGTTCTAGGCTTCTAGGCTTAATCATGTAATTTACGTCCAACTGGTGCAAACCTGAAAAGAGACATCTGTTGCCTCAAATTCTGCATTCCCATGCAATATGACCTTCAGGGATTCTGACCGCTGCACATCATGTTTCCAGAATACATTGCCCGAGAAATTCCAGTCAATTCCTTCATTTAGAACCTTGACATTCTGTAACTTACATCTACCACACCTACAAAATTAAATAAGATTCAAAATTATATTTCCAGAACTCTAGAAGAAACAAGGGAACCAAAAGAGGGAAAATATATCACCTGTGGCCATATTGTAGTATCAGATCACCATTTTTACCAATTCCAGTTGAGCCCATGACATTTTCAGCCTCAATAATCAGGCTTCCCTCAAGCTGGAATACAGATACCCAATTAGCTCGGAAAATAAGGCACTACATAATTCAACTCCTGTTAGTATCAAGATGCACCTGAACATCTCTCCATAAAAACTCAGCAACCTCGACTATTAACTCAGATCCTTTGCTTATGGAACCTCCACAAAACTGTGATAAAGAAGCCAAAGGAAGTCAGATTACTTCAACATCACAGGCCATAAAATCCAGAGTCCCTAATTTTTTTTTTTTTTTTTGGTAAGAACCAGAGTCCCTAATTCATTCATTTAGAAAGAAACAAAACCAAAGCAGCTTAAAGCAAATTAAAGCAGTTCCCCAAATAGTCCCAGAATTGTCATACCAGGCAATTAGAATGCGCTAGACAACCTCCATCTTGAAATTCCAAATAAATAATTCTCATGACAGACCTTATGATTGAATGTTTACCTTTTGCCTTAAGACCTCCCAAAGTGGGCCGAGCGCTGGGTGAAGAAGAATAAGAAATGGTGGTCCAGAATCGATGTACTTCTCATTCCCTTCTACCTGCAGCAAAGAAAAGAAAGTAGGATTAATCAAACAAGCACCACAGAATAATGTATTGCGCATCCCTTTCAAAACCAAATACTGATGTGTTTTGTTTTACCAAAAGGAAGAAACTACAAACAAGCAACTGAGGATCAAGGAAAATACCAATGTACCAACAATGCAAGAAATGATTTTTATAGTATCATCTGACATGACCAATCTGCAGCAAGACCATGTGCCATACCTCAGGAAGGTTAATGTTACATTGTGAAAGAATGTCATAGTTGTTCCGCATTATATCCAGCAGTGAACCCTCTGGGGTCTGCACAAGAGTACATAATGGGTCACCGTGCATGAAAAGTGTCCACTGGGTCCATATAAAGAAAAGCAAGGAAAAAAACTGCCAGAAAGCTCACTCTCCAAATCATGTGACAGCTGTCACTGGGTATTTTTTGTCTTTGGTTATAGGCAACTCAAGGACAGCTCAAAATAAGAAAAGAAGCAAGGTTATAAAACATTAAGCACCTGATGAAAAGACTTGTCCAAAGGTTTCCGCTTCTTCTTGGCAGAGGAGGTGACCCTCCTCCTTTCATTGTAGACAAGAAAAGTGTCCAGCTCATCTAGTAATCAATCCAACTAGATGTCATAGATGGACTAGAAGGATATATCAAGTCCATTGTATGAACAATGTTAGAGGGGCCTACCTTCCGCACCCTTATAACGACGAGAGTGATAGGTATTAAGGAAGCTATCTGCAATATTCTGCATGGTGCATTCCAGCCTTCCACCACTAACACTGTGACATATAGAGAATTGCTAGTTAGTATTACAATCAGAATTCTAAAGCAGACACAACACAGCAAGAGCATCAGAAGACTAAATTTATATCCCAATAAGTAGTTAGAGCACCAAATAGTTTTGTTCACACCATAATACTGGCATCTAGAAGCAACGCAACCCATCGGATGTTCTATCTAAGCTGTTATTAAGCAAGTGTCCTACCACATTGCAAGAGCAAGCTGAGTGTAGCATGTAATCTGTACAGAATTGACCACTCAGTATAATTACTAGCCAGCTAAATTTTTCTGAATATTACAAGTCTATTCCCCAGGATACCACTCAAGCAACATTGCCTCATAAAAGGAACCAATGATCACAGCTATTAAAATTAAGCGAATATAGAATGGAATGTAGATGGGAATACATGCCTATGCGTGTTTCCAAAGTCGTCCACGTATTCAATTGGCTTTTTTATATTAAGCACCATGCCTGGCAAACTTGTTTTGTCTTTAGACGATGCAACTAGCTCAGCAGATTGTAAATCCACATATAAGATGTTTGTATTGGCAGGGAATTCTGCCTGCAAACTAGAACAGAGAAAAAAGTGAAATGAATATCAATAGTAGAAGTAGTTCCCCTTGGAAAGTGGATAGATCGAAAACTTGGGGCCACAAATCAAATTTACCTGTTAGAAGATCCGTTAACCATCCCGAACTTGTCAAACTCAGTATACTCAACGCATGATAAACCATATGCCCACTTCCCATCATGATTTTTTCTCTCAATGAGAACATTGATTCCTTCTGTAGCACCCGCATTGCGCTTACACGAAGCAAACCCTAATTTCTGCTTCACAAGAAATGATAGAAGAGAATGAGCACTTTCTCCAATTAGTTGACTAACTCCACTTATCACTGAGGAAATATACATCAAATACATACTAAATATGGTGTGAGACTTCAACATTAATGACATGGAACTGCATTTATCCCCATATATGCCTTCATACCATGCAAAAAGTCATTCAGCTGTGCACAGATAGATCATAAATAACAGCTGTATAGCTGTTTCCAAGCGTCATAAATACTCAAGTCAGGTTCCTTCCTTCATCCTCCACCTTAACATAGATCTCATCATTCAGCAAAGGAGAAAAGAGTTCAACCTTTTCAAATTCTGGGGTCAACAGACAAAGCTCATGATATCAAAACACAGAGAGAGGAAGAGTTATCACTCCACACAATTTTTACCCATCTTAAGTCTCTCTGCTCTGCATAATACATTGACAACCACAGAAAGTAAAGAAAAGCAACCTATTTCGCAAATCTTAAACTCTTACATCTCTAGCTACGCATGTAAATATTCATCAAGGTTTTGAGGTCATGATTACCAACATCTTCAACCATGTTTTGTTCCTCTCATTTCATATTGGAAAATTTTCATCTTAACATGACCATTAACCAATAACCTACAGAGGGCACCACTCACGGTCTGATTCTGTTGAAGTCCCACATCACTTGACTTAGGGTCCAATTGTCTTTAATTTCATGTGGTCTCTTTACACTTTCAGTTTAAGCTTTTGAAATTGACTTTCTAACATAGCATCATAGCCTGAACTATCCCTTTCATGAATGTGCGTGATCACAATTCCACGTGAATGTGCATAGTCAAAATTCCACATGCTGCTCATAATCCAGGCTTGCACATGAGAGAGAGTGTTGAAGTCCCACATCGCTTGACTTAGTGTCCAACGTTCTCTATATTCATATGGTCTCCCTTGACCTATCAATTTAAGCTTTTAAGTTTGACTTTCTAACAGATTCCAATCTCCAATTGGGAATCTCATAAACTTGATTTAGCATTTCGGAGATGAGTGACTAAAGGAGATATTGGACAATTAGGTTATTCAGAATGCACTACATGGATGTGCATGGACTAAACAAAACTACATACTTGTGAGAGCCAAGATCATTAATTCAATGAAGAAACTTATCAGTTCACATAGAGAAACACTATATACAAAATGCCCTATTTTATCTAGTTTGTAGGAATTAGGAACAAAGGAAGAGCACAAGTCTCACTGCATTTGCATTCTTCAGTGATACCGGCAAAATGTGTAGCAGGACTACTAACTTTCCTGGAGAATGCAGGTTTCTAAATCTGAAAAGGATCGCATCCTCTCTATTAACAATTCCATGGCAACCGTGTGACTTCTCGAAAGAACATGAATGAGTTTGATGACGTGCACAAGCAGATTATTGCCATGAAATGAGAGAGTAACTCAGAAGTTTTTTTGTAAGTCCTGAGAAAGAACGCTAAGCATTACGTATACATACCTTCTCATGACGTAACCCAATCCCTGACAACGCCAAGAGTGTCACATCTGTGGCAGCGACGACATTACTGCAGAAAAATAACTAAGGATGAGGTTCCAGCTCTCAACCAATAAAAGAAACAAATATGAACCAGAACAGACTAATGAGAGGTAACCTGACTTGTCTAATAGTGGCGCCTTTCCTTCCATGTTTGTAGAACCATTCAAAGATGCCTTTGTCATAAGCCAGTTTCCATATAACACCATGACCACCGGGTTTGCATACAGGCACAAATGATTTTGTGATGATCCACTGTCCATCTTCTGCACTTACAGCTGGTACAAGAGGCTGCCAAACGCATGGCACAATTTAGGTAAGCACCAAATGTTGACACTAACCTGACCTTTTCCATTAAATAACAATAAATATAAACGGAAAGTACCAATTAAAACCTGTTCAAAAAATTGGAAACTGGATTGACCTCTTCCAAACCACTCGAGTCTCTTGCAGAGGGATGTAATGCGCTCATGGTTGTTCTTGGCTGCACTTGTCATTATTGCAATTGGGGTGACACATTGCTTTCCATACAACTTGAAGTACAGGTACTCCCTAGCCTAGCAATTAAGAGAGAACCAACGGGCATGTTAGTGGTGCATAAGATAAGGATACCATTTTCTTAAAGATTTTTTTTGCTAATTAACATTCTTGTGAGCATGCCTAAGAAAAAGAGTAAAGAAAAGGCAATAAAAGAAACTTTGCATCGTAAGCAGGCCATGCACCTGCAGATCTCTCACAAGGCCTTCTAATAGTGTGCGTCCACAGTAAGGAAGCATGGCAGCTGGAAGACATTCACCAGTGTCAGGATCCACCAAACCAAGCCTGTCAGCAGAACCTCCAAGAGGATAGATTTCACCTAGGTCGGGCAAACCCTAAAGGGATAAGACCTTAAGTTCAAGATCATCCACCACATAAATATGCTGCGAAGAGAACTCTATTATTCTCAGGAGACGAACCTCGATACCCCAGAGAGCCGCTTGAGATGCGTACTCTGTATCCCGAGATAGGTCAAGTCCAGCAGGAGGGTGAATCTCCAAGATCTGAGATTCCATTGATCCCTTTGAATTCTGCAACCGGTTGGTAGACTGCCTTTCTGATACTGATTCTGTAAGGAGCTCAAGCACCATTATCTGATAACTACAGAAGTTATGTCAATTAATAAGGAAAAGACAGAGGGACAAAAAAGCACGAGAACGACCCCCAAGAATCTTCACCGAATCTTGGAAGCCTGCGCGCCAAAATTCCAAAGCAGGTATTCTCGCTTTACATGAATCCCATAAAAGATTTCAACTCGAGATACTCTCCAAGGTTGTCAAGTTATGGCAGGTAAAAGATTGTGCAAAAATTACAAATACAGTAATCATTCAATCGCTTGAATCCTGAAAAGCATAACTCAGGAATTAAGGCAGTTCAAATTAAAAGGGAAAGTTTCCATCACCAGCATTCAACTGACAACTTCAATATCACTTAATGCGGAACGCATTAAGATCACTCCTTTTATATATATACGTAATCTGTCAAACATTGACTTATCGACTACAAGAACTATCAAGTCAAAAGACAATCAAGCCAAAACCAGAGTCAAGCATATCTTTTGAGAATCCTATTTCCTAAGCAGAATAAACAGACACAGATGAACAGAATTAGGCAGAAGAAGAACTCACCCAATAATGCCTCCAATGCAATCGTAGAACCGTTCGATCTCCTGTAGAGTCCTCAACAGCTTCTTCAAGTCACCAACGTCCTCGTCCTCGGAGCCCACGCCCATCTTCCTCTCTCCGCGATTCGCATCCATCCTCTCTATCATCTCCGCCAAAGCATAGAGCGCGCTCTTCAGCGGACTCTTGGCAGACTCGCGAAACTCGCCCTCCGGAATCCCAACCTCGGCGCCAAGCACGTGCTCCTGCCCGGCGGCGACCAAGCACTTGATCAGAAACATCTCCTCCTCGTCCAAATCAACGGCGCCCAAGGCCCCAGCCAAGCCACCCCCGTCGGCGGACGGGGAGCCGAAGAACTCCTCCACTCTAGAATCGGCGCCGATCACGGCGAGCTTCCGAGCGACGGAGCCCGCGCCGGCGAGCCGAGACCGGAGAGCGGAGAGGCGCTCGATTTCGGAGCGGAAGCCGAACTCCGGTGCAGGAGGCGCGCACTCGACGGGCGCGGTGGAGACGCGGGTGAGGCGGCAGCCGGACGGCGCGGCGGCGAGCGGCGGCGGGGGGGCGAGGAGGGAGAGGGAGAAGGAGGAAGAGAGAAGGGACGGCCTCCGGCGGCGGAGGAGGAGGAGGGAGGAGGTCTTTGGGGCGAACGATGAGAAGCGGACATTGCCGCCGCCGCCGCTGCAGGGGTGGCTGAGCGACGGCGGAGCTGAGGAAGACATGACAGAGAGAGAGAGAGTCACTGTGAGCAGTGGAGGTATGGGGGTGACGATGCTGTTGAGGAAGGAGGAGAAGGAGAAGAAGGAGAAGAAATGGAGGAGAGAGAGTGAGAGAGAGATAGAGAGAGAAGGAGGGAGAGGGGTATAAGAGAGGAGATGCGAGGAGGATATACCGAGGGGATGGGAATGGGCGAATGGGATCTCGCTTGCTTAACTGTCGTCTCTCGTCCTCTTCCAGTGTTCCCTTCCCTAATATATATATTCATTTTCTGCGAGAACTGTTTAATGCTATTTTTTTTCTGATTGGGCGGGAAATATGACGATCTCTCATCCTCAACCTCAAGGAACGGAGAAAGAGAAGAGGAGAGACGATTTGATTTGTTTTATAAGCGACGAACCCATCCGCAGCAAGAAAGGAATATATGTGCCACGGGGCGCGTGCGTGAGCGCCGCTGGGGAAAAGTTAAAACGTAGCACAGAAGATCTACTGAACTCAGCGCACTTGATCTGATCAACAGCAGGCCGTTCGTGTCGAGAATTATATGTCGGAAGACTCCCGACTTCAAGAATCATAAGAGCGTGCGTTTCGCTCTTTGAAATGTGCAAAAATATAGATTTCACGGGATGGGCGATTTCCATCGCAAAAAGCGACCGCGAGGGAGCTAAATTTCCCACTCACGGCTTTCTTCCATCGTGAGTTTCGAATGTTGATCCTTAGCTTAACGAGAGAACACATCAAAATCTCAATGAATGGAATAGGCGATGAACAAGAAAATAATAAAGTTACAAAATTCGAAATTAGAATGGAAGGTTTTATGCAGGAAAGTCGAGAATGATCTTTCCCACTACGTTTCAAACTAAAGTTGAAAATGGCACACATAACTTATAATTTTTTACTCAATGTACATTATCTTTATTGAACTTTTAATTAACTTATCATAATCCGTAAATTTCAACTCATTATGCAATGTCATCCTTAACTTTAATTTACTCAATATGGTTCGTAAACTTTTAATATATATTCAATCTAGTCCATTAGTTATAAGAAATGTTCAATATCAACCTTAAGCACATTATCAAAATTTAGATCAAATTTTACTTTCTTTATATCATCCAAATGGAACCTCGCGAGCATAGTCGCAGCCCAATAGAAAACCGTGACATATATGATGCCACCATTGAACGCCTGCTTTTAAACGTGGCCTATATTTGACGATCGAAATCGATTCCATTCCGACTACGAAAATTGGCCACGGGAATCCAACCCGGTCGGACTCGCCCGACAGGCTCCCGATAATTCTCGAAGAGACATCATCATCGTCTTCGGTGGGCCCCACAAGTTCGTGCCGCGTCAGCGACGGGAGGTGGCGTTTTCCTTGGAACGTGAGGTTCGTGAATCATGCGGGGTTCGGGCTCTTCTTTTGGGCGGCGATAACGATCGATAGCAGCCCAAAGTCCAGTAGAAGGCAATGGAGCAGGCCCATAAAATAGAGGCTTTCAGCTTGCTTTGCAGGTACATGGGCCAGGCCCAATTCCGTCGTTTGGGTCGATGTCGTGATCTGATTCAAAGGCCCAACGTGACGACTCGAGGACTACGATCGATTTCATTCAGAGAACTCTTGTTGTGGCCGAAAGAAAGAGGGAAGGAGAGAGAGAGAGAGAAGTGGTTTTGCCGGCGTTTTCACCGTCGCCGTTAGGGATGAGATCGTCCACTCCTATCGGTGCCTCTGATCGATGCCCAATCCGGTCCATACAAATAAGGGTGATTGCTGGATTTACCATTGATGCATCGACAACCTAGATGTCAAACCACCAATGAAAGATTCGAGCTAGCGCAAGGGGTATAAGATCCTTCTCTCACCGATGTCGTGTGAGAACAATGGTGATTATGTATAGGCAAGGAATTTTTTGTATGCTTAAGCACTATGTAAACGGTATTTTGGTGAATTTATTTTCAACATAAACATTACAAGGTATTGCTTTTAGTGTTGTGTGAAATGAGGTGATATCATAGCGTCTACGAAAGATTAATGACTCGGCCTTGTGTGTGCACAAAGAGGATTTCATTCATTTTCTTTTGATAATCATGAACCATGGGCATGGACAGCCCAATAACTGAGAAGCTTATGAAACATCCTACAAGTCTCATAAATCAATTAAATTTATGCATTTTTCCTTATATGGATAGCCTTGATCCAAAACATATACTATATGGAACTGATGGGATTTGGATTAGACAACATCCGGTCCTTAAACTACAAATTCACTGATTCCCAAATCGACCGCGGCAACATTGGGATTGCGCGAAGGAGATTTGCATATGTAATTACACGCAGATTGGGGAGAACGTTTTCAGTTCGGATAAAGTCGCGAGGGGACAACAGAAAGAAGGCAAAACTTAATGAAGTGCTTGGTTTGACGGAAATCCGCCAAACATTTTCTCTCCCATTTGGAGATTTGCCTGGCAATAGGAAAAGAGAAGCTAATGAAGAAAATAGAAACTGAGGAAAACCATAGTTCAAAAACCAATTCAATCACCAACAGATGCGATTGGAGAAGTGCTATTTGATGCATCTCAAACATGCATTGTGCAGGGAAAGGCAACTATCTAGTATTAAGATTGTCCGGAAAAGCGGATCACTCAACATGCGCGAAAACCGATTTGGACACTACCTGACTCATTATACAAAAAAAGATTAATAACAAAGTACTCTATTATTTGCAAATTATCTTTTTTGATTTATCTAGGTTGAAGTCACACTCATAAAAAAGACAGAAACGATTATCCTTACAATATGTATAGTCCATAAATTGATTTTCATCGTTATGTTAATGTCACCACTATGAAAATGTGATAGTTTTTCCCTCATAGCCATTTATTAGATGTTAAATATGATCCACTTATTGAAAAGCCTTATCACATCATGTCATGTTATTTTGTGTACCCACTTAGTCGATTCATTTAAATATACCTATGCCTATAGTTCTAAAAAAAAAAAAAAATCTACATGATTATCATATCCTTATAAAAGTAGTTTCTACTAGTGTTTGTTTTGTTTAAACTAGCAGCAGTAGATTAAACAGATAAAAGAAAGCTTCTGGTAATCTCTAACAATTGATGATCGAATAAAGTTTGTTTGTTTTAGTAATGTTAAGTTATTTCTTAAAGTTCGACAACTTAAAAAAGTGATTTGAAAAGAGTTATTGTAGTATACACGCACTGTCATAAATAAGTATCAAGTCTGATGATATTTCGACGTGTGTGCATAAAAAAGTTAATCAAAACTCACACATGCATATTTGTCTAGGCGATTTTTCACGTAGCATGTAGATATACAGAATGCTAACTCTTTAAAATGCTTCTCAAGCTAAGTAATAGTATCTCAAGTTCATAGAAGACTACTAATTTCGATAAAAATTTCTCCTAATTCACTTCCTGTTTCTGTCATTAAATATATCTAATCTACCTAAGTAGTAAGCAGAGTTTCTCTTTTGGGTAGAAAGAAAGCACATAGCTGTGGCTCACATGAGGGCATGTATGCTGGTTAAACACCATGAAATGATGACAAAAAATGGCAAAGAAAATGAGCAAAAACAAAAGGAAAAAAAAAAAAAAAAAGACAAATTTAGGTTCCAGGAAAAGTGAGATGCTGTCTTTTACACTGACAGATTTGCAGAAACTAACACGATAGAAAACCCTTGTGTCTCTACGCAGTTCAAGAAGCAACTGCAGGCAAGATCAGATCTCAGTTTAACGTACTCCAGTTCAGCTCATTGTGATGAATTTTTATTCATTTTTTCTTGGTCGGTTCTCCTTTCTTAGACACCCCGCGACGCCCAAGGTATATGTGATAATTTTATGTCAGAAAGGCTTTATTGTTTAATCTCCGGGGGACCATTAAGATCAAGATAAAACACAGCCGAGCAAGAATAACAGACGAGACAAGATGACATGAAAACGGTAATTACCTTCTGTGGGGTTCCTACATGAAGATACTGCCCTATTCATGGATGTCCCAGTACTGATAAAGAATACTAGAGACGAGTAGCTCAAGATCTCACTCAGATATTGTCTCATTCACAAAGTCAGATCTAGAGTACTCGCATCCTGCTTCTTCAAATCCCCGCCACCATCACCGTTATCCTCCTTCAATCTGCTGAGCTTCGAGAACAATGAACGTGAAGAAGGAGACAGAGAAAGAGACAAATCGCTGTCGACCGCATTGTTGCCATTTTCCATATATTCCTTCTTGGGTCTCGCCACTCTCAGCGACAAGTCCAAGTCCACGACGGCATTTTGGTCCAAACCCTTCCTTTTCAAGACGCTTCTTGATCTCTCTTCTTGAACTGATGACAGCCCGCACGCATCGTCGAACAAACATGCTCTGGTCGCTTGTTCTCGTCTTCTGATGTCTTCGATCGTCCTTAGGAGATCAGGTTCCTTTGCCGTTGAGCTGGGTGTTGCAACTTGAGCTTGGCTTATTTTTTGCCAAGATTTATGAAGTGTTGATGATTTGGAGTGATCTTCTCGATAATGGTCGCAGGTAGCTGCGGTAGTGGTCGTAGCAGCTTCTCCATCAAAAGATGGATGACCCACATGGATAGGATCACGATTAGGCGGTCCAAATCTTTTGTTGATCCCACAATTAATATCTCCCGCTGCAGAAGCTACAATATGTCTAATCTTGAATCTTTCAAACACTGGTGAACCTGGGAGCTGATTAGGGTTGTGCATGCCTCTCCAAGAAGCATCCATGAACCTTCACAGTTTAACAGAAGGAGGCTTTGATCGGAACATAAAATTTCTCAAGAAATTCTTGTTCCTAAAAGAAAATACTTATTGAAGGGAGTACTTATTACTTGCAAAATTAATTAGTACCTTAAAGAAGAAGGCCTGTGGTTGAATGTTTGTAGGAGGGGAAGTTGGCTGAGATTGTAAACATGATGATCGCCGCCATCACCAAAAAAACCGTGGTCCTTTATAGCTGTCGGAGAGAAAGGGACCAAAAAGAGGTTTTGTTAGATTCATCTCTTCAGACCATAAACAATTGCAAACCCTAACGTTTTGTTACAGCAATCAAGAAAATTGAACAATCACCTTGATTGGGGTCGTCTGTCTTCTTGCTCCTATACATCTGAAGACACGAAAACATGAAAACTCACGACCTTAATTACAGGAAAATTGATGGTAGTTGATCCAGTACTTTAACGTGAAAAAGAAGAAAAATTAAAAGATCCAGCTGAAATTAATTACCTGAAGATGGCTCTTCACATGGGCGATGCTAAGGCCCTTGACGTTCATCAATTGAAGAACCAACTTAGGAGTTGCTCCTGAGCCAACCAAATAATAATTACAATTCTTCTTCCATGACCAAGAAAAATAGACGCAAACGAAAAAAATGAAACTACAAAAGTGCTCACTCTCATGTCCTCCAAGTCTTTCAACAGCATGAAGAAAGCAAAGATGGAGATCAGGTGTCCATCGAAGCCGAGGCATCTTCGAACGTACGTATTTGCGCACAGATCCACCAGCTTTGACCTTACTGCCGTCGTTCTTCCCGCTCTCGTCGACCGTGCTGTTGCTCGAGCTTCTTCGGCCATCTTTGAACATCTCCACCTCTTCCTCTTCTTCTTCTTCTTCTTCATAAGAATCTTCATCTTGTTCCTTCCTGTTCTTGTTACATGGGCTTGAGATGGTGAGCTGAGTACTCTCACCGCTCCTCATCTTTTTCATTTCTCTTTTTGAGGGGCCTTTTGGGTTTGTGTTCAGGAGATGACTCGATGGGTCTTATTCATTCTCTATTACCTCAGGCAAGAAACTCGAAAAGGAGATATATTCCTTTCTTAGAACACACAGAGAGAGAGAGAGAGAGAGAGAGAGAGAGAGAGAGAGAGAGATGAGAATTTGCAGAAATGGGTAGAGAGAAAATGTATGACAAATGAACCCTAGTCTTTGACATGTGGAAGAATATACCACTCTCCCTCTCTCTCTCTCTCTCTCTCTCTCTCTCTCTCTCGGTCTTTCTGATTTGATTAAATAAATAGCTTTTCTTTTCTTTTTTGTCCGATCGGCTTGAGTGGTGCAAGTTTTGGATGCATTTATGTATGAATGAGTCCATGCATGATGAGTGGTGGAGACACATGCATGAGAAAAGAACTTAGTTTCTCTATTTTCCTATGAAAGAGTCCATGCAACAATACTTTTTGTTTCTTTTTTTTGTTTATGAACGCATAAAATGGAAGAACTTCACATGCCATTTCTAGCCCAACACATTCAGCAAGGCATATGATAAAGTGATATTTGGAAGTACATGCCAATGCATCTATAGGTTTGTGTAACCTTTTTTACCGTATTAAAATCAGCTCATGTTTTTGGAATGAATTCATGTAATAAACTCTTGCTTTTCTTATCTCTCTAGATTATTCATAAAAAATACTTGTAAAAATGTTTTGTGCTAAATATTTCTGATTAGTCCAATTTCATTCGTAATGAGAAAAAGCTTTTAATTAGTTTTGTAACTGTATCAAGGGCAAAGGAAGAGAATCTCACACAATTTCAGTGCATACATGTTGAGATTTTTGTACTTAGTTTTGAATTTTGCACATATATCGCTTTTTGTTCCCTCACGTTAATCAACTCTCTCTTTTTCTCTCAAATAAAGGTATATTTGAAAGAAAATATAGAGGTGAATCCTTCACGCTCCATTAATTTCAATACTTCATAGTTCCAAAATATTTCATAGCAATATCTTAGCCAAAAATTGGTAATGTCATAAAGAAAGATCTATTAAATTTCAAAGATGAAAAAATACTTGAAATATTAGCTTCGAGACTAAGTGCATTCTACAAACTCCATCCAGTTATACGAGATTAGAAATATAAGATTAAAATAAATAAATAAATAAATAAAGTATTCGAGATATATATATATATATATACACGTATATATTCAGATACCCACAAAAAATCAACATCAACATATACTTCTTAGTTTGACCCACAAAAAATCAACATCGACATATACTTCTTAGTTGTTTGCAATTAAAAGAAGCGGAGACTTAACCTTTCTCCACGGCTGTATGTGTTAATCAATCACAAAATCGTAAATCAATAGGAAGTTCATACTAGATAACCATTTTTCTTTTTTTCTTTTTTCTTTTGGAGGATATCCACCAATTTTTCTTTTGACCGGAAAATAACATCCACTGTTCTAATAGTTGCATTTCAATCCTTCATAAATTACTTTTCGTTTGAAATTCATTCACTCAGAATCGTTTCGCCAAAATAATCCCAGTCTTCTTCTAAGCCTGTTGTCCATTAAACAATAACCCCATTGCTTCCCCTTTTAGTTTACAGGTTGCCCAGTTTACATTATCCAAGAGCTGTGCTCAGAAGAATCTGAGCACAACAGTGCCGTTATGCTAGCCAATCCCTTTCGAGAAGATCGGGATAAATTGGCGACAATCATTCAAAAAGGAAAGAAATTGCCAATCAAGTGTTCAAGAGGACCGAATTCCGTGATCATTAGGCCTAAGCCGAAGAGGGTTATCTTGGCACGGTCCTACTAAGCTTTTGCCCGCATTCTCGTCGAGAATCACGGATTTGTCATATCTGAAAGACTCCTCCTTGCCAGCATGCGCGAGGAAGCGTTCTTCATCGCTTGCGGCCATATAACTTGTAATCTCGGCAATCATCTTCGTTCTTTTTCTGGCACAAACGACGACCCGTCCATTACTCCATCCCCTTTTTGGCTACGACCTTTCGGAGGTTTCACGTGTAGAAAAACTTCTGGGGCGACGATAGTCAGCAGTGGCCCCTTTTTCATCGATTGACTATGGCGTCGCTCATCTTCTTTCGTCTGGTTTAACACCTCTTAACAAGTTCGCGATACTCGGGCTCGTGACATTCTGAGAGTATCAGGCAACCATTCCCATTTGTTTCGCTAAAAAGGAAAGTGCGACGAAATTTCCTAGATTTGTATATTTCGCGAATTTCAAACAGGAGTGCCGCACAGCAGAGACAACTTAGTCGAAAAGTGATGGGATACTTGGGTCCTAATTGTTATTTTGCAAAAAATGAATGATTTTGAAACACTTCTTAAAAGAAAAAAAAATGAATTAATTAGTTAATGAAAAATACTTTCATCATTGACAACTATTTATATCTAAAGATTTTCGTAAACAATAAAAATATATTTCGTTCATTCGTTTTTTGAGGTGAAACAAGTGATCATTTTAAAAAATATATTATTCAAATCATTCATTTTCCACTAAACGAATGGAGGAGCCTTAATCCTTGAGGTATATAATTTACCGAAACTTACTGATGAAAAGTAGGACTTGGCGAAATCAAATCGAGTAACCAGACAAGAGAGAACCAAAGGCTAAGCAATGAGTCATTTCAGATTGCTCAGTAGACAAATTCGCATCCGCAATTGATTACGTTTATTCTTTCTTTTTTAGAGGGACCATATTAAAGTTCAAGCCTCATCATCATTGCCCAATTACATTCTCCATCTCTAAGCGGCATCCAGCAACGTCACGAATATCCTTAATTTGGTGGCAGTGGTAGTTAATTGGAATCTCTCCTTCCAACCTTCTCGTCCAAAATCATCTCCACCACATGTATAATTATATAACTACGCATGATCATGATGTGGATTAAGGGAATTGAGCGTTCCAGCATGGTGTGCTTCAAACGGAGTTGTTAGCAGAGTCGCTTGATGTTGATGTCCAAAGAAAAATTAAAGTTGGAATCGATGGCGATGGAGTCCAAAGGGGGTTAACTAGCCACACTTAAAAATAATTATAAAAAGCAGTTGATTTTCGTACGTAGTAGCAACTAGCAAATATACTTCGGTGGTGAGCTTACAGGGGTTGATTATCTAACCTAGAATAGTCACTTTCATGTCTATTTCACTTTGAATTTTTGAGATCGAGCTAGATAAATTGCATTGTCGAGCTTATTTTCTAATGATTCACAAACAAACCCTCCCAGTGACTTTTTGACGTGATTACGATTGCCGAGAATTTTGAACAGAAGAACTCGAGGTAGAAGGGTCGGGAGAGCAAATCCCAAGCCAGGTATTTTTCTTGGTCGGAGAAGCTTAGGACATGTGGAGAAGTAATTCCTTGTGAATTCCCTTAATCCCGTTCACATGCAAAGCTATTCGATGATGGCGCTCACAAGTACTATGCTATCGGTAATTAGCTCAACTTCGATCGGACGAAGGACCCATCGAAACCAATCGCTAGCAAGCCCGAGTCTAAACGATTACAACCCGACCCGTGAATACGTTTCGAATATTATGGAGTCAGTTACTGGCCCGAAGAAAGGGAGAAAAGAGCACATGCGCCATAGAAAATGCGAGGGTTTTCTTCACCGTATGGGGGCAAGTCTGCAAGTGGTAGCTTTCGTCCTGGCTGGATCGCGGTAGCCTCTAGTCACGTCGCATGGAAGGCGCTGTTAAAGTCCGAGGAGCCTGTGATCCGCAATCAACTGTTCAATGACACGACAGACCGGACATCCCCACTTCAGTCAATGCATCATCGTCAGAGATCGAACCTAAGGAACATGGAAACAACCCTTTTGTTTTTCTTATTTTTTATTCGGCGGTCGCTTGAATCTATTTTGACCTTGAAAAAACGAGTGCGTCAGATCAGTGACACGGCCAATGGGATTGATGTCAAATGGGGCGCCTCCCGGGCGGGGCCCCGGCAACCGCGCATCGCGGTGATCTCTCCTCTCTGATCGGGCCAGAACTGAGAGAGAGGAGAGGCATCTTTGACCGACCATGGCTTAAAACTCCATGCTTGTTGCCATAGAAACGAAAGAGTGTATGCAGATGAAATGGAGAAATGGATAAAATGGAAAGAACGACGGAATGAAACGGGTCGTTTTCGGATCCTACGTATACGCGAATGTTGTGCCGGCCTGCTTGCCCGGATTCGGCGTGGGAGAATAGCAATTTGTCTAATGTCGATGAATGTTGTATCGAGAGAGGAAAAGAAAAAAAGAACATGAGAGGAGGAATAGTTAGGAGTGTTCTTGAAAATCGCCATAGATAAATAGGATGTTTTCATTAGTTATCATATCTCTCTTGATGGTGCATGTATTTCCTATAATGGTGCATATCCTTAATTAATATTTACTTTAGATAATTATCTAATAAAGTCTATCACGTAAGTTTCATTGAAAGGCGCGGAGAAATATATAGAAATTGCCCTTTTGCACTAGTCTTATTTTATTAGAAAATCCAATCCAAAATCTTAATTTGATAAGTGGAGAAAGAAAATATGAATAGCAAGAATATACAAACCCCATATCAAACAATGTGGGATATTTCAATATCCTCTCTCACATGTAAGCCATATAAGGAATGACATTTGAAATTTGAAAATTGAGCGGACGCACTTCTAGAATAAAACCGAGATAAAATCTGACTCTGATATCATGTTAAGAAATCCAATCCAAAAACTTAAATAAAAATACTATGTCAAAGAAAACGATATAGCTAGGAACATGCATTTCATTTCCCGTGGAATGCTTGTTTATTTTTCTACCTATTAGACCAACATTTCTGTTGGGATGCTTGTTTCATTTCAACGAGTGTACCAAATACTTAAATGAGAATGGAAAGTTTCAACGTTAGAATTTCATCCCTTTTCACTCTGACGTGTCAAACAAGTCATCGGAGGTCATTAATTTTGGGAATTCTCAAAACACAATAAGCATTGCATTCACACGATATCCAATAATAATGAGTTATTGACATAATGGATTATCTTCATTAGAAATTTCTTTACTTGTCAAATTTTTGATAGGGCTATCAGAATTCAACGACTTTCCTGCTCACTTTGGGAGATATACAGTTGACGAATGGGGAAATAGTTGCCAAGCTCATGTAAAACCAAAACTCAATTGGCAGTTTTCTCTCCAATACATGTCCCATTGCACAAAAACATGGCTTTTCCTGGACGTTAGTCTTCGATTTGGCCTCGAAATTTGACACATATATAACAATCTTCTCACCTAGTGGAACCCACATTAGGACAACAGACAATTGGGATCAACAGACAATTGGAGTCAACAGACAATTGGGTCAGTACAAAGGATGTATCTTAGCCATATTAAATGCAGCACTGGAAGTCTTTGTATGTATATATATGGCCAAAATCCAACTGATTTAATTGTTTGACTTCCTTGTCTTAAAAAGCTAATTTGGCTCTACCTAAACGACCCTCCCTCAGGTCTATTCATATTGGTCAAGATAACAGCTGGTTTACTGATAACTGGACCACACAAGCAAAAGCAAAAAAAAAAAAAAAAAAAGGAAAATTGAAACCACATTTTAAACGCTTGTCAGTGCACCGAAACCCATGTTGAAAAGAAACCTAATTGAAGCCATTACAAGAGTCACAATGCGAGAATTTTAGGATGCTTCATAGGTGTATCTAAACAAACTAGAGAAAAATTACCAAAAAAAAAAATTGCTAAATTTATTATACGAATATCAATTTGGTTCTAAACTATTCAATTTGACCAGTTTAACTCTAAATATTTTGAGAATTTGTCAATGTCATCATTTTGGCCAATTTTGTTTAGCAATCTCCGACATGGACGCCAACCGTCCGACTTAGCATAGTCGGCATTGATGTGAGCAATTTTTGCAATTTATTTAACTTTTTGCATTTTCCTTTTCTTTTTCCTATTTTTCTTCGTTGGTTACCAAGCCTCACGGGGGCTAACAAGGATGGCAACCCTCACCAAATTCGATAATGCCAACCCTCGTCAAAGGCCGGCAAGGGCGTCCCAGTCCTCACTTGTGGTTGGCGACCATAAGAGGAAAATAGGATAAAGGAAAAAACAAGAAAAGAAAAGGAAAAAATATAAAATTATAAAATAATTTCCAAAAATTGTTTACATTAGTGCCAGGCATTTCACATAAGACGGCTAGTGGTAATCAAACAACTACATCGGTGATTTTCGATCAGAAATTAATCGAAATGACTACATTGGCAATTATTAAAATGTTGATGACTAAATTAGCAAATTGAAAAGTTTAGAATTGAATTAACATATGTACAATAAGTTTAGGATTTTTTTTATAGGAATCCCAATCAAATTCACATTATGAAAAGAGTGATTATAATGGTGTCGTGGGTAATAGCTCCACCTTTGGACGATAAATTATCTCCGAGTTCATGCTCTCTTGACGATTTTATAAGGTCTACTTAGCTAATCGTATAGTTTTATTGAACAATTTTTTCTTGGACAGACATTTTGTGACTTCACAATAGTCAATCACATCCGGAGGAACTAGAAGCTAGATAGGTCCTATCTGAGTTTTTTTTTTTTTTTTTTTGTTCGTAGTCCTATCCAAGGTAAAAGCAAATATTTTTCATATCTTCCGCGACAACTCCTCGGAAGTTCGTGAACAAACCATTTTTCTACGAATTTCTTGGACCATAGAGTCCAGTTAAAAGAAGAGCCGTGACGCTCTGTTAGGAATGGCCACATGAATAGTTCACTCGATCCCGTGCGTGCCAAAAGGCCACGGTGAAAGCACCCTCACGATCACGTACGACCCTCGTCCCGGCTCGACCACCACTCGCGGTTCGAAAAGGGAATGGAGGAAAACGAGGCTCGGAGATGATCGTGACCAATCGAATCGGATTGAAACTCCATGCACATGACCGGAATTGACCCGTGCGAACAGCTTTCGAGTTGGCACTGCCCATCCCCAAACCTCGAGAAAGAGGAAGTTGATGGTGGCCATGCATTGAAAATTCCTCGAACGTGTGTCGACATCGCTGCTGCTGTTCATGAATTCATGTGCCGACTGTTTATTTACAGGTGAAACATGAAAAGAGAGCGCAACCTCCCCACACGGGCATCCCGAGAGATGGACCAGGCCGTTCAAGTAAACGTCTCCTTCGAAGAAATATTTCTTCTTCTCGCCCTAAAAAGGATATCGAAGCTATTTTCCGTCACCTATTTAATTGCATTTCAGGATGTAAACTCAAAAGCTATCAATCGAACCGGCTAAATTACGTTGCAAGAACAGCCCCAGGCTCAATTTTTCGACTTAATAAATTTCAGATCTAAATTGATCGAGCCCTGTTAGAAACTCAACTGAAAAAAAAAAAAAAATTAGATGCAAAAGAGAGAGACACACACACACACACACAGCACATCGACAGTGGAAGCCTTTCCTGAGTAAAATGGACTGGCTTCTGGGCAATCTAGCCTGTGAATCCAATTAAAAAAAGAGATGTGGACTGAGGTAGAGAGATTCACATCAAGGAACCAGTCTGTAAAGTCAACTCCTACCGGAGCCTCTTTGTTGTTTTCTCTTGCTGTGTGTGTATTTTTCGGGGTTTTATAATATCTACGAGTGTGTCATGAAAAGTATTGTTAATGCTGCATGAAATTACGTGAACCCTATTAATGCGGATCCGAATCCCCCTTGAGAATGAGGATGTCTGTCTCTTTCTCCATTCACCTAACCATCATTATCTTATCATGCATGATGCATCTGGCATGCCCCCCATGTTACATGACGCATCCAATCAATCTCCACATCATCATCATCATCATCATCACATTCACAATCATGCATGTTTCTTGATCCTTTTTCTCCTTACATCACTTGGACACTTTCAAACGTTTAAACAAAGCTTCACATCACAGAATAAACAACAGTTCCCTCGGATGTACCTTCTTTAGACACTTCAATTTTTACATCAATCAATTATTGGCGTTCCTCAGAATCGTCCAATCTGAAGAAAACACCAAGACGATGGTTCTTTGAAGTCTTATCGCCACTTCACCAAGCAACCACAAGCATTTGCAGGGAAAAAGCATCAATGAAGCACGGGTAACCAAAAGAGCCATCAAGTTATGGATATGATCAAGCTCCTCCCCTACAAAGCATCCCGAGTTTGATCGAATCCAAATCGAATACAAATCATACCAAAAGGGCTTTGAAAATTAGGTATTTAATTAAAGGGACACCATCTAAAGAACATCACTCACGGCAAGACATGTGCAAGTATGTCTTGCTCCAAAGATACTTGAAGAGTCCATGACTAATCACCCAAAAGCATATTTTGCCTCCGCTCCAAAGCATGTTTCTATGGCCCGCAAGACTGACCAGTTACCAGTCAGTATGCATATATAGGATTTCTCTGTAAGATGGCCACTCTTTATCACCCGCTAGGAATATGGATATTTCTTTTTTAATTTTAAAAATATTAGTAAGAAAAACATTTCAAGCGCTAGTCTAATATAGCCGTATCATCTTCTTTCCATCCGGAGAAGACAGGGAGTTAATATACGTTCTCAACAAATTCATATGATTTTCCAATAAGTTGAACTACCTCCCAAACCCAAGCGAAGGAAGAAAAAACAAATGACAATCCTTGATGGCTATCTGAAACATTGAGAAGAAAGTTCAGTAAATGGAAGACGTTTAAAGATGATGGTCAAATGTGATAACACTTGAAATTGATCCTCCACTCAACATGAGCAACATCTAGTAAAGCACAAGAAGCATCTGACTTATTCTTCCTCCATTCAAAGGTCACGAATACTGCTGGTCCAATTTCTCACTTTTGTTTTGAAATTACAAAAATGATGAACAATGCCGAAAACTGCAATGCATATAAAGCAGCACCATTTTCAGAGGAACAAATTGTTCAAATACCTGAATGATGGGTTTTACTTCTTTTCTGCTATGTAGACACTCATACATCAGGAAAGAAGTGCAAATTTAATCATGTAGAAGAAAAGCTAACTCGTAGCCCAGTCTTCCCTCGATCAAACTCATATTGCTTCAACACATAGCAGTAGTTAACCTGCAAAAACAAGAAAGAGAAAAAAGGAAAGAAAAAGTGAGCAAACTCTAAACTAGAATGATTAGCATGTGCAATTGAGAATTTGAGACGTGATCTAACACCGTCTAGCTAAATCACCCTCATTTTGGGTTTTCGGTTTTTTTCAGGTGCTTCAGCAAAGCATCTCAGCTGTCCAATGCATGAGATCAATATGTATTGAATGCTTTCTCCCAGAGATTCATTACGAATAATGCTCTGGGAGCATGGAACCCTCATTTTCATAGAACCAACAAAATCCTGAAGCATATTGCTAAAAAAAATGGTCTATCATTTTCTTTTCTAGATTTGCTATTAAGCACTGTCCAAGGACAATCATGTGTAACCCAAGACCACCCATGAAGAGAAATGTATGGATAAAATGTCTAGAAATTCTCAATTTATTATTCTTGAGGTACCAGTAAAAGAACAGACTGACCTCCACTCGCACGATACTCGTGGGCACAACAATTCCAGCTCCAACAGAGCTTCTGCAGGATTTTAGGAAATTCTGAAAGGAAAAGTTCCGAAACTCATTCTGTGTCAACTTGGCTAGGTTTCCAGCACATGCGAACACATGTCCATAGATTCCACTCTTTTGGCACCAACTGAATGGAAGATCAAAAGAAAGGTCAGCAAAAGTGGTAAGAGCAAGGTCACCACCAACATAATCCCTTTCAAGATCATCATTGCCAGTTTGCCTTCTTGGTTCAGTGGGGCCCATACCCCTAGTCCGAAACCCTAAAAGTGAAGTAGGACCTCCTAAAGAGTAAAATGGAGAGGTATTGCCACCCATGAAGAATCTTTCTGGCAACGGTGAAGGCTTTTGCAGAAATCCACATCCCCAGGGAAAGATAACTCCACTAGAGATTCCAACGTTGATAGCAGCATGATAAAATCCCAGAGGCAAAGCATAACGAAGATCGAGCTCCTGTAAAAAAAAGAAATGAGGTTTTTTAAGTAACATAAGGGAATAAAGACATAGTCATTCTTTATACAATACCTTGATCATTTGAGTACCAAGGTTAAATCCAGAGGAGTGGATGAGTAACAATTAGCACTAACTCAAATAGAGCAACGGCATCATAAACAAAAAAATTACGTATCTCTTGTTTTAGGTTTACAGAGATTATCACTTGGTGCATTTCTCACTTCCTGCATCAGTTTTAGGCCTCATATAAGAAAAGGATTAATCCTTAATCCATTCATAGGAAAGAAAACTAGTCGACGATAATTGCATGGACACAAAAGAGAGTAAACAGTCATTGCACCTCCGTCCCTCCCTTCCTCAAATTGACCCTCTTACAAATATATTTTATCCTTTTGGGATCAGACAATGCTAAGTAAGCATCCCCTACCACAGAGCGAGACATTAAGGAGATCTCACAAGACCTGAAAACCTAAAATCCCATAAACTAGATAAACCCAAGATGAATAGCAAGGGCACCACCATCACCAGATTCCAATATGTTAGATCAGAGAGCAAGAGATGAAGATTTTCATGCAAAAATTGACACGACAAACGAAGGACCTGAACAATGAAATCCTAAGAGCAACTCCCAAGAATCTGCCGATGTCGCACAACTATGAGGGACCCTATAATTATGCACAAATTGAGTTAACCATGAGGATCAGTTAGAACTTGGTATGGTCGGAATAACTTTTATTAGTTACTTCTTAATTTTTCCTTTTCTTTGTGCCAATGAAAATTTGACTTTATGTGATGTGCGATTGACATGTGGAGTCATTTAGGACTCTTTCCATAATTTTTAGCATATTTTCTGTTTTCCAATATTTTGCAGGAAAGCAAAACATAGTTCAAGAGATTCATGACAAATCTCTCCATAGACATGAGTCTTCATCTAATATTGTATATCTTGCAAAAGCATATGAGACTCGAGAGATCCACAGAATTTTGTCACCTCCACAATATCATTCTCAACTAGAAGCCAAGAAGTCTTATCAAGCATGGAGACTGAGCTTAACTAACAATGAGATTGATCAACTTGAGGGCCAAACTTCCTAAGTTTTATATAATGTATAACTTTGAAATGCAGGAGGTTTTAGCATATAATACTGCATTTCATTTCTCCTCTTGTTATAGCTTGTCTAGAATGGAGATGTTCCAGAAAGCAACATTTCAATTTCTCAAGAGGTCAAAAAAGGTCCAGGATTAAGCTGCAGTTCAATTGTATTGAGCACACAACAAACTCAGATAAGATGGCTCAGATAATTATTCCCAAATCCCCAACCAGACTTCCACTAAGAAATGATTTGGGCTCTTTAACGGACAAATGACAACAATTCGCAGTCAACCACAGCAACTGGACCACAACTCAAATATTTGGCAGTACAACAAAGTAGGTACTTTTAGGCACATTCCATGTATAGTCTTGTCAAGAAAGATCATAGACCATCAAATGCTTTAGTTGATGCATCTCAAATCAAGAGACATCAAAAATGAGAAATATGGGAGAATGCTGACCTGGCGGATAAAACGTGCACTTCGGGGATCAGGTGTAAGGCCACCAATTTGACTAGTAGAAAGAAAAGCATATCCTCGTGTTGGTCTGATGGGTGAGTTTCTCCTGTCAAACCTGAAAGAGTATTTTAAGGAAGAGATTAAACCATGTCCCAGCTGCCTCCTTATTGATCCAGCCGACATCTGGGAAGGATCTGTCAATGTACGCCATGTCAAGTTGTAAGCCAAGTCATGATTCCTTGTTGAAACTAGGCCAAGGGAAAGCCCTAATGATTGTTCATTGTATGAAGAGTACTTCAACCAGTCCTGGGATACCAAGAATACTCGTGCACTCAAAGGAGCTAACAAGCTTTTTATTCTAGGGATATAGACACCAGCACTTAGCTCGGATGTTTGATTCCATCCATATGCAAAAGAACCATCCCAAAGGTCACCATATCCAAGCAAGTTTTTGAGTTTCAAAACTCCTTCAAGCGTTGAAGATCTAGCCTATAAAAGCATCATTAGACAAGAATGAGCCACAGGCCAACAGTTCAGCAGGTCACAATTATTCAACTGTGATGATGAATCTCGAGAATCAAGGTAAAGAAGCAAGAGAAAATATTATTAAATATCCACTCAATATATTTCTTCCTCATTTGAGCATTCAACCAGCACGGGACTAATAAGCTGGAAAGAAAAGAGTGAGCAGTAAGCGCCAAAGCATAGTTGAAAGCATGTGTCATGTCGCACAGTGCATTAAAGGCATCCAAGTAGCAACAAGCATCGGTCTTTCCATTCAAATAGATGCTTGCAGGAAATGAATTTCACATGGATGATGACAAGCAATCGTAATATACAAGAGAATTACACAGTTGAGATAATTATCCTTGAGAAAAAGTTTGGACACAACAAAAATTCCAGTCTGCACACACTTGAACTGTCTAAATCAGAAGTTCAATTTAGCAGTCAGAGTAGAGTAAAGCTAATGAAGAGAGAGGTGTCGGTTCTTGCAGTTACTCAAAAGAAGGAGAATGCTTTATTGTTGCTTAGAGTTAAAGAAAGAGAGAGACTGGAACAGCTTGAGTTAACGATGGGAACAGTCCATCAATGGCAATTTTGCTCAACTTTTATAATTCGGCCAGTGACCTTAGGATGGCCCAGAAAAACCAGTAATTTTAGGGGAACATACCTAAACCTAAAGGATCAAAGAATTACTACTGTACGTATCTCTACAATGAAAACTGTCCAGAAAAAGAAAATTATCTGATTAGGCCATCTAAGTCAGCTCAATCCTAAAGTATATTCAGACAGTAGCTAGCAAATTTGTTCAAGCTATATCAAACTCACAACTAAGAGGAATGCAGCAGCGTGGCATAAGTAAGAAAGCTGCATTGATATTTTCATCATAATACACCACACAGAACTGGAAGGTAACCCGATAAACCCAGTTCGGCATCAGCAAAAATTCGGAAATTGCATCATTGCAATGTGCATTGACACTAATATAGTCACAAATTTTATAAAGTTCCTGTCTGTCAATTGTTGAACAACCTCCTCCTAGAGAAGGAAAAAAAAAGAGCTAAAAGATATCCAAGCCAACCCAATCTCCCCACGACTTCAATACAACAGCACAGCAGTGTGCGAAAATGCTAACGAGTAGGTGGCTGACTTCACCTGCTATGTCCAGAAATCCATGACCTTCACTCTCCCCACAACGAGAAATCGATAAACACCAGTCCAATAAACAGAACAACAGCGCTCGGGGATGACGAGAAATCCTAACACATTTTGAAGCTTCGATCAGGTTAATCCGAGCTCGCACCAGTGAGCACAATCCCATTGATTACGGCAGAGAACACAAAAGCCGACCGCTCCGGCCAGACATTCCGACACATTTACAGACAAAATGCGAAACCGAAACCAAAACCAAAAGCGAAAAGTAAAGATCACCTCCGGCTTAGTATAGTAACCAATTTCGCCGGACAGCGGGTTCGCGGCCTCGACGACGTTGACGACCACGTTCGCGGTGCCGGGCAACTCCTTGGGCCCCGAATCGAGCACGATGTTGACGGACTGGAAGATCCCCAGCTGCTGGAGCCTGAAATTCGCGACGCTCGCGGCCTGCAGCAGCTCCTGCAGCGACGCCGCCTTCTTCAGGTCCTCCAGCTCGGCCTCGATAACCCAATCCCTAGTCTTCGCGTTGCCCTTGATCAGGACGTCGTGCACCCGGATCGGGACGCTCTCCGACGAGAGCTTCTGCGAGAGGTTGTTGAGCCTCGCCCTGTGCGCCCGCAACCGGTCCTCCTGCGACCGGGGCGGCGGCGGCGGCGCGCGGCGCTCGAGCTCGTCGTCCTCGTCGCCGCCGCCGTCGTCGTCAGATTCGTCCATCTCGTCTTCTTCATCTTCTTCTTCGACCGGACGTTCGGGACGATACGCATCGTTAGGGGCTTGGGAGGCGGAGTCCGGTGAGTCGGAGTCGGGATTCGCCATTTGGGAGCGGAGCTCGAGGCGGAATGCGGCGGAGGAGCGGCGGAGGTAGGTGGTGATTTTGTTTTCTTCGGGCGACTGACCTCGAGCTAACCCAAGTCCTAGTGTCGTGCGCGCGGAGGTGGGGTCAAAAAGGTAAAAGAAAAAAACAAAAGGACCGGAACGAATAAAATCATAATAAAAGATTAATACCACAAAAAACCTTAGATTAATACATACAAATTTACCATCCATAAGTTTCCGTTAAATTTTATCATCAAATTATACCAGATTTTACCATCCGTTTATCACAGATATATCAATTAATTTAACTGAAATTAAATGAAAATAAATTAATCACAAATGTATAAATTTTTTATAGTCAAAAAATTAATTTGGATAAATTTATCGTAAATATATCAATTTTTTATCTTTGTGGTAAAAAATTAATCATATTAATCAGATTTTTACTAATATTAATCAAATCTCCTCCTTATTTTTCTAAAACCACCCATTTAGTATAAAGAAAGAAAATTACCCCTAATCATTTAATTAATTTTTAAAATGATGGACTCTAAATTTATTTTCACTTTCTCCCT
The DNA here is from genome assembly GCF_016545825.1 of Eucalyptus grandis. Classification (NCBI taxonomy): domain Eukaryota; kingdom Viridiplantae; phylum Streptophyta; class Magnoliopsida; order Myrtales; family Myrtaceae; genus Eucalyptus; species Eucalyptus grandis. The sequence continues at coordinate 2,305,833 of NC_052621.1, read as the reverse complement.
CTCTTTTTGGTTTTTTTTTTTTTTCAATGTTTAGGGGATCCATGGGTCACACTATTTTCTTTTTACATTCTACCGTTGTTTATATGAGAGAGAGCTTTATCAAAGGGAGACTCTTTTAAAAAATCTAATTCTTTTCCGTTTTATTAAAAAATTTATGGATTAATCATAAATAAAAGTCTAAAGCAGTCTAAGCATCAATAACTTTTTAACACAATCAAATCTCTAGGAACATTTATTTTAATTCTTACCGAGCTCTTTCTTATCAATTATTTGTAGTGAGATGACCGAATAAAATGAAGAAAATCTCTCTTGAAAGATTTTTTGAAATTAAATTGTTATCACATTCCCCAATGCAGAGATTAAAAAGACGAAAATTAAATAAATGTAAATTATGCATGAAATAGCTAAATAAAATGACATTTACATTAATTGACTTTAGATCGATAAAAATTATGGATAAAAATTATGGAAAAAGAGGAGGTAATTACAACGCGAGAATAAGAATGGTGGCTTCTCTACCTCAAGTATTTTTAAGGAAACCAATTCCTTAAAAAATTAAAATAGGAAAGTCTTGAAATTCCATAAATATGAAATAGAAAAAAATATATATATATATATATATATATATATTATAGAAACAAATAACTCTAAAGTAAATTTAACATCGAAACATAGATAATCACAAGCAAAAAAAAAAGAAAAAGAAAAAAAATAATGTCATGAGAAAGATTTAGTAAATTCGCATTTCTTCCTTGATTGCGAATCAGATCCTGAGAATAGCTACGATGATACTGATCCAAATTTCATTTGATTAAAGAAAAAATTAAGCAATGTAGGTCTAATATTTATGTGTGCGTTAAAATTCGACATGGGCCCAACAAAGAACAAGCGGTTGAGTCCGAGTGTGACCCATCTCGAAGCGCCAACCCAAGGATCTAGTGAGCGCTGGCGAGTTTCTCGGTTGATGCAGAGAAGCCCACGAACGTGGACTGTTTTACCAACCGCGACGAGTCGAGAGCTTTGGACAAGAGCAGCACGCCTGGATTCCGGAGGCTGAGGTTCGCTACTTTCTCGGCCCCCTGTCATACTCGATCCATGCTTGGATTCGCTCGCCGCTCTCGAGCGAAAGTTGGGACGGTGTGGAACTCAATGGTGAACACGTTGTTGTCGAGTTGTCGTTGTTGCTGGGTTGAAGAGGCCGAGGTACCTGTCGTCGGAGAAGTTGGTGGTTGGAGAGATCACGAATGTGAGGCCGTGGCCCCTGGGCGCCGCCAGGGAAGATGAAGGTGGCGGCTAAAGAGTGCTGCGGAGGCATTCTCAGGGTCGAGCATGTGAAATGGGGTCTTGTAAAAGGCGCGGCCGGAGAGATTGTCGGAGGTGTTGGCGAGCTGGAGAGCTCTGTTCGGGGCGATCAGAGATGGCCCGTCGAAGGCTGAGTATTGTGAGGCGGATTCAAAGCCGTTGAAGACGAACGACGTGGGCCGGAGAAAAGCATTATAAGTGGAAGTAGAAGAACCAGGAGTGCTTCGGTCATTTAACGTTGAGTTGCCGAGCGGAGTTGAGCAGGTTCTGCTTTTGCTCTCCTTCGCTCTGGTCCGGAACACGATGTGCCAGAACGCAAGCAAGGCCTCGCTGACGAGATCAAGGACCAGCTTCACCGCGATGACATAGCGCGAGGACTGGAGGAATGGCGGCGAGACAAAATGGAAACCCAGATTTTGATCGAGGTGCACACGAGCAGGACGGACTCGAGTTTCAAAACTGTAGTTTTCCTAACTTACTACCCGAATTGGATGGAGACCCAAATGCCGAAAATTCGAAAATTTCAGTTTGGTTTCATTTGGACAGTGCAATTTGGGCAGCTGATGAACGCACTTTGCTTCTTGGTCACCACTGACCGAGCCAACTCAACTCACTTTACCATTTCGGACACACGATTGCAACAAAAAAGACCAGAACACCAAAAGATCAGACGTCGATTGATTTGATTTGATTGACTCTCCATTCATCCGAAACTTCAAACGAGTCCCATCTCTATTAAACGTCATCTCGAAAAAAAGCTTTCAATAATTACAACTTAAGCTCTTTTTCCCTTCTTACCCAATAAAAAGAAAAGACCCAAAAAAAGCACTCATCTCTACAGAAACTCAAGCCACTGGAAAGCAACGCAGAGAAGAAAGAAAGGAACAACCAAGAAAGATAAAAATGCAACCTTTAATGGCTATGTCTTGAAGCTTCGCAAGCACGGGGACGAGCAGGAGGGGCACCTGACGAGGCCGTTCGCATTGCAAGTTTGGCAGGTCCTGAACCCGGCCTTCTCGCTGTAGATCTTGTGGCTCCCGCTGCACTCCTCGCACACCCCGAACCTCAGCCCCCCGCAGGCGTCGCACCCCCGCCGCCGCCGCCGCCGCCGCCGCCGCCGCCGGCAGGCCCGCGATCATCCGCTTGAGCTCGCCGCTCTCGTGGAGCTGCCTCACCTCCTCCAGCCCCCACGAGCCTCCCGCCGACGAAGACGCAGGGGAGGCTCACCTTCTTGCGCCCCACGATCCCCTGCAGCTCCCCCAGGTAGGACGCGTCCATGGACAGATCTCGCTCGTCGATCCGGACGCGGAACCCGCGGAGGATCGACCGCACCGCCCTGCAGTTCGGACGGGTCAGGTTAATCAGCACGTAGCGAGAACGACATTCGGTGCTTCGACAACGGAGCGCCTAAATTGGTAAGCTTGAGCTCACGAACTGATCTACTTCATAAATGCAAGCCGAAATCGAAACGAGCAGCTTTCAATCTTACTAGAAAAGCATGAAATTTGGCATTAGCAACCCGATTTAACGTGTAAATCAGTGGCGGCTGCAATTCCGCAGCAGTGAAAACTAGCAGCTCTTTACTACCTGCAGTCCTCGAAGGTCTTGCGGACGACCCGGAGGCTGGTGAAGTAGAGGACGACGGTCAGATCGGGGACGCTGGGCTGCTTGGCGTCGCCGACGCCGCCGCCGCCGCCGCCGCGGTGGGCGTGGGCCCAGGCGCGGAGGACGGAGGCGGAGACCCGGACCCGGTGGAAGACGGAGGGGCTGCGGGGAGCGGACCCGGATCCCCGGATCCGGGGGGGGGCTGGTCGTCGGAGAGGAGGGACTGGACGTCCTTGAAGGAGGAGCAGGAGAAGCTGCGGCAGCTCGGGGAGCGGGGCGCGGTGGCGATCCTCCGGGTTCGGGGCGAGCTCAACCACGACGGCGGCCACATGAATGTCGCGTGCGGTGGCGATTCTTCGGGTCGGGTCTCGAGGGAGGAGCGAGGAGTGGGAGAGGATAGTGATGGTAGGACTAAGGGGGAAGTATAAAGAAGGGGGAGTGTAATTTGCGGCAAGTGAGATTAAGGAGGGGGTGATTAAATGAATTTAACAAAGGCGGGGTTGGAACATTAATATTCTCCCCCCAGCGGACGCTGCCTAGAGATTCCTTTCCAGGTTACTTCCCGAGGGTAACCGTCCGTCCACCCAGGCCTGGGTCTTCAATTCGGGGAGTGGGGTTTGAACGTTCTTCGCCTGAGCCTGTCAGGCCCGTTTTGTTTTGGATTGGAAAAAAGAAAGTAGTCTTTTCCTTTTTTATGGTCGAATTCTAAAATGTCTGATTTCTTAGGATCACAAGAAATTTATGTGTCCTTGTTGGGAAAGTTTAGCACATTTGAACATTTCCGTATAATTCATGGACCAATTTGAATATATACCAAAAGTTTAGGAACAACATATATTATATTGAATAAATTAAAATTTCAGGGATCAAATTCATATTAGGTTAAAATTTGAAGACTTTTGGTGTCATTTTCCCTTTGTAAAATGACTCAATCAAGCATCCTAGGGATGGTCTATAAGCCAAGAGGGAAATTTCTTATTTAGAAGGGCATGTGTGCATCGACTCATTCATGAAACAACTCAATCAAGTGACTTAGGGGCGGACTCTAGGCCAAGAAGAACATTTCTTAATTGGAAGGGCTCAACGGTCATGCCTTTGAATTTTGTTGGCTCCGGTGTGGGTCCGGTGGGATAGGTCCATGATCGGGCTTATCATGAAACATGTGTTAGCTAGACTTGGCAAAAGGAAATCTTGTATATCCTACTAGCAACCGACACAAGGGATTGCAAAGCCAATAATATTAAATAAAGCAAAATATTGTAGGTTGTGCACCTTTTGTCATTATATTAAAGTGTTCGTTGCAAAGAAGATTCAATTGATAATGATACATAATATAATGAGAAAATTGTAATATACAACAAAAGGGTGAATACTTTTGCCATTAAGATATGACCATTTTATCCTATTTTGTTTCGAGCTAAAAAAAAGGAGAAAAAAATCAAAATTTTGAAAAATTGTTATAAAGAGAAATCAATGGTCATTGATTCACTAGTGAGATGGAGGTCGATCATCAATTAAATTTGTCATGGTTGAAAGATTGGCTTGACATTATTTTTGCTTTTAACATTTGACTTACAACTTTCGCTTTGTTTATGAAATATTCAAATAGAGAATCAAAGGCTTAATGATACACAAGCAATAATTCGAATCATTCAAAATAATAGCCGATTTTATTTCATGATTTTTCAATGAATAGGTGCCTTTTCTGATGATGGAATTAGAGAAATCATTACTCAGATTTAGGTTGTGCTATCACAATCATCAATTTCTTGAGATCCATATACGGAGCCTAGGTGAAATTTATATAATAACCAAGGAGATTAATCCGGCCCGATCTGGCTAACCCGGTTTGGTAGACAATAATGATTTTCCCCTGTTGCAATAGGATCTCTTTTTAATCCAAATTGCTTCGCGAAACCCTAGAACAATCACTGTGCTGGATTGTCAGAGAGAAAAAAGAGGGCGTCCTAATGCGACCGAGTCAAAGCACGTGAGGCAGATTTCCCTGTTTCGATCAGTTTACAATTTGGTCGCATGTGTAGTCGAGCTGTTCATGAGTGCGGGGTGCGGTGTCGTCTCGTGACCTCTTTTCTCAACTCCGATGTTGAATCTCACGTCTGTTCAGAGAATATACTTTCTCGAACTTTCATCGCTTATTCTAATTCGGGACACAGACGTGAAGATCCGACCCGTTTTTCGATCCTAATGAATCGAGTAAGTATAGGGCTTTTACATGTATAAAACAATGATGATGTAGAGTAATTTACGTGCTATTAGCAAAATTCAAACAGGTAAAACCGTTTTGAAAGGTTACTTTCTAAAACTTCTTGAAAGAACACGGTCACATACAAACAAATAAAAGAATCATAAGTATGTATAGATATGACATCATCATAAATTCTGTGTTCTGCGCTTTTTAAAGTGTAATTTTAATTCAGAATAAAACCCCAGAGACAAGCATAATTTGCAATATTAAAAGCCATAAGAGCAAGAACTTCCCAACCACAGCATGCCAAAATGGGGAAATGAAAAGGTTGTTACAAGTCAATGAGATGACGATGTCACATGAATATAATTTTCAGGATCAATTTAGTGAGATAAGAACGAACAAGGTGCACGTAAACCAGCTTTGCAAGAAAATGCATTATGTCATAACTTGAATTTCCATAAAATTTAAACCTCGATTGAATAAACAATTTAGTTTTACTTCATTTTTCCAACGAATAACTAATTTAACTTCAATTAATGTACATCAAACCTTATGAATAGAAATATATCCTTACTTTTGCTTCACACTTTGCTCCAGTCCTATGATGTTCTTCTTCAAAAACACGAGCCCAAATGATGCTAAATTCCGAACTTCGAAAACACACACACACAATTATATATATGTAAAAATTTATTAGTGTGAACCCAAGCTTAGTGAATGAACTCTTTAAGTCTAAAATAATAGGTCATCTAATCACTTAACCTGACATATATATAGAATAATATGAATTTAATATGGCAATTGAATGAGTAGATCTTTCCTATCATGAAGTACCAATGAAAACCGTTGAACAATGTAGCATAAGATCATTCACTTCAACTCAAAACAAGACTCAACTCATTCAACTCGATGCATGATTATCACATAGTTTTTCATTAATACATATGCATGGATACATGTTATGACAAATCATCTAACTAACAAAACATTCCAAACACTCTCAAGGTCCAACACACAAGACATTTCACCTCTTGAAGCATCCCGAACATTCTGTGGGTAACCCTACACTCTTGAAGCATTTTAGCACAAGAGACATCTCGACTCTTGAGACATCTAAACACTTCTAGAATATCATGATACACGGTGCATCGTCACCACTAATACTTTCCACATACAATCATATATCAACAGTGTATATAACAATACTATAATCTTATGATCTTCCTTGTAACAAAAATGGAATCCACACCCATTATAATTTTTTGTATACCCATTCTCAAAAATCAACATTTGGTACATAACATCATCTTATGCAATCCATTACCGAAAATACAATTGCCAGGCTTTTTCCATTAATCACTTATGTAAGTAGTAATAACACACTTATCTCTCTGCATTTCCCAAGTAAATAATGACAGCATAGTTGAGATTAGTAAATTCGTCAGAAAATTAATCTAATTTGACCCCTAGAGTTTTTCGCTTACCTTGCATAAAAGGCTTGAACAATCAAAGTTTTAATTACCTTTACTTCAAAAGAGTGGAAAGTGATGTGGGATTCCCTCTCTTTTGCAATAATGAGTTGAAGCTTTCTTTTTAAAACTTGGATACCTATAGTGGTTTCCTATGATCAAAGGAGGGATGTACTCAGAAGAATTACACGAACCAATGTTAAAAAATGATGACATTGAGGTGAAACTAGTGTTAAATAATAGAGGTGATGTCACCAAACTAGAATGTCATAAATGACTTGATTTAAGTAATTCCAAAGCAGATATCTTGAGTAGATGCATGAAGGAGAAGTATTATTTGAGTTGTTGTAATCACGCCACAATTGTCAACGCAGCATTCGATGGAACGGTAATTTAGGGTATCGCACGTTATCGACTCGAGTTTCCTAAAAGCACCCACATTGACACTTTACCATATCTTTTCCCCGCATTAAGCTCAACTCCTTTTACAGATTCCCCTCCTCGCCAGCCAAAAATCACCTTTGCCCTTCTTTCCATCTCCCTAAGTCCCACATCATCTCTTCGAAATCCATTTGCACCAATCAAAAATCGACATTCCACCCATCAAAAATCAATATAAGAAGACAAGAAAAAGAATTCGCCATTCCAGGAATCACCCCGGCTCCCCTCCCCACAGTAAGACAAGACAATTTCACGTGCCGTCCGCCCCACAAAGGACGCCAAGCCGGCCCCCGCATTGTCATATCCGACACCTTCATCGTTCAGCTTTCGTAACGCACAAGTGTCGCACTTCCTCGCCGTTCCGTCCTTCCTCAATCGCGCCTTCCCTTCCCATTCTTCCGTGCGACGTCGATGTTAGAAGACAACCTGGTCGACGTGTCGGCCCACGAGGTCGTCATCGACTTCGCGCTCCGCCGCAAGTGCCGCGCCACCGTCCTCCTCACGTCCCTCTCCGCCGCCGCCCCCGTCGCCTTCAAGGTCCAGACCTCCTCCCCTCACAAGTTCCTCGTCAACCCGCCGAGCGGGATCATCCCTCCCTCGTCCTCCCTCGCCCTCCAGATCGTCCTCAAGCCGCAGTCCCACCTCCCCTCCTCCTTCCCCCGCTCCCCCGCCGACCGCTTCCTCGTCAGGGCCGCGGAGCTCGGCCCCGGACCGGCCCCCGACTCGGTCGGCTCGTGGCTGTCGTCGCGGCCGACTCGGGACGTGAAGCTCAAGGTCGCCTTCGGGGGCCGGCTGCTCCTCCGGCACGCGGTGGACCGCGGGGATGTCGGCGCCGTGAGGAGCTTGATCAAGCGGCAGAAGGGGATCGTCGCCGAGCTGCCGCTCGAGGATGCGGCGTCGCTGCTCCGCGCCGCGGTGGCGTCGGAGAACTCGGCGAGAATGGTCAGTTTGCTCGCGGAAGCGGGGCTTCAAGTTGACTCGCTGGTGGAGTCTGGGCCGTTGGATCTGCCTAGTCAGAACGGGGAAATAGCCAAAGATGATCGTGGCCGTTCAGCCACTCGATTGGTTCATCATGATAAGGGACAACAGGTAGAATTATCCGACTGTAGAATTTGCATGGTAACGTGTTACATGCCTATTTCATATGATGGACTATAAAAAAGCTTGCATTTACTTGGCATTTATTTTATACCTTGAAATTGAATATTTGGCACATTTAATAATAGAATCTATAATAATAAGAAACAATTCAATAAGTGGGAGAATGTAATCAATCTAATTCATTGCCTTATATTCGTACGATATCTTATAACTCCATCTCGTCTCGTCTTTGTAGGAACAAGAAGTTCAAAGGCAGGGAGAAGCGGTTTTAATGGCGGCGAGACATGGAGACATGGCGGGACTATCGTCGCTGTTGCGCGGCGGCGCGGCCACGGATTACTGCGACCAGTACGGTCTCGCACCGCTCCACGCGGCGGCCATCAAAGGCCACAAGGAAGCCGTGGTCTTGCTCCTCGATTTTGGGTCGGACGTCGAGTGCCGGGACAACGAAGGCCACACCCCCTTGCATTTGGCAGTGGAGTGCGGCAGCATCGAGACGGCGGAGGCATTGATTGACGAGGGCGCGAATGTGAATGCCGCGAGCGAGAGCGGGACGACCCCGCTGTATATGGCTAGGATCCTGGGATACCAAGAGATTGAGGAGATGCTTTTGAGGAGAGGGGCCGTTTCTTCAGAAATTGTTTGTACTGCTTCTACATCAATGGAGTAGCAAAGGAATAGCTCTTGCGAAAAGAAGCGTAATCATTTTGGTAAACTTTATGTCGTCATGCGACAGAGGAAAGTTAAACAAATAAAAGCAACTAAAGTATACTAAAAGAATATGGACGGAACAAAATGGTAAGATTTTTCTTTTCCTTTTCTAATATTAAGGATACATAGGCCGTTAAAACTTCTTATATGTCTACGTTGTGGATCAAGGCTGCCTTTTGATTCAACTTTGAGGATAGAAAGCCATTTCCCCAATGATCTTTGAGTCAAGGGATATTTGCCCATAACAAATGTCGTTTGGGTCAAAGTGTAACTTTGAAATTCAAGAAAAAAAGAAAGAAAGAAGGAAAGAAAGAAAGAGAGAAAGATATTTGTTTTGTCAATGTCTATTGTCAATTAGGAACTTGTTGGGGAGAACCCAGGTACAACAATTCACCACGGCCAAATGCAATCCAGGATCAATTTCTCCCCCGTAGCTAAATCAACTAAAATTTTCTTAACCCCCAGCAACAACCAGCAATATATAGCCTCACAAAATGCAAATATAACGCCGAAATGATAAGTAGACAAAGCAAATAACGACACCAAAGATTTAACGTGGAAAACCCGATGCGGGAAAAACTACGGACCGCCCAAAAACATCCACTAATTACCAAGAATAGCGGGATACACAAAGTATTCTTCTCTAGCCACACACAGAGTAGCCTCAACATCAACGTTACAATCATCTTCTTCACCACATGGTAGATAAAACGAGTTTGGAGCGAAAAGAAAACCTTAACCGCGACTGGAGAATTTGGAGACGGTTCTCGACGAACAAAAACCATCAACTCGTAGTCCTCGGTCTCACGAACAACATACTGAAATTTGAGCCGATTTCGACAATATTTGGCCTTCGAATCAAAGCCGCAAAGTTGCAGCACTCTTCCTCTCTTCTCTTTCTCCTCTGCTGCAGTTTTCTTTCCTGGTTTTTCTCTCTCCTCTCTTTGGACGCACACCCCACGTACGACAACTCCACTTCTTTTTATTCTTTTTCTTTTCTTTTATTTTATTTATTTATTTAATGCTGGCTGGGCCCCACATGAAGGTGGACCCAGCCAACAAATCTCCCCCTCCACCTCATGTGGGAAGATTCGCCATGCCCGCTTTTCTTCTACAAGTATCAAGCTTCATCACGGGCAAGGCTTTGGTAATCATGTCGGACATATTGTTGTCGGTATGAACTTTCTCAAGTAAGAAGAGCTTCTCTTCTAGCTTTTCTCGGATCCAATGATACTTCACATCAACATGCTTCGATCTTGAATGAAACACTGGATTCTTGCTAAGATGGATGGCACTCATGCTATCGCAATATAGAACAAACTTCTCTTGCTTCAAGCCCAACTCTTGTAGGAATTTTTGCATCCACAAAAGTTCTTTACCTCCTTCGGTAATAGCAATATACTCCGCTTCAGTTGTAGACAAAGCGGTACATTTTTGCAATCTCGATTGCCATGAAACAGCTCCCCCTGCAAAGATTATTATAAAACCCGATGTGGATTTTCGGGAATCAACATCACCGGCATAGTCCGCATCCGAGAAGCCACTCAACTCGGGTTTGCATTTCCATAGCACAAGCAAAGTATAGAAGTGCCTCTAAGATATCTCAAAATCCATTTAACAGCGGCCCAATGTTCCTTACCTGGATTAGAGAGAAATCTACTCACAACACCAACTGCATGAGCAATATCCGGTCTTGTACAAACCATGGCGTACATCAAACTACCCACGACTGATGCATAAGGAATTTTCATCATCTCAACCTTCTCTTTCTCACTTGAAGGACACTCATTACAACTCAACTTGAAATGGCCTGCAAGTGGAGTACTCACCGGTTTACATGTGCTCATGTTGAATCTTTCAAGCACCTTCTCAATATACTTTTCTTGAGATAACCACAATTTCTTATTCTTCCTATCACGAGTAATTCTCATGCCTAAGATTTGCTTAGCCGAGCCTAGGTCTTTAATTGCAAAAGCTTTATTCAACTCATTTTTCAAACTCTTGATTTTCTTGGCATCATGCCCAACAATCAACATATCATCCACATAAAGTAGGAGAATAAGAAAATCATTATCTGAGAATCTTTTCATAAAAACACAAGAATCGGAATTAGTCTTACCGTATCATTGTTCTTCCATGAATGACTCAAACTTCATATACCATTGCCTAGGCGCTTGCTTGAGACCATATAAGCTTTTCTTCAATCTACATACAAGGTGCTCCTTGCCTTCAACTTCAAAACCCTCTGGTTGCTCCATATATATCTCCTCTTCTAGGTCTCCATGAAGAAAAGCCGTCTTTACATCAAGTTGTTCAATTTCTAAATTTAAGCGGCGGCCAACCCAAGAACAACTCGAATAGAAGACATCTTTACAACCGGTGAAAAAATCTCTTCAAAGTCTATGCCATTCTTTTGATGAAAGCCCTTCACAACAAGTCTAGCCTTGTATCGTGGTTGTAAACTATTTTCTTCCGTCTTCAACTTATACACCCACTTATTTGTGAGTGTTCTCTTACCCTGAGGCAACCTCACCAATTCAAATGTGTGGTTCTCATGCAAGGATTTAAGCTCCTCTTGCATGGCTTCATGCCACTCATTCTTTCTTTCACATGATATAGCATCTTCATAAGTTTCTGGCTCCCCTGCATCAGTGAGTAACACATACTCATGTGGCAAATATTTTTGAGAAGGCTTACGCTCTCTTTCAGATCTTCTAACTTGAGGTATGATAGATTGCTTTTCCTCAGCTATTTCACCTGTATCAACTGAAGAATCAATATTATGTGAGGACTCACCATCTTCATGACTTCCTTGCACTTCTCCTCCATGATTTCTATCAACATTAGAAGGATTTGGGCTGAAACTAACTGAACGTTGAGCTGTATTCTTTGGTCTCTCCACCTTGTCAATGTCTTCAATAGTTTGATACTCACAAAACACCACATCTCGACTTCTAATGACTTTCTTTGCAACTGGATCCCATAACCGTAGCCAAACTCTTCATGTCCATAACCTAAGAAGATACACTGTTTAGACTTGTCATCAAGCTTGGATCTTTCATCTCTTGGAACATGCACAAATGCCCGACAACCGAACACTTTTAGATGGCTGTAGGAAACATCTTTGCCACTCCAAACTCTTTGCGGAACATCCCCCTTAAGAGGAACCGATGGAGAAAGATTTATCAAGTCTACTGTTGTTCTCATCGCTTCACCCCAAAATGACTTAGGCAACTTCGCATGAGAAAGCATACACCAAATCCGATCATTAATTGTCCGGTTCATTCTCTCTGCCACTCCATTATCTTTGTGGTGTTTTTGGAACAGTCTTCTCAAGCTTGATACCATAATCCCTACAATAGTGTTCAAATGGGCCTCTATATTCACCATTGTTGTCGCCCGAACACATTTGACTTCTTCCCGGTTTCTCTTTCCACATTGACATGAAATTGCTTGAAAGCCTCAAGCACCTGATCTTTAGATTTCAAAGAAATAGCCCACACTTTTCTAGAACAGTCATCAATAAATGTCACAAAGTATAATGCACCTCCAAGAGTTCTAGCATCCATGCAACAAATATAGTGTGAACTAAATCAAGTACATTTAATTTCCTGTGTGGAGAGGAACTCTGAAATGAGAATCTATGTTGCTTACCAGTCAGACAATGAGTGCATTCCTTTAGATTTTTCTCTTTCAAAGGTAAAAGGTTCTTTCTAGCAAGAGTATCAAGTCATTTCTTGCTAAGATGACCTAACCTCATATGCCATAAATCAACCAAGGAATCCACCACTGCATTTACCTCTTCTTTAATCAAGTCAGCTTGCATGGTGTAGAGAGAGATTGTCTTCTTACCCTTTGCCACTACCATGGAACCTTTAGTCAACTTCCATTTGCCATCAAAGAATGAATTACAATAACCATCATCATCCAAGGCACCCGTAGAGATCAAGTGAAGTCTAATATCCGAAACATGTCTCACATTTTTCAAAAGCAAATTACATCCGACATCGGTTTTCAAATAAACATCTCCTATGCCAATAACCTTGGAAACATCATTATTTCCCATCCTTATGCAACCAAAGTCGCCGCTGCGATAAGAAGCAAAGTAATCATGCCGTGAGGTGACATGAAAAGAAGCCGCGGAATCAACAACCCACATAGAGTCTTGGCATGTAAAATTCACATATCCGTCATCACATACAAACACAATATCGCCATCGGATGCAACCGCCGTTGTAGCTTGTTTCTCTTCTTTCTTTTGATCTCCATTTCTATCATGGAATCTATCTCTCTTTGGCAACCAACACTCTTTTGCATAATGTCCCATTTTACCGCAATCATAACACTTAACACTCCTCCTCGGTCTTGATTTCGACCTTCCTCTTGACTTGCCTCGGGTATCATTTCTTTGAAACCTTCTTGATTGACTTCTCCCCCTGTTTTCTATAACAAGAGCATCCGATGTAGAGGCATAATTCAAGCCTTTTCTTCTTGTTTCTTCATTGAACAAGCTTTCTTTAACCATGCTCATAGAAAGCACACCAAAAGGAGCCGAGTTATTTAATGCCACAACTAATGTGTCCCAACTATCAGGAAGAGTACCAAGTAATAAGCATGACTGCAATTCATCACCAAGATCAATCTCAAGATTTGTCAATTGATTTACAACATCTTGAAATTCACTCAAGTGTTCCGCCATGTTACTCCCCTCCTTGTATCTCAAATTCACAAGTCGCTTAACTAGAAGAGCTTTATTTTGTGGAGTTTTTCTCTCATAAAGATCTTGTAATTTCTTCCACAAAGTGTCCGCCTCGTTTCTTGAGCAACATGATGAAAAACACTATCATCAATCCATTGTCGGATAAACCCAAGCGTTTTCGATTCATTCTCTCCTATTCTTTGTCTTCCTTATCTCCTTTGGCTTTATCACCCTCAATAGGATCAAATAAGTCTTTGCAATATAACACATCTTCCATCCGAGGCTTCCAAATAGAATAATTCGAGGCATTTAACTTAAACATGGTCTTCTGGTTTCTTCCATTTAACACTAAAATTCAACCGTGCTCTGATACCACTTGTTGGGGAGAACCCGGGTACAACAATTCACCACGACCAAATGCAATCCAGGATCAATTTCTCCCCCGAAGCTAAATCAACTAAAATTTTCTTAACCCCCAGCAACAACCAGCAATATATAGCCTCACAAAATGCAAATATAATGCCGAAATGATAAGTAGACAAAGCAAATAACGACACCAAAAGATTTAACGTGGAAAACCCGTGCGGGAAAAACCACGGACCGCCCAAAACATCCACTAATCACCAAGAATAGCAGGATACACAAAGTATTTTCTCTACCACAGTCGCACGCATTAGCCTCAACATCAACGTTACAATCATCTTCTTCTCACCACATAGGTAGATAAACAAGTTTGGAGCAAGAAAACCTTAACCGCGACTGGAGAATTTGGAGACGGTTCTCAACGAACAAAAACCATCAACTCGTAGCCCTCGGTCTCACGAACAACATACTGAAATTTGAGCCGATTCCGACAATATTTGGCCTTCGAATCAAAGCCGCAAAGTTGCAGCACTCTTCCTCTCTTCTCTTTCTCCTTTGCTGCAGTTTTCTTTTCTGGTTTTTCTCTCTCCTCTCTTTGGACGCACACCCCACGTACGACAACTCCACTTCTTTTTATTCTTTTTCTTTTCTTTTGTTTTTTTTTTATTTAATGCTGGCTGGGCCCACATGAAGGTGGACCCAGCCAACAGAACTCAAGTGTGGCAACGCCAAGAGTTGCACGACCTCGAGCGGCCTAGGCAACTTTGGCAACCCCGGAGAGGATGGTCGTATTCCCCCCTCCATTCACCTAGCATACCGTCACCCTCCCTTTACCTAGCTCTACATCTTGAGATCTCTCCATCTCAAGCTCAAAGCTGGCTCCATGAAGCCTTGGCCGATGTTGCCCAGTCCTCAGCTAGCAGCCTAGCATTGCCTGACCCTCAGCCGGCATCCCTGACCTTCCTTGTGAATTCCCAGCTAATAACTTCAAAGTTTTCTTAGATTTGACCATGTGAGGTCTGCATCAGTGTCCTTGATCTCTGCACTAAACACCCCACATTTTTTTTTCAAGGGACTCTAGATGTCCAAAGTCTTTATCAATACGGAGTGTGCACTAATATCTATGAAGTGGTGTGCTTCGGCGCAAGAGACTGTGACGTGTTGCTTGTGGTCGGGAAAATAGCAAAATGGAATCAGAGTGGGAGCGATGTATCTTGATTTGAGATGTTGACAAAGTAAACGCCACTGTATCATCATGGCAACAAAAATCTCAACTCGAGCTCATCCTTCTTATTGAAGCCTGTCCGTACGGAGTCACCTTCCTTCATCGTCCCGTCCCATTTACTAAATCGACGACGACGTCCCGTAAAAGAAAAGTAAGTCAAACCACGATGCCGCCGGCCACCACCACCGCCGTCCTCTTCCTCCTCCTCCTCGCCGCGGCCGCCGCGGCCTTCCCGGACCGCTTCCACAAGCCGGCCTCCCACTCCCGCTCCCGCTCCCGCTCGCCGCAGCAGTACGTCGAGCTGACCCGGCCCCTCCCCTACACCCTCCTCCCGCCGGCGTGCACCCACCGCATCGTCACCCACTCCTTCGCCGACACCCTCGGCTCCCCTCCCTTCACCGCCCCCTACTCCCCGCCCCCGCCCTCCTCCCTCTGCCCCTCCCCGCCCTGGTCCTCCGTCGCCCTCGAGCTCTCCGCCTCCTCCCGCGGCGACCAGTACGACCGCATCGCCGCCCTCTGGCTCGGCGGCGTCGAGCTCCTCCGCACCAGCACCGCCGAGCCCAACGACGACGGCGTCTTCTGGAAGGTCCGCAAGGACGTCACCCGCTACTCCTCCCTCCTGTCCCGCTCCGGCATCGAGGTCTCCATGATGCTGGAGAACATCGTCAACGACGAGTTCACCGGAATCTACCACGTCAACGTCACTCTCCTGTTCTACTCTTCCGTGGGAAGCGGCGCTGGACCGAGGGTTCCGGCGAGTCAGCTCTCCTCGATCTCGAAATTGGGGCTCGGATCGGAGGAATTGGGTGGAAATAGCGTCAATTCAGCTACTCTCGGAGCGGCGGCGTGGGATTACAATCCGCCGCCGGCCGATCTGATCTTGTCCGTGTCGGACGACGGAGATAGAGGCTCTTGGTACTGGATCGAGAGGGGGTTGGACCTGCGATCGAAGAAAATCATCATCCCGGCGAACACGGTGCGCGCGGTGCTCGAGCTGTGCGTGTCGTTCCACGGGAACGACGAGTTCTGGTACTCCAACCCTCCCGATTCGTACCTCCGGGAGAACAACCTGACGACCGGCCGCGGCAACGGAGCTTACCGGGAGGTCCTGGTGATGATCGACGGGACCTTGGTCGGCTCCGAGGTCCCGTTCCCGGTCGTGTTCACCGGCGGCATCAATCCCCTGTTCTGGGAGCCCATCGTCGCGATCGGCGCGTTCATCCTCCCGTCCTACGACATCGAGCTGACGCCCTTCCTCGGGACGCTTTTGGATTGCAAGCCGCACGAATTCGCGATCGGGGTCGCGAACGGGATCTCGTATTGGCTCGTCAACGCGAACCTGCACCTGTGGCTGGATCACGGCTCCAAGAGGGTTCAAGCCAAGTCCGCGGCGATCGCCCCTACCGTGCACCATGTGGAGCGCGAATCGGAGTTCCGGCAGCTGGACGGATCGTTCAAGGTGAAGGCGAAGAGGAAGGAGCGGTTCGTCGGGTGGGTCAAGTCGAGCGCCGGGAACTTCACCACGATAGTGTCGACGGGCTACAAAGTCAAGAACTCGATCAGCTTCACCGGCAACGGAACCTACAAGCTCATGAAGCAGAAGATGAAGGCGAAGAGAGAGGTCACGACCGAGAACGAAGCCGGCGTCCCGGTCGCCCGCACCTTCGTCAAGAGGAGCTACCCGCTTCGCGTGATCACCTCGACTCTCCCGGGGTCTAAGAAGGACACATACGTGCTCGTGACCAACGTCTCGCACTCGCAGTTGGAGAGGTGGTCCTACGGGGATCAATCGGGCTCGGTTCGCAACTCGCAGGATTCCAGGGGCTGGATGGAGGTGAAGGATCACGACGTCCTCTCCGGCACGGCCGAGACGAAGCAGAGCTACAACTACGCAGATGAATTCATCTGCTACTTGAGGAGGGCGGAAGCCGCCGACGGCAAGCTTGTCGGAGATAATTCGTGGTTCTCTCGTGGGTGCTTGTCGTGACCATTGTTCGTTATTCCGCACTGTCGTGTCCTCCCTAGGTTTTGCATAAGTTGAATGCGTACTTTTAGTCTGGTTTGTGTATATAAATTAAAGCCTTTCGGGATGATTATAATTCAATCGACTAGCTAAACACAAGAGAATTATATTCATAAGTTAAACATGCTACCAATGGCTTCCCGAGTTCTAAACTCAAAGAAGGGGAGAAAATAATAGAAAGGCCCGAAAAATTAACCTCAAGATCAAGGTAGAGCGTCTCGGCCATGCAGCGCATGACGGAATGGATGAGTTTGCTCTTGTCGTACCGCTCCTCCTCGCAGGGCGAGGACATCCCGCTCGGAGACGTGGTGCTTGCTGAGGTCAATGTAGCCCTTGTCACTGTCGATGGTGAGGACCATGGGCGGGCTCGATGTGGAGGCAGGAGAGCTCAGAGAGTGGGATCACGCCCTCGACATCGTCGTACTCCAGGAGGGACAAATAGACCCGCACGTAATCAATGCTCTTGACCTCTATCATCACCACCGTGCCAGCAGCCGGCTGCCATTGTAGACCGAACTCCTTTTACTCTTGACTAAAACATGAAAAACAGAGGAGGAAAAGGGAAAAAAAAAAAAAAAAAAAAGCGGGCTGCAAAAGAAAAAGGAGAACCGCCCACCGTGGGGCTCGAACCCACGACCACAAGGTTAAGAGCCTTGCGCTCTACCAACTGAGCTAGACGGGCTTTTTGCTGATGGCGCCTAAAAAAACCTATAAATAGACAAAATTTCCGTTGGTGGCCCAATATCTCCGGGCTCCTTAGAGTGCCTTTAGTGGACCGATTGCTTGTTCAGCTTCTTGGGCGCATCGTGACTCTTCGTTTGCACGACTTGCGATTAGCCCGTTCGACTGTTCACTCAAAGGCCGGCTGATCTGCTCGATTGTGCAATCTTACGTAGTTTCTCTACATGAACGGTCGACTTAGCGAATGCGCGACTAAAAAAGGAACTATCTTGCGGAGATGACAGGCTTAATTGCTGTGGCCTTTGGGCCTTTCATATTATCAGCGACCAGTTAAAGCTGGTTAGCAAAACTAGTTATTTGAGAAGTAGAAGCATGCGATCAGGGATCAGCACGTTTCACCAGCGGTTCATGCAATGCGCAAAAGCAGCAACGCGAGTATTCTTTAAGTCCTGTTGGCTGTTATTTCACTGGAAGATGATGGCAGTGCACATGGGACAATTGCTGCTTCACCATATATTTAGAATGGAAAGACCATCTCACGGTCAAGATACATATCCAAAATGAAAAGCAAGAATCTGACACAGAGAATGAAGATTTTCAGGCCAAAATTGAAGTGATGATGATTTCTCGGGATAGAAGTAAGAATCAAAGGAAGCTTAAAATGAAATCAGAGACAGAGAATGAAGTTTTTTAGGATCAAAATTGAAAGGAAGATGACTTAATCAAGGAAAGAAGCTTAAAATGGAAAAGAATCAGCAGCTGGATCAATTACCATGACTGGGTCAATTTGCGTTATCAGTATTTCCTTTTGTAATAAAATTCCTTACTTGTACAAAAACTATAAATCGTACCTCCTATGAGGAATTATTCATGCAAGAAATAAAACAAAATCAAAATGTTTGAGATTCCGTTTAAATCTTCCATAGCCATTTCCAAATTACGTGTCTATGTAGGCGAAGAATCCACGTTAGGAATTCCGATTGGAATTCCGATTTTGATAGACCAACTCGAGCTATGGCTTTAGGAAACGGGTCGATTATGCCTGGTTAGAGAGCAACCGTGAAAAAATTCTGAAGTAGTATGACGCAGAAGGTAACGAACAGCGACATCCTATGCTCTCATCCACGGAATCGCAATCTGGTGACATGATCAACATCCACAGCCACAAGGCAAAGAACAGCAACGCGACGTTGGCCCCATGATGCATAATACCCAACAAGGACATGTGGAATAACCATGTCGGGATTCTTGAACCATGATATTCCAGGTACACTGCCAGCCACCAACATGTCATGGTCCCTCAAATTGAAAAGGCTACGAATGACACCCAACAGCACCGAAAACCCACACTCTGCATCCTCCAATCTAAAGGGAAATCGCAACCTCACGTGTCTTTGTAAGTCGTTATCATGTCTTTAAGGCTTGTACTAAATCCACGCTGAAAATCTTGTCAGAGATGGACAAAGAACCACAAAAAAATTCTTTTATTCGGATCAACTGTTTCATAAGAAAAGCTGCACTGCAACTGTCTTTAACACGAGCACTATCTGAGACATCATACGACTCGTAAAACCACCCAAAAATGTCAACTGAAGATCGATGAGTACGAAAGGACCCTGCATCAACATTTTCCGAGCCTGCATCGAGAAAGCAACCTCATCATGCCACTGCTTCTTCCTCACGTAGGAGCATCTGGTCGAAGTGCCAAACTCCTGAAAATTCCCAATTTCGGAGAACATCAGTCAAACTGGGACAGGAGAAGATGGGGACCAAAATGACTTGATGAGAAATAAAAAGCAGTATCTGAGATTGTACCGTGTCCTTTGCCCACTCTTCTAAGTTGAGCAACATATTCTGAGATCTTTTTGATGGCTTCCACCTTCCAGTAAACATAAGATGGGGCAAAATTAGTAAATCCATTGTCTGAAATAACAAATGCGTTCAGAACTTAGATGTGGAGGGAATTTGGAAATTTGTTCTCACCTGCTCAGCCAAGAATTCACTTTCAACAAAATCTGTCAATTGCACGTCATGGTTACCCTCAGCCACCTGTTTGTAAAAGAAAAATACACACGAAGGTGAAATTTTTGTTAGCCAATTGAAAGCAAAAGTCATCCTGGATTTATGAGCTTATAAAATGCCAACAAAATCAAGGGTCGTACACTGTGTAAATTCAGAAGCTTTTCATTATTTAGCTTCTCCAGAGACAATGCGAGCTCCATTGCTGAATCAAAAAAATGAATTTGGTCAGGTACATATGGCAATCAATTTGCGCCAGAAGCAAACTAAAGGCGATGAGCAAGGATACCAAAACAATTTGATAAAAAGACTTTGCCATTGGAAAAATAAGCATTACATCAATGTGTAGCCATTCCCGTTGCAATGTATGTTTCTCAGAAAAGAAGTGCACATATGAAGGGATGTCTAGGCATTAATTATAAGTTGCCGCTTTCTAGCTATTAACATTCGCAGTGAAAAAATTACATGAATTTGGCAAAGAAGTTGGAGGATTCTCATACATTAGTGGCCCTTCATTTCACAAGGCAAGCAAGTCAAATTGTATAAATGCTGTCAAGTAATGGGTATCTATGCAGGCAATGCCACTTCTTTTTTTCGAATTTATTGCGACTTGCTTGAAAAATTGCAAAAATAACGGCCCAATTCCCACAAGTCAAATCCATACACAAAATTTTACTGCAGCAAATCCAAGAGAAAATGATGTTCAAATGCATACACATAAAAATCAAGAATTATCACAAAAAAAATCTATAAAACAAGATGATCATCCGACATCATAGTTCACACCATCGAAAATGGAAGAGGGCCATCAAACTCACCGTAAAGTGCATCGCCCTTCTCCACATGATCATAATCGGAAAGGGGCATCAGAATGGATTGCAGCTTTACCTTTCCACCTCGCTTGTTCTGTACAATTAGACCATTGGAAAAAGCAACCCCAAAAAATTAATCTTTCTAATGTTATTCCATACAATCATAAAGTCCACATTATCCAAACCGCATAACCAAGTAAAGAAGCGTTTAAAGTTAAAAACTTCTCAATACCTGATATTCCATCAGCTTCTCAGCATGCTCTCTCTCTTCCTCGCTCGACTCCTTGAAAAATCTAATCAATGATAATATCACATTATGAATCAGAAGGAATCCATGCGGTCAAATTCCAAATTAGATGCTTAAATCATTGGAGGGCGGAAAGAGATTTACTTGGCAAGTCCCTTGAGCGCAACGTTATCCCGATCAAAGTAGGCATACATGGAATGGTAAACGTACGAGACATTGTACTCCACACTGAAACGGCACACGAAAAACAGGGCGTCAAGGCCGAACGGTCGGAAACGACAAGAACCCACCATGAACAAAAGCCAGATTAAACCCCCCACAAGTTCATATGTTAAAAAAGAAACATACTTGATCTGTTCATTGATGGCGGCCTCGCACTCGTCCACGAACTTGTGGCGCGCCAGCGAGGCCTGAGGCACGGTGGGCACCAGATCGAGCTCCTTCTTCACCTCCTCGAAGGGCTGGAACACGACGCCGGTGAGCGGCCGGCTGTTCGACTCCTTGCTCGCGCAGACCACCAGGGAGCCTCCGTGCCCGCCGCTCGAGAACCGAAGCGCCGCCGGATTCGCCCCCGCAGGGGAAGACGACGGCGGCGGGGAGAGGCTGTCGCCGGCGGGGCCGAGGAGCGAAAAAGCAGGGGCGGCGCGGAGCAGCATGGTCGGAGAATCAGAAGGGGCCGAGAATCGACGGTGGAGGCGGCGAAAGCTGGGAGCTTTTCGAGGGGAGAGAAATGGAGAAGCAGGAGCTTCGAGAGAAAGAAAATGGCCTGTGGTGGTTCTTGGTGGGGAGGAGAAGATAGAGATATAGGGGAAGAGAGGGGTCTTGGGCCGTTGGATGGATGGGGAGGTGGACGGACGGGATTGCGTGACAGGGATGGGCGCGTGGCGAGCTCGTGGCCAGCGAGCGGTTTCTAGTAGAAATATCCGAATTTTTTGGGGGGCCAAATCTAAATCATAGGTGGTCCAATCAAAAAGATCATTTCCGTTGTGCCTTTTCTTCTTTTTCGTTTTCATTTTATTCTTTTAATGGATGGAGCAAACTTTTTATCCTCTTTTTCGATTTTTTTTTTTGAATACCAGAAGAAATCATTTAGATTCTTTTTTTTTTCCCTCAAAATCTAAGGATCACTTATACATTCAAAACACGTTTTTTCAAAAGTGATTGCTTGTAATCACGTGAAATAATTAGTAAATCAAAAGTGTTTTCATTATCGACAACAATTTTTACTTGATATTTTTGTGAATGATGAAAAGATTTCATGTTTCATTCATTTTTCTAATTGATATAAACGATGGATTATATATATATATTTAAAATTATTTATATTCCATGAAATAAGTAAAACTTTATATATAATTATTTGCTATGTTTCGAAACGATTTGAGTTGTGACAAATTAAAGAAGAGCCAAATTGTGTCGGTGAAGAAAAGTTATTTAAGAGAAAAAGGGTTAATAAAAGACAAAAGCCTGAAAATGAAATCATGGTGTACACTTGTTTGGATGGCGAAAAATCGAAATATGCTTTTATGAATGCGATGTTTGGCCACATCAAGCACGCTTTGATCATAAAATATCGCAACACATGAGAAAAATAGATAACTGCCTTTCTTTTTTAGTACATGAATTGTCAATGAAATTCCAAGACTGGTTCCCACCTAATTGAAGGGCGAATTTATATATAACAACAATCGATAGAAATTATATCACGTGAGATGACCCATTTTTTTGGGCAAAGAAAGGTATGCTAGGATCAAACATGATTCACCTACCTAAGAAGGGTAAGAAGTTCCAATGCTTATTCTCTCATCGCGCATTATCTTATTGTAATCTCCGTTTTGAGTATAGAATAATGCATAGTAAATAGAGGGGATTTGCCTATCCACTTCTTCATTCACTAAAGCTAAAATGGGCCTGGATCAGCATCAGCACCGGCCCATTTCAGCAAGGCCTTGGACCATTGATTGGGCCGAATTGGTCACTTTCAAGCAATGGACCGAACACAAACCCATGCCGCGCATGGTTCGTGATTGGCATTTCGAAAGAGAAACGCTTGCTTGTTGAGATTGGTCTGTAAAATCGATTCAATCGGCGCGGAGGCAGTTGTTCTCACTTGCGGAGGGAGAATTAACGAAGCTAATTTTGCTCGGTTCATGCATACGGTGTCAATACACAGCATAGTACCTTAAATTATGTTTGCTCGATTATTGAGAAGTTACGATATCACCTTAATTATTCGAAAGATGCCACAGTCTCAACACGGGTTGATTTGGTTTTGTTTAGATGAGAGTGTTTCACAAGAAAAGGAGATTGATTAAGAGAGCTACTACATAGTTAGGTTGATTTGGACAAACACACGCCCAAGTCCCAAGATGCTGTTTCCTCTTGCAAGACTACAAGACAAGCTTGGAGTCATGTGAAAGACCATAAATCCCCAGGGTTTCCAGCTAGGTCTGGGGGGTTTTGTAAGATGCAGCTGTTAACCTTTAAAAAAAAAAAAGAAAGAATTTTGAAGAAAAAAGAAGAAGTGAGTATGACATTTTCGTTGTTTTGAATACTATATTTCAAATGTTCTCAAAACATCCTGTCAGGTCTAATCAATGCCTTAATCAGTTTCTTTTCTTGGTATCTATCAAGACATTATAATTTGGCTAGAAAAGCATTATCTTAATTAAGTGGCTGGTTGTAGATTGAAGCTTTTGTATCACTTGCCCACTACTTAAACTCAACTGTGTCAATGGTTTGGATTTCTCAATTGTGTCAACGGTTCAGATTTCCTAAAAATCCGAACCAAATTAAACTATTAGAATGTGGGTTTAGGTATTTGCCACTTGGAATTTCAATCCCCCAAATATCCAAATCGAAGTCCGACATAAATGGCATCAGAGCAAGATTCAGAACTCTTCATGCATATTAAGTCCCATCCACTTGCACTATGGTCATCATCACCAACTAATCATACAACTTGTGCAATATCGGGATCCAATCTTTGACAAACCCTTTGACAACAGCACGAGCTATCATCTCCTGAATTATAAATGCTAATCTTGCTAAGAAAAAAAGTTAATATCAATATCTAATTGAATATCCACAGGTGTGTATTATTTAGCCAAAGGTAAGGAAAGGGATGAAAAAAAAATCCAGCATATTCGAAAAATGCGCCAAAAGCCTTTGTATTGTAAATTTCGATTAGGATTGAGTCATGAAATCTTTAAGAGCCGGTTAGCAAGCTTGTGTTTGTGCACTGCTATATTGTCCCTAGACTTCTTTTATAACATTATTCATTTCCGTTTTGTTTCTTAACCCTAGGCCCGATTTAGCTTGTTCTATAGTTTTCGAAGGCCTCATTTATATATAAACATCTATTTATTTGTCCGTTAGAGAACGCTGTTTCAATCCATGGTTGGCAAAATTCTAGATAAACATTTAGAAATTCCTTTTTTGTGGAATCCAATGATTGAAACTCCTCATCTTGATGGGTTTAGTATCCATTTTCGAGAAATTAACTAAGTAGGAACGATCTAGAGCTTCTAATACTTTGAGTGTACTTGATTTAGGTAAAATTTCATAATAAAAAAAATTATTTTCTGAAAAATTATTTTTCAGGAAAATATTTTCTCCTTTTTAAGGTTAGAGAATTTGTTTTCTTGATTTTAAATTTGTATACTTTCTTTAACTGTAAATAATTTTTGCAAAATGAAATACAAGAAAGTCCAAAAAATTAAATCGTAATTTTGTTTTTTTCACTCAGACAAACATGCCCTTCGATCCGATAGAAGATGCCCGACGGAAGAATTGAGGAGAGGGACGTGGAAACCACGGGACAAAATAGGAGCCAAAACAAAAAGACGAGAAAACGAAACAAAAGGAGCAAAAAAAGAAAAAAAAAGAAAAAGAAGTAAAAAAATAAAAAATAAATAAGACCAACCAATCACAGCTCTCGCTAGCCGAGGCATCAGTCAAAGGTAGCCGTTCACGGGCGACACGTGTCGGGGTAGCCTCCGGAGGGAGGCCGAACTTGCGCCGGGAGCCACTTCCCAGTTCAGACTCTTTTCCTCAAACTCGAAGTCGAGTTTTTTCTCCTCCTTTTTTTTTTTTTTTTTTTTACTATTCTCTTTCTTTCCCTAACAAGACAAGATCATTCCTAATAAATTAAAATTATCTGGGACAGCGGCTATTTGCGACGATGTTCCCCGGCCGAGGAAGATCGTAGGCGACGGCTTAGGTTTGTCTTTTGGCGTAGCCATGCGGCCGCGTTCAAGCCTATGATGTTTTGTCACAAGACCTTTTTCTTCCAATCCTCCCAAGAGCCAAATTTTCCTTCTACATTTTCCAGTCTTTTTTCCGTCATCACTCCACAAGAAATGATAGATGTCACACGGAAGAGTTGGGTTGGGGGAGAGAGGTATTATAACTAGGTATAAATGTATCGAGTTTGGTAATTTCTTGTAAATTTTCCGATGATTTCGAGAAGATTAAAACAGTTGGGAGCAGCGATACGAAAGTTAATTCATTCTATGTGTATATAAGCATGAGAGCCGAATATGGATGTATCGAGTTGAGTAATTTCCTGTGAATCTGACGGCGATTTCAAAAAGGTTTAAAAAGTTGAGGGGTTGTGAAGGGAAAGAGAACAAGGGCACGCGAGATCAAGATGCTGCAAAAGTTGATTCATCCTATGTGTATTAGATCTATCATAATTGAGAATGGAAACATCGAGCTGAGTAATGTTATTTTGGATCTTCTGGTGGTTTCAAGGAGGTCTAAAGAAAGAATGGCATTATTATGGTACTCTCGAGTCCGACCTCACTTCGTGCATAAAATATAATAATGATGTCATGTGCACCACAAGCAGTCATTCACTCACATCATTTTCAACATCAACCTGTGGAAGTTTAGGCTCTCCCACATGCAATCTTTTCGGCCTCGGGCATTTCTTTTCTCTATAAATGTATGTCGCTCTTCCTCTGCCTTCTTCCCGAATTAACAAAGACCGTGTGTGTCAACGCGTGTGCCTCTTCTAAGCAAAGAGGCAGATCTCTCCACACACCACTAGCTCGCTCCCTTCCATCTTCAGGAGCAACAACTACTCTCCAAGATCTGTCTGTCTGCCTGCCTACCTATCCATCTTCTTCTTCTTCTTCTTCGAAAATAGAAGAGATAAGGAAACAGAGGAAAAAAATGGGCGGGCACTCGCCGTGCGCGTCGTGCAAGTTGCTGAGGCGCCGGTGCGCGAAGGACTGCATCTTCGCTCCTTACTTCCCTTCCGACGACCCCCACAAGTTCGCCATCGTTCACAAGGTCTTTGGTGCTAGCAACATTAGCAAGATGTTGCAGGTCTCTCTCTTTCTCTCTCTCGCTCTCTCATCATCTTGTTGCACTTTGCTCTCTAGGAGCACGAGTTCTTTAGCTTTTGCCGTGAGTTTCATGACATGACAACGAACAATTATGCAGCTACAGAATAGTATTTGCCATAGACATCTAGGGACATGTGCTGCTGTCAGAAACAGTAGGACTACAAAAAGCTTCGAAATTTGTCAGGGTGGAAAGTCTCCTTTTCTGTAACTAACACTTGACAACATGCAACTATCGACATGCCCCTTTCTGTTTTGGGCCGGTGATGAAAAATGAGCAGGCGTTGACAGCTTGACATGACCTCGAACGAACCTTAACTTGTCTCGGATCAATTCTTGCGTTATGTAACGAAGATTTCCGTTTTGATCCGTCGTGACAAAAAAAAGCAGGAGCTTCCGGTTTGTCAGAGAGCCGACGCGGTGAGCAGCCTGGTGTATGAAGCGAGCGCGAGGGTCCGGGACCCGGTCTACGGGTGCGTGGGCGCCATCTCCTACTTGCAGAACCAGGTGTCCCAGCTGCAGACGCAGCTCGCGGTGGCCCAAGCGGAGATCATGTGCTTCCAAATGCAGCAAGACTCGGCGGTGATGCAGCTCCCGCGCATGATGGACGTCCCCGATGACGACAGGTCGTCGTCGCCGTTCCTCCTACCGAACAACCTCACCCACTTCCTTAACTTGTCCCCCGCCTCTTCAGGCAATGTAACCCACGACCACCCTCTCAAGAGAGAGAGCATTCTCGGGCATGACGTGGTGTCTTAGCATATGATATATCGAGATATAATATGAAGAAGTGTATCTTTACTTGATCTTCTCACTAACTAGTCTGTGGTCAACTGTTCATACGCATAATTACCAGCAGGATCCACAGCTGATATTAAACGGTGCAGCTGTCCTTTTCACATTCCACTTACGTTACTCGATGTTGACAAATTTACGAAATTACCGCGATGAAAGGGGGGAGAAAGTTCAGAGCACAACTTTCACTAACTTTGTTGTCCATGAAACAAGCGAAATCAAGGGCAGAGGTGTGTCAACGATATAGCATGTGAGAAGAAAGCAAGCAAGCAATTAGACAGATCCTAAAATATAAGAGCCTCTCAATGTTGATACCTAAATTCTCGCGAGCGCCATTGATGTCGCTCAAGCACGAGATCCGACAAAAAATCCGGACGGAGGGGACATCGTTGTTGACACCTAAATTTTGAAGAGAGAGGTCGCGATAGTCGTCTTCAATGTTAAGTAGGCCTTCACAGAAAAGAGGGGATGGGACGCCGGTTCAGTCACACGGGGCCAGTTGGCGTGTCAAGTACTTGTTTCTTTTAATATAATATAATTATAAAAAATCAGAAAAATCCCAAAATGATTTACATTTTCCAAAAAATCAGAAAAAAGCGCCTAAAAGATGGTTTTGATTCCCCACAAATGCATGGAAAAGGGGGTCGCAACACTCAGTAACTAGTTTTTGTCTAGCATACTAACATAAACACATGGATAATTTTCGAATAGTGCACCGATGGTGTAAAAATCGAGGCTACATGAGCGGCCTTTAGGCACCGATGCGTGTGTCGGTGTGTTTATTCCATTAATAGGTGAGAATTTCCAATTTCACGGCTGCTTATATAAAGATTGTTTTATACGGGCGGTCTACCTTATATAAATTGGTAAAAGCATAAAACAAATTTCTGAAGTCAAGTACTAAAAGTACGTAAATAAATAACCATAGTGTTTGTACGGTCTGTCTATATGTGCATATGCAATTCGACGCGTGTGAATAGCGGCAAATGGTTCGGTGGTGGTTTCAGAGCAAATCGTAGTCTATGTGGGTGGTGGTTGGGAAAATTTATTTATGAAGTTATTATTCAGAGCTGATCTTAGTGTACCCAAGTAAACTGAATAGTCCAAAAATATTTGGTACACGATGTCGACGCATGCATAGAAGAAGCCCTTGGTGTTTGGAGACTGCAGAGAATTTAGCTGAAAATTTCAGGGTAAGAAGTTCTTTTTATGAGTGCAAACTGCCATAAAACTTGTGATTTCGAAGGATTAAGTAGTGTGTTTCCATAAATTTATGGGGGTCTTTATGCATAAATACCTTCCTTGTGGGTTACAATTTACGAAATTACAAAACTTGACCTCACTAATCAAAGAGGCCTAAATCTATTGTATGATGGTCAAATGTAGTCTTAAACATTTCAAGTATATCAATGTGGTTTTTACAATTAATTTCAATTGAAAATCATTAATGTGGTAATCTAGTCAGCATTAATACCATCTATTCTATGTAATGTAACATGTATTAACATAAGTAATCTTTCTATTTTTTTTTTCCTTTTTTTGCTTTTCCTTTTGCCGTTAGCCAGTCTCGGCAATGGCTGGTGACTGACCATAAGCAACAAGGGCTAGCCTTGTTGGATTTTGTGAGGCAGCCCTCAATAGCCACCTCTTGGCCAAATTTGGCAAGGGCGAGGGCTGTCCTCACTAGCCATCACCTATGGCTGGTCATTGGTCATAATTAAAAGGAAAAGAAAAGCCAAGAAAAGAAAGGAAATAAAGGGAAAATTAAGAAAATAATTCAAAAATTATCCACGTTAGTGTCGGTCATATCATGTTAGACAACCGACGGCAATGTTAGAGATTGGCAAATTTTCCAAATGTTTACAATTATATTATCGCAATTGAAATGTTAATGACTGAATTGTTTGTTGTATAATAAGTTTAGGACTTTTTGGATGATTATCTCCAAATCCAATCTCGTAGCATGACGATTGTTTCTCATTACGTGCAATCAGTCAAGGACGAAAATGATTTCGAAATCCATAATTGCAATTAAGAAGAGGCTAAGCTAATGAACGTGCCACCACAAAGAGGAAGGGAAAATGTGTAGATTATCCATGAGGAGACATTGGTGGTGCTATTCTATCTCTGATAATGAAAGTCCTCCTCCACTCCGCGACCCACAAAGTCGAGCGAAGGAAAGGAGATGGTGCGATCTCCCCATTCGAGCAAATTAGGAAAGGCCCCTACATCCATCAGTCTCCATTAAATATAAATAGCAAAGATAGAGGATGGATTCGAGACTGGAACTGTCAATATCGGAGAGACAAGAAATTGGTGCCATGTCTCCACCACTCGAGCAAAAGCTTCGAAGTACGCATCGTCGAGAAAGGCCCCTACTTCCATGAATCCCGCCCGGGAGTAAAAATGGCAAGGAGATGATGTATTCAGGACTCGAACTGTCAATTCCCGAAAGACAAAGAAGATGGCCCCTACCCCCGCTCTCCCCTCTTATCTCCACAAAAGCGAGCTAAGTAAATACAAAATCCTTAGGTGGGGTCCCGAGAAAAGTAGGGTTTTGACATTGTCAAACTAAAAACTCATAGTCCATAAAGAAAAACAATGAGAAAAACTATTTAGGTATTAACTAGATTATATATCGCTAAACCCAACCATTAACGATGTGAACCCGGATACCGACGTGTCACCGTCCGAACTAACATAGCTTTGTTACTCATATTAAGTCTTGAGAGATAAATATATTGGATTGATGTGTTATTCGTTTAAAATGTGGTCACTAAATATTTAATAAATTGGCGATACTGATATCTTATTTGGCATTTTATATTATGAAAATTAAAATTTCACATTCCTCCTTATTAACAATTCTTAAGCAAGCTAGAAGTTTTTCCTAGCTCGTTTTTCTAGCTTCATAGTGAACAAGATTTGCAAATCATTTGAATTGTAGGGAACTTTCGAGGAAAAGGCAGGGACATTTTTCTATGTCACAAGTCAACATGCAGATCCCGACATCTTCTTCTAGCTATACTTTATTCACGTGGGAGGCAGTGGAAGAAAGTGCTCAGTTGATGTAGTACAAACAAAGAAGCAAAATTCATTATTTTTTCTTAAAGAATTCGTTGTGATGATCCTTTTCATCGTCCGTCGCCCGATGCTGTTCTGCGTCGGTACCTAAGTAGATTAGTTTTAGGTCACAGAAAATTACAAGAAGAAGAGATTAGATATTCCGACTCAAAGATTCCAGATTAGCTTTTTGTCTAGTGTGGAAGCATTTGTAAGTCAACATAGGAGAGCCATTCATGTTTCTACCATCATCTCAAACAAATCAAGCTCCTTTCATATCAGGGTTCCCATCTATAAATCAAGCTAGTGGAGATATGAACTTTCAAGACCCGGCTCGTGGATGTAATCTTGATATATCATTTATCGTAGCAGGTCTAACTTTCGTGAAGATGTTCATTATTTACTGAGTCGATTGCTGATCAAAGATCATAAGTTAAATTTTCACATGTAGAAGATTCTCCACAGGCGGGTCAGCTAGATAGATTGGAAGATATTTTTGATAGCTGATTTCATGGATTAGAAACAATATTATGAAAGGAAACTCGGGATTCATACAATGAACATCAATTCAAGCTTCACTGCTTATACAAATGTGTGAATACACATTCGTTCTTGAGAGCTCAAACTTGCAATTATTATTTGAACATTTATTTGTAGATCTTCTATGAATACCCGTTACTCTTTTGTATGCACTTGGGAGAGTGAGAGAAACACAAGAGTTATCATCATACGTGTTTGCAGAAGTAGTTTGTTCAGCAAACACATTGAATTGTGATTTCACCTAACGTGCTTGACAAAGGGATCTGTAAATGAGCTATGGGGCCAATCGTGGCGTGAGAACTCTAGCATCGTTGTGGGGGCATCGGCAGAAAGAAATGGTTAATCCTGCTGTGGGGGCAACGGCATAGGAACTAGTATTGCAGAAGCTGAATTGCAGGAGAAACAGGTTCTTGCAGGAGAGCAATTTGTCGTACTGGTTGATGCCAGTAGATAAAGCCTGATTGGACTGCAAGAGCTAGAAGAGTGGAATAAGTGGAGGGAAAGCCGAATCACAATAAATCCTATCTTGATATCTTTTGTACGTATCTCTTCTGTTAATCGCATTTATTTGGTTAAAGATTGTTGCTTTCATCGTTGTGCTTCCACAGCTGTGCCGAAAATTCAAAATCTACAACTTGTAAAAGTTTCGAAATCTGTACCTGCGCGAAAAGAATTTGAAAAATCACACTTGGTTTTGTGTCAACCAATTCGCCCCCTATTGGTTGCTATATTCAGAACTATGGTAAATAGTTCACATGAAAGCTGATCACCTAAAACTAGTTAGTAATGTGGCTGAAAAAATATTTGTAAGTCACACCAATGAATTTGATACTTTCACATAATAGTCAGTACATTTAATTTGTTGGTAAGAAATGTAAATAAAAACTAATTAGTAAATGATAAGAGAAGCCTTTTTTGGTCAAAGATAAGAGAGACATTTATTTTCAATAATCAAATAAACATTGATAACTAACTTAAATAAGAGTTGGTAAATTGCGAAATTTGTCGATAACTTAATCGGAAAAAAAAATGGGTAATCACTTTAATTGAGATTGATAATTTAAAGAGTTGCTAAATTTAAAATGTTGGCAAGTAAGACAAAAAAAGTGGTAACTCAAATAAAAAAGATGGTAAATTAGAGATGATACAAAAAGAAATTGCTACAATTCCACACATACATGCTTTGAGAGACGCATTCCTGATAAGGCAGGGCAATATTCCTAAATGAGATTTGCTAATTCAAAATTAATTTTCAAATTAATAAGAGAAAATGAATAAGGTTACCAATGAAAAATCATATGACCGCTAACTTTTTTTGATCAATGGTTTCTATTTCTGATAAACTGCTCTAGAAATTTACCACCATGTATAAAAAGTATATGTTATTTTTAGAAAAGGAACAGTAGAATCCTCCTATTGGATGGGTGAAATATTATGTGCATGACCATGTGCAAAGCAACTTTCGATCTACTCCATTGGAAAATGTCAGCTTATCATGGACTTATTTATCAGCATTATGTACGTACGCTTTTTGAATTTTGACCCAAACATCTGGACAAGCCAAGACATTGGAGTTGCATTATTATATCAGCAAGCCGAGCACAATGGTGAGAGATTAGAGAGCAGTCGAAGAACCCTAGGATTTCAAATGCAGACAATGTTACTAGTCTTCCAAAGTACAGGAAAAACACAGAGGATGAGATCATAAGACGTTTCAAAAGAGAGATGGTGGTGTTCGAGTGATTTGACAACAAGAGAACGGGTGGTGAGAAACGAAATACTTAGTTTGAATCAAGACACAGTGCAGCATCCACTATCCATTTAATTAGATGTTGGTGAAACATATATGGTTAAAATGTCAGCATGTCAAAAGAAATTATTAAGGCAATAATCATTCCACTTTAAAATATCAACGTGTTAGAGAAAAGTCAGAACAGAGAAATTGAAAGCAGAACGTTCTGTCGCTATTACGTGCAGCCATGGTTAAAAAACAGAAAAGTATTGCATGGGTTGGTAAAAGATGTTTGACCGGTGTCAAAACTCCAAAGTGCGACCTGGGATCAGTGCCTGTTTGCATCTCCCATGGAAACCCCGAAAACGATCATTGCTTCTATGCTTAAAGCCGGTTGGAGAACCCTAGGTAAATGATCAATAGGACATTCTACCATCTCAAATCATCTGTTCAGTCATTGGGTTAGCCTAATATATCGTCAATGGTGGAATAATCATCTTAATAATCTCAAGTCGTCGTTTCCCTTATTGGGGTTAGCTACGGTTGTATGTTGACATGCCAAAGGTAATCTCAGTAGCTTGTTTTCAAGTTCACGTGCTCATATTGACGTGACCAATTTCATCTCTTATACATGGAATTGTGAGGAAGTGATTGGGGAGGTTAAGCAAGTGTCAAAGGGAGTTGAAAATAGGTGACAAAGGGAGAAGTCGTCATATGGAAAGTCGCACAAGAAGACAAAAAACATGCATCCTTTTTTCAGCAATCAACCTCGATGTTGGTTCTTTATTGACATGGGATATGTCTTTCTTTTTCTTTATAATATCTCTAGCTCTTGAGTGCTCGAGGTCGAATGTAATATACTTCCAAAGGAAATCTTGGTTTCTTTTAATTATGTATAATGTGTCTACTTCACTTTATTTTATTTGTTCCCCCTTCTTGTCGTTCCTCCTTTTTCCTTCTTTCTCGAGTCATTTTAATATGAATCTTCGTGTCCACATTCACTTTTATTGCCCTAACAAAGTGTTGATATACTTATTTAAATGAAGCCCGTGATCTTACTCGGCTTCATTTAACGAATGCAGCTTTTGAACAACCTTTTGAATCATATTGAGCGATTCACTTATTATGGCCGCCTGCTTAACGTTTGGAAAAAAAATGATTGCCTAATTTAACGACATAATTTCGAAGTCCCGATCGTTGATTCTTCTAGACCGCTCCTTTTCCTACAGTTAATACTTACTCATCGATGTTGTCACCATTATGCAATATCAACATCGCAAGTGAAAATGCACACTATATGGGATTTGTCCCATCCGGCAGACTCAAAAACATGTGTTGACATATACCGTGATGTCCTACTTAAATGATTTAATAGTATTATAACACAATAATTGTAGTAATTTCAAAAGATAATGACACAGATAATCTTTGAATTTCGACTCAATGTGTGATGTTAGTTCTCGAACTTTTAATCGGTTCATTGTAATATCTAGACTTTTAGTATATGTTCAATGTAATTGTTGGGAATGTCGGATTCCCAAAAATCGGATTCGACACTAAATCGAACCCCTAAAACGAATGCGGAAGACGAAGCCCGGGAAATTCACATGTATCACCGATCCTAAAGCACACCACGGAATCGAGCGTACATTGCTAGCCACAGATTAAACACCAACGCCGATAAGAGGAAGAGAAACCAATACAGTTCGATCCGATGACATCGATTGGCCTTGGAGGGAAGATGGTGTCGCCGTTTGTGCACTTTTTCTTTTGGAGGGAGAGAGGGAGAGGAACGTACGTTCGTTATGCCAACAGGTGTGTTCTCCCTCTCTTTCCTCCCTTATATACATCACCTCCAAAATAGAAACTTACCCCTTCATCGTATCCCTCCATCCATGGGCCCTAATATTATGGGCCGGGCTTTTAGGCCCAATATGGGCGGACGAGCCTTAAGCCCATCACATAAAACCATCATCTCCCACTCGCACATGGTGGACCGAATATGATTCTCTTTACCTCTCTTCAACATTCATACCGGTGAATAATCCGTGCGACCAGCATACTTTGAGAGCTCGTTGCCATACATCTATTAGGAATATACAGCAGCTCATAATGGGCATCACACTCTGAGTAAATTTAGTATGCAATACCCTAGATCGATCGATCACATTTATATCTCTCTTGATCTCTTTTAAACAATGATATATATATTGTATTCACAATTATGATTATCCCAAAGACAGTCATAATTGGTTAACCAGTGAATACAAAACTATAATGTGATTCTCCAAATTCGATCTTCCTCTTCCCTTCAAACTCTCAATTTCAGTTCAGCTTGCTTTTCTAGAAATGTCCCATTAGATCGAATCAACTCATGACCATTAGCAACATCCTAAGATAGCAAACACTAAATAGAAATCTTGAGAATAAGTAAGAGTCATGAGGGGACTAAAAATTGAGGAACTCTTTTCCTCAAGAGTCTCACACGATACAAAAGTTGAGATCAAAACTTTTGCCACTCTTATTGGTCGTTTCATGCATACGTAGTATGAAATACGTATTACAGTATTAACTCATTTCCCATGGAGTGTATGTCTACACATTCAATACCGTACATATGATAGTTCAGATATACCCAATGTCTAACTTGAGTTCACGTATCTACTCTTTCACAAAATTCATTAGAATTCACATCTGGCATCATAGACAGATAAAGTAAAATATGTAGGTTATTTTACTTTCGGACATAGTAAGTATTATGTCATCATCTTAACACTCAATTAATGCGACATACGTATTTTAAGCTTGAGCTCTCGATTATCACTTAGATAATAAGCTTAAAAACAGTCTCATATCTATTTATCACATAGTAAATATATGCGATTACCCGTGTGAGTGGGCTAATCTTATATCTGTCCGACATACTTTCTCAACTTAAAGTAATGCACTGAGCATTAATGCAACACTCAATTAATGCGACATACATATTTTAAGCTTGAGTTCTCGATTATCACCTAGATAATAAGCTTAAAAACAGTCTCATATCTATTTATCACATAGTAAATATATGCGATTACCCGTGTGAGTGGGCTAATCTTATATTTGTTCGACATACTTTCTCAACTTAAAGTAATGCACTGAGCATTAAGATGCATAAAGATCAAACAAAGATTCATAGGCATTAATGATGAAAAAAACATAAATTCATCAGATGTGAACACTTCAGGGAAATTAAAATCCAGTACATCAGACTCTACGGAATCCTAGAGATTTCATATGGCCACAAAACACGTTTCTAGGTATTGGTTTTGTCATAGGATCTGCTACCATTCTATGCATATATATGTACTGTAAGTTCACATCCTTTCGTGCAACCATATTTTTGACAAAGTTATACTCGGTATCTATTTGTTTGGTTTTGGTGTACGCTGTAGCTGCTTGGCTATCACAGTTAACCAACAATGAATCTGCAGCACTTCTAATAACACCTAAATGATCAAATAATCTCTTAAGCCAAACATCTTTTTATATTGCTGCTGATAATGCCACGAACTCAGTTTCCATCGTGGACAAGGCTATACACTTTTGTTTCTTACTGCTCCAACATATTGTGCCATTATTCAGTAAGAAAAACAAATCTAGAGGTAGATTTTCTTTCATCTAAATCTCCTCCTTAATCAGCATCAGAATAGCCTTAGAGTCGCAGATCATTTCCTTAATAACTCAGCGTATAATCAGCAGTCCCTTTAGATACCTCGGTATTCTCTTAACGGCCTTCCAATGTGCTGGACACAGGTTGGATTGGTATTTACTCACCATTCTAATTGCAAAACATATGTGGTCTTGTACACATCATAGCGTACATCAAGCTCCCAACAGCACTAGCATAAGGAACATGTTTCATTTGTTCATTCTCTTGTGGAGTCCTTGGACACAGTCTATGGCTCAATCATTCACCTTTTGCAATAGGAGTGTCTATGGATTTACAATCCCATATCATTCATCTCAAAGTTAGAAGACAACCAACTCTTGATAGTATTAACAAACTCCATATTGCTTTCGGCAATTAGTATACCATCAACATATAATGATATGATCACAAGTTGATCTTTAGATCTTTTGATATATACACAATGATCCTCATCTATCATTGTAAAATCATATGCCATTATGGCATTATGAAAACGTATATACCATTGCCTTTGACGACTGCTTAAGGCCATATATCGATCTCAAAAGTCGACATACATTTTCTTCTTGGCATTCTTTAATAAAACCACCAGGTTGTTCCATATATATTTCTTCCTCTAATTCTCCATTGATGAAAGCAGTCTTTACATCCATTTGATGTAACTCAAGATCCATACTAGCCACTATTACCAGAATAATGCGAATCGAGGTAAATCTCACTACAGGAGAAAATGTATCTTCATAATCAATTCATTCCTGTTGATTATACCCCTTCACCACAAGGTGAGCCTTATGCCTTTCTATCGAGTCATCAGATTTTCGCTTTATTTTGAGAATCCACTTGTTCCCAATAGCTTTGCGTCATTTTGAAAGATCAACCAGTTCCAAACTTGGTTTGACTTCATTGACTTCATTTCCTCTTTCATTGCATAAATCCATTTTTCCTTACTAGGGCAATTTAGAGCATCATTAATATTTCTTGGCTCATCCTCATCTTGTGGAGCAATCATAGAAGTTTCTCCTTCAATGTCAAAACGTCGACAGGGAATACTTTGGCGACTTGTTCGCCATATGGGAGATTGTACACTTAGCACATCATTCCCCATTATGCTCTTATTTGGATTAGATAATGATGATGTTTTCTCATCGTGTGGTTGTAATTGAGAATGAGTTGAATTCAATTCATCACTTCTTATATTACTCCCACTTGGACGAACTCCACTAATATCATTATCTTGATCCAAGGTTTCAAATAGGGAGTAATCTTTCCCTATTTTGCCATTCTTAGAAAATTCATCCACTAAGAATGTGACATCCCGTGATTTAAATTCAGTTATACTCCCACTTTCCTGCTCACCTATGAACACATGCTCTTTCGAGTGTTCGGAGTATTTCATTAAAATACTCTTCTTTCTTTTAGGACCCAATTTCCCAAACTTGTGAGAGGACTCATGAGTATAGGCAGCACAGACCCATGGCTTAAGAAAACTTAAGTCCGGTTTTCTACCTGT
The DNA here is from genome assembly GCF_016545825.1 of Eucalyptus grandis. Taxonomy (NCBI): domain Eukaryota; kingdom Viridiplantae; phylum Streptophyta; class Magnoliopsida; order Myrtales; family Myrtaceae; genus Eucalyptus; species Eucalyptus grandis. Next base: position 2,268,244 of record NC_052621.1, on the reverse strand, counting down.
CCATAACTCATATGGAGTGGAAGTAACTAATTTGGAAGGTACCCGGTTAAGTATATAAGCAGCAGTTAACAACGCATCACTCCAAAAAGTGATATGTAAGTTAACATGCGCCATCATGGATCTAACCATTTCCAGTAGGGTTCTGTTTCTTCTCTCTGCAACACCATTTTGTTGAGAAGTATATGGAATAGACAACTGTTTTTCTATTCCTTTTTCACCACATAATTTTCTGAACTCATCAGATAAATATTTTCGACCTCGATCGGATCTTAATATTTTTATTTTCTTGTCTAATTGATTTTCTACCAGGTTCATAAACCCTTTGAAAAAACTTAATGCTTCAGATTTATGAGAAATCAAATAGACATATTCGAATCAAGTATAATCATCTATAAAAGTGATGAAATAAACAACCCCATGCATTCCTTTCACTTTCATTGCACCACAAACGTCAGAATGGATTAAATGCAGAGGAAATTCAGCTCTTTTACATTTTTCAAATGGTTTCCTTATCGTTTTCCCTACTAGGCATTGCTCATATATGGGCAAATCGACTTTTTCAATGTTGCCCAACAAGCCCTTTTTGGCAAGTCTATTCATAAGTTATTGGCCAATATGACCAACTCTAGCATGCCATACATTCACATCATTATCATATGAATTAGGAGATGTGAGAAGGGAATAACAAACATTTGCATTAACATAGTCAATATCTAATACAATGAAACCATCCAGAAAATAACCACAAGTATAGTAATTTGTATTCAAATACAAATCTACACATTTATTATGGAAGTTCATATTAAAATCAAGCTTAACCAACACCAAAACAAACACTTAATTTCGACGAATCTCCGGAGCATATAGAGCATCATGTAGGAACAAGGTCCGTCCACCACGCATGTTCAATTGGTAGGTGCCAATCCCTTTAACTTCATCTCTGGAGTTATATCCCACATAGTTCCATTTAGTTTCAGTTGGTATCGTCGTAATTCCACGAATGATCCTCTATCCTTCGCTACATGGTCTGTCGCTCTTGAATCTACATCCACAAAGGATTGGATTCAGCCAATAATGCAGAACTTGACACATAAGCAAAGTTCTCAAATGTTCAAGAGGTGTTTACCTTTTTCGGCTCACAACAGTTGCGAGCATAGTGACCTTTCTTGTCACAATTGTAACACCTCACATTTGACATTTTCTTCACTTGAGGACGTTTTCCTCTCTTATGTTGGTTAACTCTTGATTTCTTGCAATAAAGACTTGATCCTTTGCATTCCCACATATTGAACGAATCAATACGCTTGCGCTTAGAGCTCAAAGCCCTTTCTGAGCTAGAACCTGAATTGCAAATATCTATTTTGGCTCAAATGACATTATGCGGTCCTCTACTAGCTCAAGGTGGCGCACGGTATCCTCAAGATCTTCCATAACATGGTCAAGAGCTTCTAGTGCTTCTTGTTTTTCCAGCATATATTGAATCTCCATATTCAATATTTCACAATTGTTGCTATTCATATCAGCAATTACGTTCTTAGTTGTTGAAACCATTGATTTGAACACATCAGACATATTTGCACGAATAATTAATGCCTATTATTTATGCATCCACTTTGCACAGACCCATCATATCAATGAATAATTTTAAGTAAGGTTTCAGAATCAAAAGGTCACTATGTTTCCAATCATCCTCCAAAAATCCTAACTTAAAATTATTATTTGTCTTATGTAAAATAAATTCTATGAAGTTACAAAAAACTTCTATGAACTACCCACATCAGTCAACAATAACAGAAAGCAAATAATTTGACATCCAATAGAATAATAATGCTTTTACATAATACAATTATCCATTACACTAAGTAATATACACAGAGGAAAATATCAACATAGAAAAAGATATTTACATCCAAAAACATCTCAAACTAATCTAAGAAATAAATAGGGAATGTCTCTTCTAATCTATTAGTCAAAATATCTGAGAAATTTGAAGGCACATTTGCCAACCATAAAAAAACTTTTGGAGAGCTTTCACGTCGCCTCCAAGGCGCATTAACTCTGCGCCATATGGCGATCAATCTAAGGGTTAAAGTTTTGGTTAACTCAATCCTATAGTACTCTCTTACAAAAGCTACCACTAGCCTCCTATAACCCGAGACCACGTTGACTCCCATAGCCGATCTAACACTGTTTTCCATTCAGGTGGAAGAGTGTTCATCATAGCCGGCACCTTCTCAAAATCCGGTATAAGATAACCATTCCAGATGATTTCCTGTATCATCTTATTGACCCTGACCACGTGTGATACTAAATCACTATCATGCCACCGATAATCAGCTAACTCTTTCATCAGCCTTTTAAGTCTTGCTCTTCCTTCGTCCATTCTTGGGAATGCAGGTATTCGTGCATAACGCATCATAGTTCCTGCAACAAATGCAAAACAAAAAAAACTGGATCACTTGTAATCCACAATAAACAAAATGGAAAATACATAATTTTCCATGATTCATGCAACAAATGCAGAATAAAAAATGGATTACCTCTAACCCACACAGACATAATTAAAAAGAAACAATTTTTTTTGGTCAATGGTCAACGGTCGTCGGTCAATGGTCAACGGTGGTCAACATGTCAACGGGTCGACGGGTCGGATTGACGGGCGGCGGGTCGGACTGGTTGGCCTGGTCGGGCCGGGTCGAACGAACCGACCGGCACGTGCCCCGTGTGCGTGCGCGGGCTGACATCATGCAGACGTCAGTCGGCGCATGCGCGGCACGTGCCAGGCTTCCGCGCATGTCGGGTCGGGTTGGGTTGCTGGTTGGTGACCGGCCGACCAACGGTCGTCGGCGATGATGTCATCGATGA